>NC_139350.1:105660897-106203397 GCF_055883805.1 Amblyomma maculatum | reverse complement strand
TTTTCTTTACAGTCACCCCCCAGGAGAAGAGGAAGCCATCCTGGCGACTTAAGGGGACAACAGTACGTCTGGATCGTAGTAGGGTTTTAGCTGAGAAACATGGACGGTCTCATGCCCACGTCGTCGAAGGTCTGGCGAAGGCGTGACCGGCTCAACAATGTAATTGACGGTGCGCTCAAGGACGCGGTAGGGTTCTTGGTATAACGGCAGTAGCTTGGAGGAGATGCCAGGTGATGTATAAGAAAAGCGTAGCCAAACACTGGCTTGCGGAAGAAAGCTGTCGGCGGCGTGAGCGGAGTCAAAACGATTTTTCTGTTGGCCCTAGTCGGAAGACGTGAGTGAAAGGGCGAGCATCCTGCACTCCTCAGCGTATCTCGAGGTTTCAGACACGGTGGTGGCTTCAGAAGAATCGGGCCGGTAAGGAAGTACGATATAGAGTGGTGAAGATGGCTCACGTCCATATAATAGGAAAAAATAGCGAGAATGCCGTAGTGATCTGCGTAGCGGTGTTGTATATGCATACGTGACGAAGGGTAGCAATGTGTCCCAGTTGGAATGGTCGGCAGCCACGTACATCGACAACATGTCGCCTACGGTTAGGTTGAATCATTCAGTCAGACCATTAGTCTGCAGGTGGTAGGCCGTAGTAGTGCGATGGGTATCGTTACATTGCTGCAGGACGGATGAAACTACTTCAGACAAAAATACACGACCAGGGTCACTCAGCAGTTCCCGTGGTGCTCCATGACAAAGAATGAAGTGGTGTAAGATGAAGGCAGTAACATCGCGTGCCGTAGCAGCAGGTAGAGCGGTGGTTTCGGCGTAGCGGGTGAGATGATCTACCGCTACAATGACCCAACAGTTTCCGGTTGCAGTGTAGGGAAGCGGGCCGTAGAGGTCAATGCCTACTCGGTCGGACGGTCTTGATGGGCAAGAAAGAGGCTGCATGGGGCCGGTGGAATGGCGATGGCTGACCTTGCGGCGTTGACAGTCAAGGTAGGAGCGAACGAACTTGCAGACGTAGGTGTACATTCCGCTCCGGTAGAAACGCAAGCTAAGCCGAGCATAAGTCTTGAATGCGCCAGCGCGAGCGGCTTGCAGGTCAGTGTGAAATGAAGCGCAGATTTCGGAACCCAAGTGTCGAGGAATGACGAGAAGCCATTTTCGGCCGGAAGAAAGATAATTTCGGCGGTATGACAGGCCATCGCAAATTGTAATATGAGCAGCTTGGTGGCGAATTGCACGAGTTGTCGAAGTGAGCAAAGGGGCCGAGAGGAAAACGAGAAGGGGGGCGATCTATGGATCTCTGGGCTGCTCGACTGCCATGTTGGTCAAAGACAAGGAACTGCAGTCGATGGGGGAATCGGAAACGCTTTCAAGAGGTAGCGGAGAGCGAGACAGTGCGTCGGCGTCGCGGTGCTTCCTTCCAGATCGATACTTAACACCAATGTCATATTCCTGAAGCCGTAATGTCCAGCGAGCGAGGCGGCCAGTGGGGTCTTTAAGGGAGGATAGCCAACACAGAAAATGATGGTGTGTAACGACTTCGAAGGGTCGACCGTACACATAAGGTCGGAATTTCCCTATCGTCCAAACTATGGCACTCCTTCTGAGTAAATGAGTAGTTTAGCTCCGGCTTCGTCAAGGTGCGGATCACGTAGGTGACAACATAGTCAGCACAGCCGGGTTTACGTTGCCCTAGAATAGCACCGATACATGTGCCACTTGCATCAGTGTGGATCTCCGTAGGAGCATAAGGGTCAAAATGGCGCAACATGGGCGGCGAGGTAAGCAATCGGCGCAGGCGCAGTGTACTAAACGCCTCGTCACAGGCAGAGCACCAGCCGGAGAAGTCGTTGCTTCCACGAAGAAGGGTGGTCAATGGTGCGATGATGGAAGCAAAATTGTGGATGAAGCGTCGGAAATAAGAGCAGAGGCCTGTGAAGCTTCGGAGTTCCTTCATCGTGGGTGATTTTCCGAACGCAGTGACAGCACGAATTTTAGCTGGATCGGGGAGCACACCCTCCTTAGAAACAACATGGCCCAAAATTGCCAATTGGCATGCGGCAAAGGGAAATTTCTTTAAATTTAGTTGGAGGCCAGCTGCAGTAATGCATTCCAAAACATGTTTCAATCGAGCGAGATGCGTCGGGAAACCCGGCGAGAAAACAACAATGTCGTCCAAATAGTTCAAGCAGGTTGTTACGACCAAACATCCGCATTTGCGCGCTCTATTGTTCGCCTGTGGGCATGGATAAGTTTTGTGAATATGTGGTGATGGTCCAATGGCTCTAAGTGAGCCTGTTTCCAGGAATCCTGTTTTGTAAGCATGTTTTGCTTTGTGGACAACCTGCAAATGCCAAATTGACCCTGTCAAGAGAACGTCTGGAAAAACACAAAGAAACGTCCCCCTGCGGGAAATAGCAGGAAGTGCTTTCTTTCTTTTGTTCACCCTTCCAGTCGAGAAGTGCTATCCTCCAGTGATGAATGCCTCCTATCCAAAGGAGACGACAGAGTGACATGTCCGCTGACGTGCAGGACAAGAAAGGAGCATGACTCATACGGCCATTAAGTGATTTCCCGGGAATGCAGGAAAGATTTGCAATTGTCGAAAAGGGACCATGTTGGGAGCCCTATGCGGCGCCACGTGCACTCGGGTTTCTGAGAAGTAAAACCCCTTGTCAGAACCAGCCTGTGGTTTCTTTGCTGAAGAATAGAAATGTACCTCCTCTCCTCGCCGTTCCCAAGCTTTTCCCGCCAACAAGTGATCACGCCCAACGAATGAATGCCGGACCAGTCAGTGCTTCAGACCATCAGTGCAGTGATGTGTTCGATTGGATGCCGATACCTGAGGGGCGTGCCCTGGATTTGGTTGGTCAGCATCTTCAGAGAGGGGCTGGACATAGGGGGTTTTTAAGGACGCTGCAGAGCACGAAATGTCGCTCTGGGCCCTGGGTAAACGGCTCATCCAGTCGCTTCTCGCTAAGAACTCTTAACGCTTGTCATTTTGCTGATGTACCCTTCTTTTTCATGTAAATATTCTTGTAAATACGTTTTCTCAAAGTGCCAGTAAACCTGCTTGTACATATTTTACCAACTTCGAAGATTCAGTCCTTCTTCAACCCCGAGTCTCTGCACGCTACCAAGTGAAGGCCGGGTCGACGTAGCCCCAGCGTCACGACAACTGGTGGCAGCGGTGGGATCTACAAGCACAACGACTGGTGACCAGCGTTGGGATCTGAATCTACAAGCCACAACATCTGGTGATTGGAGGTGGATCTGAAGCTACAAGCCACAACATCTGGTGATCGGAGGTGGCATCTCAAGCAACAAGCAGGCGCAACAATCGGCCAACAAGAGAGCAGCTCGGAACATCGATCGCATGTGTGGGTGAGTGCTTGGCTTTTCTTCTGATGTGGACCAGGTTCTAGAACAGGGTTAGATTTTAGAACTGGTAAAAAGTGTTGAAACGCCTTTAGGTTTGGTAGTTTGCACAGTTGTTTTGGAAGTAGCCGACACTCGGAGCGATCATGGACCTACAAAAGCTGCAGAAACCGGACCTGTTGCTATTGTGTGAGGAATTGGGAATTGATACAAGTGGTTTGGCACGAAAACCCTTGATTATAAAGGCAATCACTGATCTGGGAACCGATGATGAGGAGCTCAGTGAAGCATGGAACCTGATCGGTCAAAAAAAGGAACAGCTCAGACAGCAGAAAGAGCGTGAAATTGAGAGAGAAGCAAAAAAGCGGGAGCTAGAAATTGAGCTCCGGAAATTAGAACTAGAGTTGAGCAAGAGGTCGGGCAATTGTCCCCAGCTAGCGGTACCTCTTCTCAACAAGGAGGCAGATTTCAAGATGTCAAAGTACATGCAGCCATATGTGATATCAGGGGATATCGGTCTGTATCTGGCTAACTTTGAGCGAACCTGCGAAAAACTGTCCTTCCAGCGAGACACTTGGTCTCAGAGATTATTGACGGTTCTGCCCTGCGAGGCAGCGGAGGTTGTCGCGCGGCTAAGCAAGGAGGACGCGGACAACTACGAGAAGGTCAAAGCTTGCCTTCTGAGAAAGTATAGGCTTAGCGCCGAGGCGTTCAGACAACGTTTTCGGAAAGCTACTAAGTCCAGGGACGAGAGTTACCCTGAATTCCTGTACAATTTAAGAGTTAATTTGGGCGAGTGGCTAAAGAGCACAGATTCCTACAGTGATAGGGACGCTGTAGTCGAGCAAATTCTTTTGGAGCAGTTTTATAACTGCCTCCCAGAAAAAGAAAGAAATTGGTTACAGGACCGAGGCGAAATTAAGTCGGCAACTGAAGCTGCCGAACTTATTGAGGAGTATGCTTCGCGCCGACAATTCAGCAACCCAGCAGTGGATAGGCCCCGCAATCCCAAGTTCAGTATGAAAAACCGTCAGGAAAGGCACTTTGCTAGAGTTGGAAACGAAGAAATGAAGGTTTCTTCAGGCAAATTCCCTAGAAAGGACGGCAGTGAGAAAAGTGGGGAAGTGACCAACGTGCAGAACACAAAGAATAAGCTTGAGGCTAGGAAGCCGCTCACATGCTTTAGGTGTAATGAGCAGGGTCACATTGCCGTCAACTGCCGGAAAGAAAAGATTGCTTTCTCGTATGTCAGGGACTGCGATGAAAATATGCAGCTTTTAGAACCCTACCTGCATGACCTAGTAGTCAACGGGAAGCCTTGCAAGGTACTGCGCGATTCGGCCGCAACGATGGATGTTGTCCATCCGGCGTATGTATCGCCTTCCGACTATACAGGACAGTGTGCATGGATCCGACAGGTAGTTGAGGAACAGAGTGTGTGCTTGCCGATCGCGAACGTGGTCATCGAGGGCCCTTTCGGCGAATTAACAACCGAGGCTGCCGTTTCAGGAAAGCTTCCTAAGTGCTATCCGTATTTGTTCTCCAACAAATCGGACATGCTGCTGCGAAAGAGGGGCATCCTTTTCGGAGACAGAGTTGTGCAAGCCTTAACACGTTCAAAGGCGCGAGAACTAGCTACACTGCTCATTCCAGAAAAATCCACAGCGGAGGAAACGGCAGTTAAAACAATGGTAAATGCGGAAGATAGCAGGTCAGAAAACTTTGAGAGCGAGGCATCTCAGATAAGTCAACTTGAAAGTGAGCTTGATGAGACGCGGAATGAGGACGTTCTTGAGAGTAACCTCTTGCCGCCAGTGTCTAGTAATCTCACGAGACTTTTAAGTGGAACCCGAGAGGACTTAGCTATAGAGCAAGCCAATGATCCCAATATACAGGAGATAAGGGAGCGCCACCGCGCCACTAAGACAGCAAACAATATTTCTTTCGAGATGAGAAAGGGAGTGCTGTATCGCTTATTCAAGGATAAGCGCGGAGTAGAGCGGGACCAATTAGTCGTTCCCCAAAAGTACCGCGGAGACTTACTGCGACTTTCCCATGGCAGCTCGTGGTCATGTCACCTTGGAATAAAGAAAACAAAGCAGAGGCTGTTGCAAGAATACTATTGGCCTGGATGTTTTAAGGACACGGAAAATTTTGTACGGTCATGCGACACGTGCCAGCGGGTTGGAAAGGCGCAAGATAAGTGGAAAGCTCCGATGGTGTTAGTACCAATCATTACCGAGCCGTTTCACCGGTTAGTAATAGATGTAGTTGGGCCACTTCCTGTGACAGAGTCAGGGTACCGTTATATCCTCACTATGTTATGCCCAGCCACAAAGTTTCCAGAGGCTGTTCCGCTGCGCGAGGTGACGTCCGAGAGTGTAGTGGATTCGCTGCTGTCAGTGTTTGCACGAGTTGGATTCCCTTCCGAGGTACAAAGTGATCAGGGTAGCGTTTTCACGAGTGTCCTCACCACCTCATTTCTCGAGCGATGCGGCATTAAGGTAGTGCATAGCTCGATCCATCATCCGCAGAGCAACAGCGTAGAAAGATGGCACTCTGTTCTCAAACGAGTCCTGAGGGGACTGTGCTATGAAAACAAGCGCGAATGGGATACCTGCCTGCCTGCAGCGCTTTTCGCTTTGCGGTCAGTGCCGCACGAATCCACTGGATTTAGCCCAGCCGAGTTGGTGTACGGAAGGTCACTGCGCTCACCTTTGCGAATGGTGCGCGAAGCCTGGGAGGGGCGCGGAGAAGACCCAACAGTAGTAGAATTCATTCTGAACCTCTTGAATCGCTTACATAACACTAAGGAACTCGTTGAGGCCAGCATGAAGTCAGCCCAGGCTCGTTCCAAGGTGTACTATGATAAGACAGCCCGTCAAAGGACGTTTTGTATCGGGGACCAGGTGATGTTGCTGAGAAGTTCAAGGCAGAATAAGCTCGAAGTACAGTGGGAAGGACCGGCTGAAGTCGTTGCAAAGCTTTCTAACACTAACTACGCAGTGAAAATTCCCGGTAGGCGTAAAGAAGTGCGCATTTATCATTGCAATCTTATGAAGCCTTATGTGCAGAGGGAAGCCGTGGTAAATCTAACGTTAAACCTTCCCGAGGAGATGGGGGACAACTTGATTTGCCTCAGCGGAAAAGGAAGCAACGCTCAGGAGCTTCTCAAAAAGACGGAGCAGAGAGGAGAACTAAAGAAATCCCAGCTGTCCGATCTGGGCGAGATAATAACAGAGTTTGAGGCCTGCTTCGTGGACAGGCCAGGCAGAACTGATTTGACTGAGCACGATATTGAGCTGACTTCAGACGTGCCAGTGCGATCAAGGTGCTACCGATTTTCTCCAAGGCAAAGAGAAATTCTGGATAGGGAAGTAACTCGCATGCTGGAATTGGGAGTAATAAAACCCTCGGAAAGCGATTATGCTTCGCCTATGATCTTAGTAGAAGCTCCAGGTAAAGACCCTAGGCCTGTGGTAGACTACCGAAAGCTAAATTCTCTCACCAGGGATCAAGTGTATCCTATTCCGAATATTGAGGAGAGAGTAGAACAGGTCAGTAGAGCGGCATATGTGACTACGCTGGACCTTACTCGAGGATACTGGCAAGTACCGCTCACTGAACGCGCCAGCAGATACGCGGCTTTCGTCACTCCGACGGGCAGCTACCAGCCAACAATGATGAGTTTCGGGCTCAAAAATGCTCCATTTTGTTTTTCCCGACTCATGGATAGGGTTTTAAAGGGGTGTGAAACATTCGCAGTGCCTTATTTAGATGACATTGCGGTTTTTTCCGACTCATGGGCGGACCATATGGTACATCTAAGAGCTGTACTGAGCCTTTTGCGTCAAGCTGGACTAACCGTAAAGGCCGAGAAATGTTGCCTGGCAAGGGCGACCGTGGACTACTTGGGTCACAATGTAGGTCAAGGTTTCAGGAAACCCAGCGAGATTAAGATTTCTGCGGTAGCAGACTACCCGCGGCCGAGCACGAAGACGGAAATTCGAGCATTCCTAGGTCTGACTGGGTACTACAATCACTACATCCCTAACTATTCAGCTTTGGCTAGCCCTCTGACCGACGCTCTCCGCAAGACAGAACCGACAAATGTAGTCTGGGACGAACAAAAGGAAGCCTCCTTCGTAAACCTGAAGGCTGTGCTGATTAGCCGTCCGGTATTGCGAGCTCCAGACTATGACCGAGAATTCACGGTCCAGTGTGATGCCAGTGATCGAGGGCTAGGTGCTGTTCTCTGCCAGAGAGATGACGACGGTAATGAGCACCCCGTGCTCTACTTGAGCAGAAAACTGAGTTCTAGAGAGAGGGCTTATTGCGCGTCAGAGAAAGAATGCGCTTGCATTGTATGGGCCATTCAAAAATTGCAGTGCTATCTTGGAGGGGCCAAATTCACCGTAGAGACGGACCATTGTCCCCTGGCTTGGCTGCAAACTGCGACATCGAAGAACAGTCGCCTTCTTAGGTGGAGCTTGATTTTACAGCAGTACAATTTTGAAATAAGATACAAAAAGGGGAAGTTAAATGGGAATGCGGACGCGCTTAGCCGCTCTTTCTAAGCGGTCCGAGATGTTCCTCACCATGTATCCAAATTGATAATCAGGTTTTTTTTTTTTTTTTTTTTTTTTTTTTTTTTTTTTTTTCGTGCGCTTGTATATGTGTGACTATGTAAAGCAGCACGTTTGGTTTTCTAGGAATACGTGGGTCCTGAACGTCTTGAGAGTGGGCTTTTCTCGAACAACAATGGCAGTTTTCTTTTGACCTGGTCTCTTCAGACGGGAGCCGAGTGCTTGCTTCGACATGTGGTTGAGTTTCAGACAGCTCGAGCAATTTGGCCTACAACAATCAAGACAACGCGACAAGCAACAGCGAGCTTCAAGCGTTCACGTGCAGACCATTAAGTCGTCTCTTCATGCAGCAGCTGGGACTGCTGCCCTCCGAGACTCTTCTGGCGGGGGAGGAGGCTGTTACGACCAAACATCCGCATTTGCGCGCTCTATTGTTCGCCTGTGGGCATGGATAAGTTTTGTGAATATGTGGTGATGGTCCAATGGCTCTAAGTGAGCCTGTTTCCAGGAATCCTGTTTTGTAAGCATGTTTTGCTTTGTGGACAACCTGCAAATGCCAAATTGACCCTGTCAAGAGAACGTCTGGAAAAACACAAAGAAACGTCCCCCTGCGGGAAATAGCAGGAAGTGCTTTCTTTCTTTTGTTCACCCTTCCAGTCGAGAAGTGCTATCCTCCAGTGATGAATGCCTCCTATCCAAAGGAGACGACAGAGTGACATGTCCGCTGACGTGCAGGACAAGAAAGGAGCATGACTCATACGGCCATTAAGTGATTTCCCGGGAATGCAGGAAAGATTTGCAATTGTCGAAAAGGGACCATGTTGGGAGCCCTATGCGGCGCCACGTGCACTCGGGTTTCTGAGAAGTAAAACCCCTTGTCAGAACCAGCCTGTGGTTTCTTTGCTGAAGAATAGAAATGTACCTCCTCTCCTCGCCGTTCCCAAGCTTTTCCCGCCAACAAGTGATCACGCCCAACGAATGAATGCCGGACCAGTCAGTGCTTCAGACCATCAGTGCAGTGATGTGTTCGATTGGATGCCGATACCTGAGGGGCGTGCCCTGGATTTGGTTGGTCAGCATCTTCAGAGAGGGGCTGGACATAGGGGGTTTTTAAGGACGCTGCAGAGCACGAAATGTCGCTCTGGGCCCTGGGTAAACGGCTCATCCAGTCGCTTCTCGCTAAGAACTCTTAACGCTTGTCATTTTGCTGATGTACCCTTCTTTTTCATGTAAATATTCTTGTAAATACGTTTTCTCAAAGTGCCAGTAAACCTGCTTGTACATATTTTACCAACTTCGAAGATTCAGTCCTTCTTCAACCCCGAGTCTCTGCACGCTACCAAGTGAAGGCCGGGTCGACGTAGCCCCAGCGTCACGACAAGGTCTTCCGCTTAAGGCCGCACAATATGGTGTCCGTCATACGCTCGAACGAGGCAGGTGTACTACACAGTACGAACGGCATGACGTTGAGTTCGTACAGTCCATCTGGCGTCAAGAAAGTTTCCTTGGCATGGTCTGCATTGGCGGCCAGCGGGACTTGCCAGTATACAGAACGGAGGTCCAAAGATGAGAAAAATTCTGCCCCTTGTAAACAGTCAAGGGCGTCGTCAATACGAGGCAAGGGATAGACGTCACTACCGGTGATTTTGTTCAAGCGCCGATCATCATCATCATCATAATCATCATCATCATCATCAGCCTGATTATACCTACTGCAGGGCGAAGGCCTCTCCCATATTTCTCCACTTAACCCGGTTCTGTGCTAGCTGCATCCACTTGACCCATGCGAACTTCTTAATCTCATCCGCCCACCTAACTTTCTGCCGCCCCCTGCTACGCTTTCCTTCCCTTGGAATCCAGTTTGTTGCCCTCAGCGACCATCGGTTATCCTTTCTTCGCACTATATGTCCTGCCCATGTCCATTTCTTCTTCTTAATTTCCACTAGAATGTCGGTAACTTGAGTTATTTCTCTGACCCACTCTGCACGCTTTCTATCCCTTAATGTTACCCCTACCATTTTTCGTTCCATAGCCCTCTGGGTTGTCCTCAACTTAAGTAGAACTCTCTTGGTTAGCCTCCACGTTTCAGCCCCATAGGCGAGTACATGTAAAACGCGACTGTTGCACACTTTCCTCTTGAGCGATACCGGTAAGCTGCTAGTCATAATCTGCGGCTGCTTGCCAAATGCGCTCCATCCCAGTCGTATTCTTCTTGTTATTTCCTTTTCGTGGTCCGGATCTGCGGTTACTACCTGTCCTAAGTAGACATATTCGCCTACTACTTCCAGTATTTCGCTACCTAATGTAAACTGCTGTTCCTTCCCGAGGCTGTTGAATATTACCTTAGTCTTCTGCATATTGATTTTCAAGCCTACCTTTCTACTTTTTCTGTCTAGGTCATCAATCATTATTTGCAGTTCATCTCCCGAGTTGCTTAGCAAGGCAATGTCATCAGCAAATCGCAGATTACTGAGGTATTCTCCATCTACCCTTATCCCTAACTGCTCCCATTCTAAGTCTCTGAATACCTCCTCTAAGCAAGCTGTGAATAGTACTGGGGAGATTGTGTCTCCTTGCCTAACAACTTTCTTTATGGGAATTTTGTTACTTTCTTTATGCAGAACTATGGTTGCTGTGCAGCCACTATATATATCTTCCAGCACTTTCACGTACGGCTCGTCTACCCCCTGATTTCGCAATGCCTACATCACCGCCGAGGTTTCAACTGAGTCAAATGCTTCTTCGTAATCAATGAATGCTATGTATAAGGGCTGGTTATATTTCGAGGATTTTTCTATCACCTGATTGATGGTATGGATATGATCGATAGTAGAGTACCGTTTCCGAAACCCTGCTTGATCCTTTGCTTGATTGCAGTCTAAGGTTGTCCTGATTCTATTAGCGATTACCTTAGTAAATAACTTATACGTAACAGACAGTAAGCTGATTGGTCTGTAATTTTTAAGGTCCTTAGAGTCCCCTTTCTTGTGAATGAGGATAATGTTTGCATTCTTCCATGGTTCCGGTACCGTCGATGACACCAGGCACTGCGTATACAGGGTGGCCAGTTTTTCTAGCACGATATCCCCCCGTCCTTGAGCAAATCTGTAGTTATCTGATCCTCTCCATCTGATTTCCCCCTTTTCATAGTTTCTAGTGCTTTCTTGACCTCGTCCTTCGTCACTGGTGGTCGTGGAACGTCTGACTGTTTTTCCCTACCGCCAATCTCATTACGGTCCTGACTACTTTGGCTACTGTAGAGATCTGTATAGAACTCCTCGGCTACTTTGACTATCTTGTCCATATTAGTGATTACGTTGCCCGCCTTGTCCCTTATCGCATACATCTGGTTTTTGCCTATGCCCAATTTCTTCTTTACCGCTTTAAGGCTTCCCCCGTTCTTTACAGCATGGTCAATTTTCTCCATGTTATACTTCCTTATATCGGCCACCTTGCGCTTATTGATTAGCTTTGATATCTCGGCCAATTCGATCTGGTCTGTTGGATTGGAAGCTTTCATACTCTGGCGTTTCTTAATCAAATCTTTCGTCTCCTTAGACAGCTTACCAGTATCCTCTCTAACTATCCTACCGCCTACTTCAACCGCGCACTCAGTAATGATATCTCTGAAATTATTGTTCCTTGCCTCTAGGGTAATGTCGCCATCCTCGGTTAGAGCTGAATATCTATTCTGTAGCGAGATCCTGAACTCTTGTGCCCTCCCCTTCACCGCTAATTCGTTGATGGGTTTCTTTCTTACTAATCTGTTGCGTTCCTTCTTCAGATTTAGGTTAATTTGAGACCTCACCATCCTGTGGTCACTGCATCGCACTTTCCCGATTACCTCTGCATCTTGCATAATGGCGGGGGTTGAACACATTATGAAGTCGATTTCATTTTTAGCCGATATCCAACTCAAAAGTGGATGGAGCCGTCTTTTTTGGTGGCAAGAACGACGGGAGAGGCCCAAGGATTATGCGAAGATTGAATGACGCTTCGCTCAAGCATGTCGGCCAGTTGTTCGTCGATGACTTGACGTTCGGTCGCGGAAGAGCGTTAAGGTCGATGGCGCAGGGGCGAATGTGTACCGGTGTCGATCCGATGTGTAACAACCAATGAGCGGCCTAAACTATGATGTGACGAATGAAAGGTGGCATGGAACTGGTCAAGCAGGGCAAGAAGCTGGGTCTGTTTAGCCGGCATGAGCTCATTGTCAATAGGGCTGGCAAAGATGTCTACCGGAGATGAATCAGCACAAGTAGCAGTAAGCGCAGCAACCGGTATATGGTAAGGGTTCTCATCGCAGTTCTCACATTCCAGCATCGAGGAAAAGGGCTGGACGTGTCTCAGACACTCGCCTATTGATGACGGTCATAGCGCTGCAGCCAGCTTCAACAGTAAGCACGACAAACAGCAGGGGTAGACAGTGGCGACGCGTGAAGCCGTCGTAAGGCATGAAGATGACAGATCCGTCGGAAAGAGAAGCGGATAAAACGGACAGAAGAACGGCAGAACATGGCGGGATTGACACATCGTCAGCCACAATGAGTTTGGCGCCGGTAGTAGTGGTGTCGGTCGTCGTGGCATCACAGCGGGGAAACAGCGCTAATTCCGCAAGAGTGCAGTCGATAACGGCATGAGGTTGGTATAGAAAGTCCCAGCATGATGAAAGGACGATGAATTCAATGATGTAGAGAGCGGCCTGAATACGAACTCTCGGTGTACAGGAGGCCGCAAGGTATATGAACTGGGAATTGGCGGCACGAAGCGAAAAACCATATAGCGACGTCGTCACTTTGCGCATCTGGCGGTACAATTTTTCGCTTAGCACGGACACAGCAGCACCGGTGTCAACAAGGGCAAGAACATCGATGCCCTCCACGGAAACATTTATCAAATTCGGCATAAGCAAGGTATATAATGCGATGGCAAGATTGCAATGGCCATTTAAAACGGAGCGGTTTCCAAGGGAAGGAAAGAACAGCAGAGAGTAAGTACGTGTGCGGAAGAATGGGATTTTTAGATAGCTTCGAAATTGCAGTGAACGCAGTTGTTCTGATGATTCGCGTGCTATCAAACAGGGCATAACGGATACAGCGGTAGCCAAGCTTTAGCCACGTGGATTTTACCCGGCACACACTTTCTCCTTCAGAGACGAATCAAAAGTTTGGTTTATGCAACTTTGCTGATGCTGGGTTAATTTTGTGTGCTATTCAACAACAAGCAGAGTGCATACAAAACTGTGCAGGTAGTAGTGAATGCAGTCCTTCAGCGTTGCGTGCGCAAATTCAAAACCACATTCTTTTGCCAGGCTGACATGCAGTCGTGACGAAACATTGCCATGTATCTCATGAAACACTATGCCCCTGTCCTTAGAAGGTCAAGTTGTACAAAGACTGATTCACCCAAAATGGATTTGTTCATAGTTATTTTTCCCAATACAATGTCGCCAACACAGGGATGAACTGGTTCGTAAATGTATTTCATCTACGTCACCTGAGTAAAATGACATTGTGCTTGGCGTATTTTAATTACATGCTTTCTTGGGGCGTGCGAATATTTGAAACTTTCTTATAGCGAATTGAAAAGCCCCTTATTCGATTCACCGAACGAAATAAATATTTTAAGTAAACAATTATTCAAAATAAATTCAATATATGCTCTCAACTGCTCAAATAATTCTGAAATAATTAGCACGAAGTCCGAGTAATGCGGGTTGCTGTCTTCTTGCACGACTCTTAAAAAGCAGCTTTAATACCGCCGGATAGCATGCTAGAGCGGTCGGTCTACGCACGCACGCACGTACGCGCGCGCGCGCGCGCGCGCGCACACACACACACACACACACACACACACACACACACACACACACACACACACACACACACACACACACACACACACACACACACACACACACACACACACACACACACACACACACACACACACACACACACACACACACACACACACACACACACACACACACACACACACACACACACACACACACACACACACACACACACACACACACACACACACACACACACACACACACACACACACACACACACACACACACACACACACACACAGCAATTTGTGCGGCGGTGCCCTTAATGCTTATAAGTGTCCATCAAGACGGCGCGACGCGGCAGCGCTCAGGCAGGTTTAGCAAACCGAGCCTTTTCTCTCTCATTTGCTCAGATGCGGCGCACATTTATTCGCGGTGGTCTTCAAATCAAATCAAGTTTATTTCGCATCCATACATGATGGCACAGACAAAAAGCCGAGAAACAATCGGCTTGACAAGGGTCTGTGCCCCTTTCAAAGATTGCGTACCTAGTAATGTAAACAAATGTTTACAGAATCAATCAAACATGGTTACACAACGTTATACAATGGCAAAAATTTATCGAAGTGATTCACAATAAAAATTAAAGCAAGCACTTTATTACATGGGTAATATCATTAATTGTACAAACTCCCATGAACTGAGAGAAGAAATCAGAGACCAAGTGATTTTAATAAGGATGGTAATAAGTGGGATAGTAGCTGAGTACCATAACTTGTGCGAGCGCGTGGTACGAACCAGGTTGTAGCATGACGAGGGTCGTGCTGTTTTGTGTTTTTTGGACAGAGTTGAAAGATGTTCAATAAAGTGGCCTTCTCGCTTTTTTTCTATGTTGTATTGCTGCAAGAGAAATTAATTGTAAAGCAATTTTACAGGGCAGATTTGAAGTTTCTTGAGAAGGTGTTCGGTGTGTGCGTCATATTCCGAGTTGCAAATAGCACGCACAGCCTTTTTTTTTTTTTTTCTGCAGTAAAGAACGTTTAGTGATATTTGGCATCGCAATAGTACCCCAGGCTAGGTGGCAATATTTTAAATGTGAAAAAAAAAAGGAGTTATAGATTAACAACTGAATGGAAGCGGGAAGAAAAGAGCGTACTCTCGTAAGGGGGCCAGTAACGCCTGCGAGTTTGGAACTAAGCAAGCCGATGTGTTTATTCCATGTCAGATGTTCTTCAAATATGACGCCAAGACATTTAACTGAAGAAGTTACTTCTATTGGTGACCTTCCGATACCTATGCGGTCTGTAATGATAACCCTGGAATGTTTAGGTTGGAATAGAACGGCTTTCATTTTGTTCGTGTTGATGGTTAATGAATTTACTTGGCACCATTCATTGATTTTGTCTAATGTTTAATTACATTGAGCTACAAGTTCCTTACAGGTAGAAGACGTGAATCATCAAGTTGCATCGTCGGCATAGCCACTGTATTATGATATCGTTGATATTGTCACGATATTGGTAAATGGGGCTAGCTTAACTGAGCCGGTACAGGTGAAATTCCACGGTCCGAGTTCCAGGTACGTCATGCGAGTGCTCCGAGCGCCCCCTGGCATTCCTCCCTTCTTAAGCGTGACGCACACGGCACAAGTGCACACAAGCGGACAAAAGCAAACGAAAAAAAAAAGTTTGCAGATGCCGTATTTCAGTTACCGTGCAAAATACGGCTTCATTCGCAAACTTTTTGGGCCAGGGGACGCACAATTGCCCCCTGGCATTATAAATATTAAATAGCAGGGGCCCATGAATGCTTCCCTGAAGCACTCCACTTTTAAGATGCGATGTGTAGCTTCCCCTTATAACCATTTGGTGCCGGTACTCAAGACAGATATTTATAAGACTTAAAAATACCCTTTTAAAGCCATAGACTTAGAGTTTTTTTTTATTATTAGCGTGTCATGGTTAATGCGATCAAAGGTCTTGGAAAAGTTTATGAACATTCCTAGTGTTAATCATTTTTGTTCATATGCTTTCAGAATGTATTCTTTCTGGATTAAAAAGGCCATCTCAGTTGACCAACTTGTCCTGAAGCCGAATTGGTCATCAGCAAGGATGTTCCGCTATTCACAGACGGAATTCATTCTTACATAGATTAGTTTTTCGATTCCCTTGAAAAATACCGGCAAAATAAATATAAGCCTGTAGTTTGACAGCAGGTTCTTATCCCCAACTTTAAATATAACAGCTACTTTCACAGCTTGCATGGCTTTCGGAAAGGTACTATTTAAGAAAGCGAGGTTAAAGACATGTTCTAGTACCACAGAAATTATATCTATGACGTATTTAACAGGGCCAATTGACAAGTCGTCGGCGTCAGTACAATTATCCATTAGTGAATGGTCACTTCTCTATAAATACGGCAGGAGGGTCAAAAATTTACAACGTGCAATAATGTTGCGCAACTTCTTACGGAGATCAGCGTTGCGTCTCTAGATAGCTATTGTGGAACCAATTACCGCCACAGCTAGCGCTTCTGAGTTTTGCATGATTCTTCGTTTTAAACAGCATCCATATATGAGCAGCGAATATGGTACAAATATTTCAGTGATATTCGCTTCGCTTCTATCGCTACTCAATTCGTATTCCATTCGGTTTCCAGTATACTATTCCTCACCTCTAATCTGTTTTCGTTTTCCGTGTCAAGTTCTTGAAAGTTATGGTTCAGTGGTTGGGGAACGAGAGATCAGTGTGAAGCGCCAAGAGTTCTTCTCATCTCCTTATTGCTCGGGGTCTATTTCAGCCCAAGCGTGGGCGAACGAATCACGCTCGGCACCTCGGCGATCCATAGTTCTTCAAATGCAGCCAAGGCACGAGCGCAGATCGATGAGCAGCGCGTGCAGACCCTTGCGGGCGGAATCATCGAGCAGCCGCCCTTGGTCGACAGCTCACTTTCTTCGTCTTTCCTTTGCGACAACGCGTCCAATCATGGCCAAATTATGCCGCCAATTCGCAATTACCTTGGCTTCATTTTTTCTTTTAGCGCGTGCCGTGTCCCACTTTCCATTTGCACAAGGTGACCAGCTCGGATAATCCGCTTGTCTTCTCTACTCACGCAATTTTGAAAGGCGAAGGGTGGCGGCTGACGAAAAAAAAAAAAAAAGAAACGTGACGACTGAGGCAAAAGGAATCACTTACATGGGAGCCAAGTAGCCAAGTTTCATGGTAAGGCGCATGGTTTTGAAATGAAGAAGTTTGACACCCCGCCATGTGCACTATACTCTATGCACTATGTCGCGGCTGCAGCCTTGGCGTGGAGAGCATCACTGGGGTAAGCAGAGTAAAGACTTAACTAAGGCGTACTTTGCCTAGAGGTTATACGACAATCAGTTCTGTTCAGTCGTTCAGTCGTGTCCGACTCTTCGTGACCCTATGGACCATGTCACGCCACGCTTTCCGGTCTCTCACTATCTTCATAACATCACATAACTTCATCTGCAGTGCCTCGAGGATGCCCTCTAACCATCGCGTTCGCTGCCTACCCCTTCTCCGGCGACCCTCAACCTTTCCCAACATCAAATCTTTCTCCAGCGACTCCTCTCTTCTCATCATATGACCAAAGTAGCTGAGCTTTAACTTTAGAATTTGACCCTCCAATGAGCAGTCAGGGTTTATGGTCGACAATATCGACTGATTTGATCTTCTGGCAGTCCAAGGAACTCTCAAGAGCCTTCGCCAACACCACAATTCAAACGCGTCAATTCTTCGGCAGCCAGCCTTCTTCACAGTCCAACTCCCGCATCCATACATCACAACTGGAAAGACCATAGCACGAGTTATACTGATCTTGGTTGGAAGACTAATGTCTCTGCTCTTTACTAGGCGGTCAAGGCTAACCATTGCTCTCTTTCCCAGAAGCAGCCGTCTCCTAATTTCATGGCTGCAGTCTCCTTCCGAGGTAATCTTGGAGACCAAGAAGACAAAACCTGTCACAGCTTCCACTTCTTGTCCATTGATGCTCCAGCACTTGATAGGGCAAGAAGCCATGATCTTTGTCTTTTTAATGTTTAGTTTAAGCCCAAACTTCTCACTCTCTTCTTGTACGCGCATCAGAAATCTCTTGAGTCCCACTTCACTTTCTGCCATTAAAGTGGTATTATCCGCATATCTAAGGTTGTTGATACGTTTTCCAGCAATCTTCACTCCAGCTGAAGACTCGTCCAGACCGGCCTTCCTCATGATGCACTCTGCATATAGGTTAAATAGGCAGGACGACAGTGTGCAGCCTTGCCTCACTCCTTTCTCAATCGGAAACCAATCAGTAAGACCATGCTCAGTTCTGACTGTGGCCTCTTGTCCTTCATACAGGTTCCTGAGGAGACAGATGAGGTGAATTGGAACTCCCATCTCTTGGAGAGCTTACCACAATCTGCTGTGATCTACGCAGTCAAACGCTTTCGCATAATCAATAAAGCAGAAGTAGATGGGTTTCTGGAACTCTCTTGCTTTTTCCATAATCCAGCGAAGGTTGGCAATTTGGTCTCTAGTTCCTCTGCCCTTGTGAAACCCAGCTTGCACATCCGGAAGCTCCCGATCCACATACTGTTGCAGCCTTCCTTGGAGGATTTTCAACATCACCTTGCTAGCATGCGAAATAAACGCGATCGTGCGGTAGTTGGAACAATCTTTGGCACTGCCTTTCTTTGGAATGGGGATGTAAACTGACCTCCTCCAGTCCTGTGGCCACTGCAGGGTTGTCCAAATCTTCTGACATAATGTATGCAGAATGTTAACAGCGTCATGGTTGAGGTTTTGAAGCAACTCAGCTGGAATGCCATCAATTCCGCTAGCTTTGTTCTTAGCAAGGCTGGCTAAGGCCCATTCAACTTCACTCTTCAGGATGCCCGGCTCGAGATCAGTAATCACAACCGTCTTATGTTGGGTTTGCACATTCGGGTCCTTCTTGTACAGTTCTTCTGTGTATTCCTGCCACCTCTTCTTTATCTCTGAGGCTTCAGTGAGGTCCTTGCCTCGTTTGTCCTTTATCCCGCTCAGCTTAGCACAGAAGCTTCCTTTTATATCTTTGATTGTCTTATACAGATCTCTTGTGTTCCTTAATTGGCTGTTGTCCTCAACTGCTTGGCACTGTATGTTCAGGAAGGCATTCTTATCTCTCCTTGCTATTTTCTGAAAATCCGCATTGAGAACCTTGTATCTTTTCTTTCCCCCATAACTTTTGTCATCCTCCTTTCCTCAGCTATTTGCAAAGCCTCTTCAGATAACCAGTTTGCTTTCTTGCATTTCTTTTGCTTTGGAACTACCTTAGCAGCAACTTCTTGTATTATATCACGAACATCAGTCCACATCTCTTCGGGCTCTCTGTCTTCTAGATCTAATTCTTGAAATCGATTCCTCACTTCCACAGCATATTCTAATGGAATGGTATGATCTGGATCAAAATCCAGATCATACCTGAAAGGCCTTCTAGTTTTCTGCGTTTTCCTCAATCGAAGCTTAATTTTGGCAAGAAGAAGCTGATGATCGGTGCCACAATCGGCCCCAGGCCTTGTTTTTACTGCTTGTATAGCGCTTCTCCATCTCTGCCGGCAGATAATATAATCGATCTGATTCCTGTACAGACCGTCCGGTGAAGTCCATGTGTACAGGCGCCTCTTGTGCTGTTGAAAATTAGTATTCGTTATGGTCAGGTTGTTTTCTTGACAAAACTGTACTAGCCTCTGCCCAGCTTCATTTGGCTCGCCAAGACCGAACTTGCCTATAATTCCGGATATTTCTTCACTCCCGACCTTAGTATTCGTCTTCTATGAGAAAAACGACGTCTGATGATGGGGTGCGGTCTAAAAGGCATTGTAGGTGCGCATAAAATCTTTTAACGTCAGCTTCTTGAGCAGTAGTGGTCGGTGCATAGACTTGGATAACTGTTATGTTGAAAGGGTGACCTTGGATCCGAAGTGAAACCATTCGGTCGTTTTTGGGGTTGTACGCTAGCACTGCTTTGCCCATTCTTCTGTTTACTATGAGAGCGGCCCCATTCCTTCTCTTGGATTCGTGCTCACAATAAAAGGCATAATGGTCGCCGGAGTTAAATTCTCCCATTCCGGTCCACTTGAGCTCGCTGATACCCAAGATATCAATGTTCAATCTGTCCATTTCTCGCTTGACGACATCCAGTTTACCTTGCGACATAGATCTTACATTACATGTTGCTATGTGATATATCTCCTTGCAACATCGGACTTTCCGGTCGCTTCCCGACACATCCACAACTGAGCGTCCTTTTGGCTTTAGCCCAGCCGCTTCATTCGTCCTGGAGCTACTAGGAATCGTCCTTTGTTCCTCCCCAGTAACATGTGGGACGCCTTCCAACCTGGGGGGCTCATCTTCCGGCACCATATCTTTAATGGTATTGTGACTGGCCATAGGGGTTTCTTGGCAGGAAATACTGGAGTGGGTTGCCATTACCTTCTCCAGTGAATCACATTTTGTCAGAACTCTCTGCCGTGACCTGTCTATCTCGGGTGGCCCTACACAGCAGAGCTCACGACTTCATCGAGTTTCGCAATCCCCTCCGCCACGACAAGGCAGTGATCCATAGGGGCTGCTTAATGAAATTGTTTAAAAATAAATATTTTATAGCGTTAGCTCCACGGCATTCATTTGCGAGTTTCCCGTTATTCCTGCACATAGTACCTCATGAATTCCACAAATGGCGGCACGTACTCGTGCGCAACATGGTGTTACATCTCGCTGTATGCAGCAAACATCGTCGTCTTCATCGTCGTGTCTAGGCACAAGAGCACTATACCTGTAACCGCAGCTGAGCACGCCTCGTGTAAAACTGCAACGCACTCTAGCGTTGCGCAGTGAACATCGTCGTCTTCACGAAGTTTCATCTACACCACTTTCGTTTAGCGCTACTCAGCTGGGCTTCAGCAGCGGGAGAGTTCGCTCAGCGGTACACAAATTTGTAAACGCCTCTGGTCTGATTACCTGCTAGGTGTGCCGATTTCACTGTTTCTCCTCTTCAGGTTCTTATTGAGTTGAAATTATTCCTTTTTGTTTTCTGATCAATAGGGCCTTTTTCTGTCGTATTGCATATGCATATGCATATGTATTAGTTTTTTTTTTCAATCTCATATCTAACAGCATAACTCCCCTTCTACTGGATTCATTTGGGGCCGATCCGCCTTGTGGGTGTGTGCCATTATCTGAAGGCACAACAACAACAACAACACCTGTGCCACTCCTTCATTTAACCTACGATAATGAATGAGCCATACACGTACGTCATCTGGCTAAAGACGGAGACCGCATCCGTGGCATACTGGCGGCCGAGACCATCGAACAAGGAGAAGCCTGGCTAGCTCGTTGCCGCGTAGCTTACCAAACGCGAGCCAAGATCGAAGCGCCACCAGCGGCTGCGGCCGATGGCTAACGCTCATGAAACTTGGTTCAAGAATAGTTGAACCTCTGCATTTTTTTATTATTTCGTCTTGCACAGGAACAAAGAAGTACAGACTTCCTCGTATCTGGGATTCATCTTCATTGATGCACTTTCACAAGGTAGTGCTTGGTGTCCAGAGGAAGCACTATATTGATGTTGAAAGATTTCAGAAAGATGCTAAGGGTTTTATTCTGCTTATATACTGACATCTAGTAGTGTCCAGAGGAAGCCCTATAATGATACTGAAAGGTTTAAGAAACGTGCTAAGGGTTTTATTCTGCTTATATATATATATATATATATATATATATATATATATATATATATATATATATATATATATATATATACATATATATATATATATATATATATATATATATATATATATATATATATATATATATATATATATATATATATATATATATATATATATATATATATATATATATATATATATATATATATATATATATATATATATATATATATATATATATATATATATATATATATATATATATATATATATATATATATATACTGACATTCAGTGGTGTCCAGAGGAAGCCCTATATTGATGTTGAAAGGTTTCAGAAACATGCTAAGGCTTTTATTCTGCTTATATACTAACATTCATTGGTGACTAGAGAAGCTCTATATTGATATTGAAAGGTTTAAGAAACGTGCTAAGGGTTTTATTCTGCTAATATACTGACATTCATTCAAACCCCTTTGTGAGATTTGACACCTTATTTCAATATACACTGAGCAGAACCACATCACCGTGCTCTCTAAAAAGCATACGCAGAAAAACTATAGTCATTTATTAGTTGGCCGCATGCCCATCCTCTATGTCGTCAACATGCCCAGATTATGAAAAAAAGAAACTGTCGGAGAGGGCAAGGTTCGAACCCTGAAGTTTCTCGTGGATTTAAAAAAAAAAAAAACACAGATATATGCGACTACGACTTTCTGTACATGTATAGAAAGTATATATCTGTGTTTTTTTTTTTTAATTCTCATAGCTGACGTCGCAGCCAATCGTGTTTTGCAGCCACTCTATTGCGCTGTCGTCGTCTGCATGAACTTCAGAGCACAACGGATCCAAACAAACCATTGTCGCACTGCTTTCTTAAGGCGAGTTAAAGATGAGAGATGGTATGACGAATGGACTAAGCCAACCCTCAAACTGGGAGTGACCCAACCACCAAAACTAACTTTGCGCAATTTCGAAATTGCGCAAACCGACTTGGCCGTAATTTGCATAGCCTAGACCCGTAATTAGGTCGGAAACTCCTTAAATGTGGGTGGGCGGTCGAGATTCGGACGTTTCAATACGATACTACTTTGCTTGGCGATGTCAAACCGGCTCTCATTAATGTCTTCTTTTTTTTTTATTTTGTATTTTTATACAGTTTTGTTTGCACTCCAGTCTTTTCTTCCTATAAAGCCCCCATTTGCTTCTCTTCTCTGTCTCTTCACTGTCCCTTTCATTTCCACGGGCCGTTCTCAGGTGCTTGAGACTGAGATAGCAAGGGCTGCGGCTAACGAAATCATTTACTTCCTTGCATTGTAGGCATAAAGGACTAAGAAGAGGAGGCAGGGAATAATGGCTTCAGCAATCATGTTATATAAGAGGTAATATCACATTAGTGAGATTCGAACGGACGTTCTTCGCATGTCGCGTGCACGGGCCTATCAGCTCCAAAAAAAAAAATTGCAAACATACATTCCCCACAGTCTTTTACTTGGACCGAATTTTTAACCTTTCTATATTTTATCAGCGCTATGAAAAGGGGACAAGGCTCAAAGTCGTTAGACAGCAGAGGCGCGACTGTGTACTGGTTCCTTATCCGTACAAAAAGGAAGTTATTTAATCATCAAGGAGGACAAAGGTATAAGAAGATCAATATATGTGACGACAGGGTAATTCGATGTATTACCGCTTTATACTTCTGTGAATATTATTCAAGTCTGTGATTCTACTCGCACAGGTTTAGTGTCTAGCGCGCGGTGCGTATTACAAAAAACGCGATTGAAATCAAAATCTGGAACCTCGTCCCACCGAGAGCGACCGCTATTTTGAAATGCTCGTGTGACGTCACAGATTATACGCGGTGGAGCGTCGTCTTAAATGCAGGCTACAATATCAAAGGAAACGCTCTTTTTCTTTCGTGAACGGTTAACACAGTAGTCATCCCTCATGCAGGTGTGCTTGATGAACACGTTAGTGCACAAAAACAATAGAGTAAGCTATGTTTTCTTCGGAATAGTTAAGGCCCGGTCATAATCAATGGGCTGCGCGATTAAGTTCCTTAGTTTATCGACGCACTGATCTGCCGCATTACACCGGCGACAACGCCAGAACGACCAACGGCCGCCTATCATCGTAGTGTGAGGTTTTCGGCCCCGCGACGCTGACGGAACTGATCAGCGGACAGTCGCCCGATCTGTTTTTGTCAGGTCGAGCGCGAACATGATGCCCGATGAGTTAACGGCCTGGATAGCTGCGCTTGTCTGCAGCTTAACCATGTAAGAAAAAGGAAAACAAGTAACTATATTCACTTTGCACACGCTAGGCGCCGCCACTGTAGAAACTGAGTTCAGCGCCCCACACGGCCAGTTCCTCGTCCCTGTCATGAAGGCTCCCTTTGTGTCTTCCTCAGGGATGTCCTCTGCTAGCGGTGTGCCGCTGATTGTAGAGGCGGGATTTGGAGAAAGGAGTTGAAAAATTCTTTCGAGGCGCAAACATCAGAAAAGGAACGAAGCTTTTTGAAGCAGGCCATGTACACGACGGGAAGGAGGTAATTTCGTGGAATGGGGAGGTCCAAGGAACAGTCCGGTGCATTGCGCAGATAAGTATCAGTGCGCCATCGAAAACCATTAAATTAAAGGTAAGAAATATATTGATCAGCTCGCTTTTAGCATGCTGACTGTTGCGCTGCTAGCTTTGTGCAATGTAACAACCGGCCCGGATTACCACTATATTTTTGCAACTTAAATTGTGAGATACAGGCAAGAACGGCAACAAAAAAGGGAAGAAAAACACACGATGTTTTGGAACCTACTCGATTCATTCCAGGTGTAACTGCAAGCGGGTTCTTAGTGGTGTTGGTGGTGGTTTATTAATAATAACCAAAGAGGAAGTAAATGAATTTTGCCGGCCGCGCCAATTGGTATCTAATATGTTAAGCACACGAGCTGCGGACGGCGGAAAGAAAAGGGACAGGGTGCAGGAGTGTTGCAGCTGACCTTTTTTTTTATTACGCGATTAGTCATCCACTGGGTCACCGAACGTAGCCCGTGGATGCAAGATGAGATGAGAGGTGGGGGAGGGGGGGGCGTGGGCGGATCCTGGGTACAGGTTTATGCTTCCTTGCGCCTACTATATATGCTTCCGGCAAGGGTCTCCTGTGTGAGCGCGGCTCTGTATCCAGCTCAATGTTTTTTTTTCTTTAAGCCGCTCTTGCGTTGGAATGTCTCGCAGTATACGACCATCGCCCTACGATCTCTGCTCGTTTGTGTGACGTCCGCCTTGTGCTCTTCCATGCTGTGGGGGAATTTCGCTCTTTTGTAGACTGGCGAGAAAATACATGGGTTGTAGCTAGACGGGTGCCCTTCTTCGTTCGATTTTGCATTTCCCACGAAATGGCTGCTGCATATCTTGGATATCGCCGAAGGCACCCAATCCGTGCCATCATCGCTGCAGAGGTAAACACAAAACAAATATGCAGACTTCAGTAAGTGCCTACTTCTACAGCATGTCGGGCTTTAAAAAATGTCAGTGGTTTAGCTCGGCTATGTCAGGATATAGAGCTTTTTACGTGACGTCACTGCAGCTTTACTGGCAACAATGGCACGCACAACGCAACATCAGAGAGGGGGGGGGGGGGGGAGAAGGAGAGAGAAGGTGAATCGTGACAGGGCGTCTGTGAAAACCGAGCTCTGGTTGGACGGCGTTCCAAATGGCGTCTCGAGTGTCCGACAAATGAGCGTCGCGCAGCAGGGAGGAGGCCGGTATATCAGCGCCCATGCGTCAGAAACATTCTTTCGATTGCTTTTAGTTTCGAATCGCCCAACGTTATGGCGTCTCCGCAGTACAGGGTTGCTACAACTGCCGCCTTCTAAACCTGATAGTGAATAGGGTCTATACGTAGCGAATACTAAGGCATAGCTGGGTTAGCCTTGGTTAATCTTGATTGCAAGTCCAGGTTAGTCTGGTTGTCTAGCTATGTTGTTATTGTTATTGAGGCGTACGCGAGCTCTCCTTTTCAATCCTCCGACACATTATCAGGCATTCAGCACAGCTAGCGAAGCGAGCGGAGGCGAGCGCAACGACGAGGCAAGCGGTGTGACGTCATACCAAACAGTGGCGGCGGCTCCGCGGCGAGGCACGCGCGCGGTTTGTCGTCATGCCAGATGGCGCGACGAGCGCGCGGCGTCCGCCAGCTGCGGCGGTTGCTAGGCAAGGGCTCAAAGTCGGTCTCTGTGCCTCCTCGGAGCACCGCCACAGCGAAATCGCAAGTTCGTGGCCTATGTAGGTTTCGCTACAAAAACGGAGCTTAAAGTTTCTTTTCGCGACGAACAAGGCAATTCCAACGCTGGCGTCTTTCCGTCTCCCAATGCCGCAGTGGGAAGCACTACAATTTTGTTCCAGCAGGCGAATTCATCTAAGTATTGGTGCAACCTACAACACAGCAGTGTGTCCGGATGTTTTTACGCGGCATTCGTGATCGAGAAAGGGGCGCAGAATTCATTCACGACGACGCGCACAGCACGGCACAGTACTATAGTGCTCTACAGTACTGCGGGAGCTGTCGTCTGCTCTAGCCTTGATGACATGTCTCTCCGGAGTGAGATGCGCAGGATGCTCCCACTTTTCATCAGCAATGGCCTTGGCCAGCAATGTCAGTCGGCGCCGAAACGCCGGCCCGTTCGGCGACGAGTATATATGCCTAGCGTGGGTACGCGGGTCCCAGGCCTGCAATTTCGGCTATGAGCGTGCAGTCAGAAGCGCGGCTACATGTGGCCATCGAGTGTAGTTCTGGCTCCCCAAATGGACAACTGCTTACATCACAAAGCGCGTGCGCGTTGCGTTGAGCGGGAAGCGTCTATGTGACCCTGTCTGGCGAGCAATACTCAGGGCAGCCGGCAGCTGTCGGCGCCGCCCGGCGCTTCTTGCAGCGCTGTTGTAGTCGCAAACGAATAAATTTGGTACAACTGGTGTGAAAAAAAAAAAGAGAATAGTTTTGGTATTGCTAGCTCAGCTTTCATTTTATGGCGTGCGAACGAGCAGCATACATCAGCTCATTAAAAGCTGTACGTAAACAAACACGCTGGGGGCGCAGTCGTAATCCGCGAATCGGCGCATTCCTTAGGGAGAATTTAGGGCTCACACAATACTAAATGATGCATCTTACTTCGAAGCACTCACGACTCATTTGCTGGACAAGCATCAGGAAAATGCGAGGGTAGGCGAGTCGGTCGCAGTCGCCCGCACGCGCGGCTGCGTGGAAGGCGAGACGGAGACGGCGGCGGATTGGATTCTCTTGTTCGGTGGGGGCAGTGAAGCGCATTCCAATCGCGTGGGTTTTGCGATTATGGGGCTGCGAATGCTGTCGTGCGCTAGCCGCGGCGAGACTGAACAGAGGTTCGCAAAAATGCTTTACCAGCCGAAAGTAATTCAGTTTGACTAACACGCGCATATAACAGCAAGTCAAGAGGTACCGCTTCATCCAAAAGTTTGACTTCTGGGTGGCCAACGTTCATCCTTGGCTGCAAATGATCTCGGTCGGGGGTGGTACAGGTTAGGTGCAGGGACAGCGAACACGCCGAAGGGGCCCCAGGTGTGGAAAGTCCGTGACTCCGTGGCGATCCAAGGCGCACATGGGAAGACCGCGCGGGGCTTCCCATGTGCTGATGACGTGAAATCGAAATGACCTCCACGGTGTAAAATCCTCACATGTAAGACAATTTAACTTTCGCGGCATGATTCTGGTGATATATAATGCTCATGATTGTCTCATTGTCGGGAATAAAAGTTTTAACTTGCCGCCGTGGCTCAGTGGTCAGGATGCTCGACTGAATACAAGGGTGCGTGATCGGACCAGGATGCCGTTCTTTAACGCAGGCGAAATGAAAGGCGCCCGTGCGATGTCAGTGCACGTTACCGAACCCCAGGATTTTCCACACTCCTCCATTACGGCGTCCCTCATAGCCTTAAGCTTTAGGACGTCAAAGCCCGTAAATCAACCAACCTACCATGAATAATAATATTAGGTGGCCTTCGCTTCTACTATTTTTCCATATGGTATCGATTAGGCCGAGCAAGGTACGTTTTTCAACTGAATTAAATTTGCAAGTTTATGTGTTTTTCATTGGCTATTTTACCTCAAGTGTTAATTTCCGACTGTTTGGTAATGAGTGTACGGGTAATGAATGAGAACACGAGCAGTTATGTCAAATCCGTAGGGTGGAAAGCCTCCTCAGAAGTTAAGTTGGCCTGCGTATCCCTGCTGCTGTCCTTCAAAAAATATTTCAAATTTAACTCAACTTCTCTTTTCTACTAGTGTTCGGATAAATGTTATGTGCGTTTAGTGGAGCGCAACGGTATAGTAAAAGCTGCTTCATGTCCACCAGCTCTTTGTTGTCGCAAGCGGTTGAAATATAGGAGCCGATTCGTTCAGCTTTCCGTGTTCTCGATTGTGAAATTGAAGAGCAAGCGAGCAGAGAACCGTAACTGACAGAATTAATGCAAGGAATCATGCTCAAAGAGATCCCAAATGTTTATTATTGATGTTTAAAAAACCAACAATTATATTACCTGGTATCTGAAGTTCAATCCAGAGTAGAAAGCTACGACGTTCCTCTCCTAAGATGCGTTAGAGGGAAGCTAAAACGTATTCCGCAAAAAATGAGTTATGTACGGAATTTTATAATTTTTTATCCGCTGAACAAGACTATCATACTTAAAAAAGGCAAAAAGGAGCGCAAACGGCTGTTTTTACAAGAAAACGAGCGCCAGCGGGACCGCCCTTCAAGTAAACACCGCTGGACCCATCATGACGTCAAGTTTGGGTATGCGAGGCCGGCGCCGGCGGTGTTGCTGCGTGCGCGTCGCTTCAGGGGACTTGAGAGCTCGATCTAAAACGTTATTGATTATTCGAACAATGCAAAACACCTCTAACACTTACCGCACGCGTTCGAGCAACAAGCAGTTCAAAAAAAAGAAAAGAAAAACGGTGCTACGAAAGACGCTGTCTTTGACAGCGAAAGCAAATGTCAGCACATTTGCGCGTGTCGAAAAGTGCAAGAGCTGGCCCGCTTTAACAACTGCCCTTTACACACTAAAGCTCGTCTCAGTAGCAACAAAATGAGTAGGCATTGTATATGATGCAATCATAGTCGATAGCGCGTTTATACAACCTTCGAGTATCGCCCCACGGCGCAAGAAGGCACGCGTACTGCAGCTGCCCGTCTATATATATCTTTGCAGCTATATAGTTTGCGCAGTGCGCTATTCAAAGCAACGCCGTAAATGGTCCGGCTTCAACCGCATCATGAAATCAGACATGTTCGCAGCGCCTGCAGCGCCGAATGAAGCGAGCTTACCGGAGCGGCGCCGGCAGCGAGCGCTCTGGACGAGCGCACTCCCTGGTCGTCGCTAAGCCTATATTTGTTACGCATCGGCGCCAAAGCAGACGACGCTTGGAAATTGAGCAGCGCTGTAGTAAACAGGCTACTCGTAGAACTGCCTGCAGCAAATCACTTAGTCAAACAATGAAATGAAGATATCATTTATCACGGCGCCGCCTCAGAAGATGAGCTAATGTATACGTGCAAGAAGATCGGATGAGCAGCGACGGCACCGGCGACTGCCGCTGTGAAGAGAAAGTTGCTTGTATCGCAGTTATCCTGCCAGCATCTCGGTACGGGTCAGCGAACCTCAATAAGGGTTAATTTTTGACATTCCGTTATCCCTGCGCTCATTATTTAAGACAGCAATACATTTGAGCACGCTTTCTTGACGCTAGCGCAATTAGGGATCCACGGACAGCTTGCGGAAGGCGCGGCCGGCGCTGCATGTGGAGGTAGTGCTGCGTTCGGACGATACTTGAGGGCGCTGTTGCCGCGCGAGCAGCGCGGCAATCCAGACACTGCGTTATAAATGACTAATGCAAATGCAGCTTGATTCTACCGATCATATTCATTTCGTTTGCTGTACCTAAATGGTAATTGTTGACGTAGCCGAGAAGGGCGGCGAGCTGTGTAAGAACAGTGAGCCGTGAATCGCGTTTTAATTCGGTATTCTCGATTAAGTGTAACGACGGTGAAGCCAGCCGTGCAGCAGTGGTATTAACCTCATTAGGTGCGGGAACAATGACAGAACGGCCGCGGACTTCAGTTGTGCTGATTTAATTGAAATCCCGAATGGCCACAATATCGCTGCCAAGATTCGATTATAGTCATCGGCATGCAAATCATCAGTGCAAATCACAGCTGATTTCAAAGGCAAGATTTCTTTTTTTTTTCTTTTTCATGGCAGAGGACCACAGCGCCGAACATTGTTAATCCTCTGGGAGACTACAAGGCAACATGTCGCCTGGACCACCAAAGTTGGCACAACGGAAAGCCGGCCCGATAGCTTCACGCACTCACAGGAATGCTTGTTTTCTAATGACACAAGAAAACAATTTTGGAACATTGAACGACGTTTATTTTACAACTGAGCAAAAGAGGTTTACTAGTTGGAGGGCGTCGAACAGCGCGGAGCGCCACTCCGCAACAACTGCGTATCTGCTGGTTGACCTCATGGGATCTTTGAACACACGGAACTTTCAGCACAGAATGATATAACTGGGGAAAACAAACGGCACCAGCAGAAGTCTGCTTTTTTCATATCAACAGAACTGAAAAAAAAAAAGAAAATTGACTCACAAGATTAACAATACCCCTTCTTTCCAACCACCTTTGAAAACCGATCCAGCTTCCCTTTAAGCAGTCCCACATGTTTATAGCGGACTTTTATTTTATTTTATTTATACAAGTACCTGCAGCGCCCAGGGGCATTATAGCAGGGGGTGGGGGGGGGGGGATAACGGTAAAAGATACCTAAAATGAGCATGTTACAATACTGAAAGCAGTTTCTTTTCTTGTTTCTTTTCATTATTAATTGGCGCTGGGTGTAAAAGATGACGACGAGGACACATACGTTGACAAACGAAAAACTTTATAAATCAGAGTAGCCTGGCTATATAGAGTCAGGACGGGCAAAATTTTACAATACGAATTACATGAATAAATGCCGGGAGAACAGCGCGAAAAATAAAAAATGAGGACGAAGAAACACGCAAACACGGGATGGGCGCTGGTACTGTGTTTGTGTGTTCCTTCGTCCTCGCTTTCTTTTTTTCGCACTGTTCTTTCGCCATTTAGCCATGAACCAACTAGCCCAGGAAAATGTCTTGGTTCTACGAATTACGTGGATCCGTCTGAGCTATCTATCGGATGCTCAGGACGAGAACTCCTATAGATTCTCGACAACATCACTCATTAATATCGCCGAATGGACAGACCCTCTCTTGGGCAGGCCTACTCTTGACGCAACAGTAGCCTATCGCCGCTTAGATATGTGGGCCCAGCGTTGTTCCAGCGGGCCCCATCACCCGATCATACACAAGCCAGGAAAAACACTAAATTGCATGCAATTCTGGTATCATGGGACCAGCAAAAAAACAAAGAAAGAAATTAAAAGCAACAATAAAGGTCGTCTTTCCGCTAGCACACGTGAACAAGAAAAGCGAAACTAAATCGCATACGCAGAGAGACCTCACGCGATCCAACATAGCACAAGTACTAAAAAGCACAAAAGAAATCGGACGAGAGCGTCTACGCTCTGCACCTCATCGCGGCGCGGGCCAACCGACGCCGAAGTACACAAGCAAAAATCGAATGGCTCTCTTCCCTCCGTTTCCCAGGAGCGGCGCTTCCCGACCGAAGATGAAATATTTTAACTAGAGGGAAACCATCTGTGCGCGGCCATTTAGAACTTGCAGCTCAAACCAACAACGGGCGAAGATTCAGACCTTCCCAGCTCGCGCGTTTCTTATGAGACGACACCGGTGTAACGGTGTAACCGTGAACCGGCGGAAAGAAAGACGAAAAGCGACGGTTTCCCGGAAAGCGCGCCGTTTCCATTACCGTAAAGTGGTCCGTGTTTCAGGACTCGGTCGCGCTAATCAGAGGTGCATTTCTAACGCGATGTCGGCGGACGAGGAGAATGCGGGGGGGGGGGGGGGGGGCGATGGCGCAGGCACGAGATCGTTATCGTGAAGTCTCTGCTTAGCCTAGGAGCATGCACTCTGACAGAAACTAGTTCATGCTTCCACAGCGATATATGTTTCCCGCGTAGTGATAAATGCCCAGCCCATCGGCGCGATGTCTGCACAAAGCGGCCGCGGTGACGCATGGTTTGCAGGCCGACGGGAACGCGTATTTCCCCCGATACGTGACGATCTCGAGCTCGGCGACAATTTACAGGCGGGTTGCCACTAAAGTTCTCAGTCACCAATTTCGGAGATAACTGCCGGAAGTGATACACTGAAGCCGTATTCTCAAACCTTAAGGTGAATAAAAAAATATATATGAAGGGCACTTTGAGGCTATAACGCGACAGCGCAGGCGACCTCCGCGCGTATAAAACCCCCGCTTTAACCGAGTCATATGATGAGGCTCCGTAGCATATATGTGTAGCGTTGCTGACTCGGCATCCAGGAGGACTAGAAGATTGATCCTTATTCCATCTTCCGCGTCAAATGAGCAAATAGAGGTGGCATCCCCTCTCACCTTTCTGATATCATTTGGTCTCCTCAAGTCACACAAACCATCGAAGAGTCAGAGCGCCGTCATGTATACATACCTCCTGTCAGCGCCATGCTCCTGTGCCACATGCAGCACAATGCGGACGCCGAATTTTCTCAGTGATGCATGTGACGCTCCACGCTATCGCTTTCAAACGGGCCACGTTCTCTCCCTTGGCAAGGGCTGCGGATAATGAAATGTTTTTACTTCCTTGCGTTGTATGCATAAAGCATTAAGAAGTGAAGGCAGGCAATAATGGTTGCAGTAATTATTTTATATAAGAGGTAATTTTCTATTATTGAGATTTGAATGGACGTTCTTCGCATGTCGCGTGCACTGGCCTATCAGCTCAAAATTTTTCGCAAACATTCCCTCGCAGTCTAATATTTGGACCGAATTTTGAACCTTTCTATATTTAAGCGGCGCTAAGAGATGACAAGGCTCAAAGGCGTTAGACAGCAGAGACACCGACTGGGTACTGGTTCCTTATCCGTACAAAAGCAAAGTATTTAATCCTCAAGGAGGATAAAAGTATAAGAAAGTCGATCTAGTGTGATTAAAAGACTAGACAGTCCGGCCGACATATTTTGTGCCGCGTCCCAAGAGTTGAGTGATTAAGTGAAGCCGCTTTCAGCAGCACTCAATGCATGGAATATTTTACGGCTCCACCTTGACGTGGCCCACCTGCTCACTTTGGCTACAAAAAAATTTTGTTCCTTGGCCACTTATTTGCTAGACGAAGACCTAAATATTTGCATTCGAACATGATCGAAGATCGATCCGCATTCGGACAAATCAGTAGCTGTATGAAGACGGCACTGCACAATTACATAATGATATGCACACAGATTTACTAAAAAAATTATTTGCATTTGACATATTGCGTACAATGGCCCAGATTATATAAATGGGCGTGTATAGCTCTTCGTGATCCTTGAAGGCCACGCCTCAAGTTAGTTCGAGTCGTCACCCATGCGTGGTATCACCCGAAGAGTGAAACCTCACCAGAATATTCGATAACGCACATGTCTAACACACACACACACACACACACACACACACACACACACACACACACACACACACACACACACACACACACACACACACACACACACACACACACACACACACACACACACACACACACACACACACACACACACACACACACACACACACACACACACACACACACACACACACACACACACACACACACACACACACACACACACACACACACACACACACACACACACACACACACACACACACACACACACACACACACACACACACACACACACACACACACACACACACACACACACACACACACACACACACACACACACACACACACACGCACGCACGCACACGCACACTGTCGCGACGCTGGGACTAAGTTGACCCGGCCTTCACTTGGTAGCGTGCAGAGACTCCGGGTTGATGAAGGATTGAATCTTCGAAGTTGGTAAAATACATACAAGCAGGTTTAATGGTACTTTGAGAAAACTTATTTACATGAAAAAAGGGTATATCAGCAAAATGGCAGGCGTTAAGAGTTCATAGCGAGAAGCGTCTGGATGAGCCGTTTACCCAGGGCTCAGAGCGTCATTTCTGCAACGTCCTTAAATCCCCCTATGTCCAGCCCCTCTCTGAAGATGCTGACCAATCAGTTCCAGCTAGGGCACACCCCTCAGATATCGGCAACCAATCGAACACATCACTGCACTGATGGTCTGATGCACTGACTGGTCCAGTATTGTTTCGTCGGGCGGGGTCACTTGTTGTCGGGTAGAGCTTGGGAACGGCGAGGAGGTAAATTTTCGATTCTACTTCAAAGATCCGCTATGTTGGTTCCGGCAAGTGGATTTCCTTCTCAGAAACCCAAGTGTACGTGCGCGCCACGAATACTGCTCCCAGCATTGTCCCTTTCCGGCAATTGCAGCTCTTTCCTGCATTCACGGGAAATCCTCTAATGCCGCATTCCTCATGCTCCTTTCTTCTCCTGTACGTCAGCGGACGTGTCACTCCGATCGTCTCCTTTGGACAATAGGCATTCCTCACTTGACAATAGCGCCTCTCGACGAGAAGGATGAACAGTTGAATAAAAGCACTTCCGGCTATTTCTCGCAGGACGACGTTTCTTTGTATTTTTCTTGACGTTCCCTAGACAGGGCCAACTTGGCAGTTGTAGGATCACGATAACAGAAACGGAGAAAGTTCGCAGTTCTTCCCTATGTTCATCGCCTTTCTCATGGTCTTAAAAATGTTGCCCATAGGTATGAAGTTGATGTTGTTTTTTCGGCCCCTAATAAGCTCAATAAAATTTGTTCAGTGGTAGAAAATAAGTCCCGTAATCCTAATAAATCTGTAGCGTCTTGTGCTGTTAAACACGATAAAAGATTTGTGCCGTGCTCCAAAGGGGTAGTTTATAAAATTCCCTTGTCCTGTGGTCAGATATACATTGGGCAAACGGGACGATGTATTAACACACGTCTCAGAGAACCTCTCAACTCATTAGAATCTAATCGCTCCACTAATCTAGTTGATCATTGCCGTGAGTGTCAATCCTGTTTTCCGTCTTTACATTATACTGACATTTTGTACAAACACCCCGACCAGTTGACCAGGGAAATCATCGAGGCGTATAATATGGCCAAGAAAGAAAGATTGTGTGTCAGCAAACCTTCCCTGCTCCTGCGTGACTGCGAAGTTGCATATCTGGACATCACATAGTAACTCGTGCGGTCTGGTTTTGGTGTTTTATTGTTTTCTGTACCTTATATAAATGTGTTTTCTGCGATTAAATTTTAGTTGAGAGTCAGCGCCTGTTCCTGTTGTTTCTTCCTGTCGTCCGTTTGTTTGCGCTGTTTTTTTGGATGCTGCAAAGCATGCTCACACAAAAAGATTCATGTGAACACGCTCACTTAGAGCCCTTGCACAAACAGCACATATCAATACCATGCCCACAGCGCGCAAGCGCGGACCATGCACGGTCACAACACACACGCACACACACACACACACACACACACACGCGCACACACACACACACATACACACGCACGCACGCACACACGCACACACACACACACACACACACACACACACACACACACACACACACACACACACACACACACACACACACACACACACACACACACACACACACAACACACACACACACACACACACACACACACACACACACACACACACACACACACACACACACACACACACACACACACACACACACACACACACACACACACACACACACACACACACACACACACACACACACACACACACACACACACACACACACACACACACACACACACACACACACACACACACACACACACACACACACACACACACACACACACACACACACACACACACACACAGGCTAGGAAATATATGCACTCAACTCCGCATAAAGGGCGGCAAGCTCGCGGGACTAGCAAAACATCCGTGAGACATAAAGGCAGTTGTGGCAGATGCGGCCACTCACGCTGTACAGTGGCGTCGCGAGGGGAGTGCTGTCCGCACCGGGTCCAGGGCTCCAGGGGGGTAGAGCTGTGCCGTAAGGGGGAGGAAGAGGCGGGGGCGAAATTAATTATTGTGTAAAGAGGCGAAAAGGCGCGCATTGGTGCCGCTGAGACACTGACTCGCAAGTGTGATCTTCTCGTAGAACGAATTATTATGTTGCGAGGAGTGCTTTAGAACACATGCCTTAGTTATGCCAGAGACTCAACGCCATTTTGATGTTGGACCAGGGATGTGTACTTGCGTGTACCCCGGGAAAACCAGCATTAACTCGATACCCTTCGGCCCGCCGGGGTGGCGCAGTGGTTACGGCGCTCGACTACTGTTCGCAAGGATGCGAGATCGAATTCCTGCCTCGGCGGCCGCATTTCGCTGCAGGCGAAAAGACAGGCGCCCGTGTGCTGTGCGATGTCAGTGCACGTCAAAGAACCCCAGGTGGTTGAAAATTCCGGAGTCCTCCACTATGGCGTCGCCCATAGCCCAGAGACACTTTGAGACGGTAAATCCCGCAAACCAAGCCAATCGATACCCATCCGATACCCCAGCACGTGTTAGACGACGCCCGTCGACGGCCACGCCGCCGCATCGTATCCATTTGTATATGTGTAGCTCATTCTCCTTTCCCAAGCGAGGACCGCTGGCGGTATCTCTCCGACAGTTTTGTCTCGTTCATTTATCTCCTGTGCCTTTCTCGCTCCTCAGCCAAGTCACAGAACTGCATCACACTTTAAAAACGTCGAAAGGCATAGAATGCCTGTTGCACAGTGGAATGGCAAGTCTGATGCCTACGCGCTGAATAGAAAGAAAAAATAATAATGAGAAGGAGGGCACATTTAGCAAGACAGCTGCATTAAAAGGGGTATTGAGAATGAGTGTACCCAAGAGTGCTCACGCAGTGCATTATGCGGTTCTTACCTTTTTTTTTTTATCTGAAAAAGGCAAAGTTGTTAAAATAAGAAACTAGAAAGCGTTAAAAAAATGAGCCTGGAGAAGCCCACCGCCTTTTTCGGAAATATGTGCTTTTAATGTGATGTTTTGCTGAATTATCAGTCGTGGGGCACGATCGTTGCGTCCCAGTGTTAAAAAGAAAAAAAGAAATGCCACTTCACTCGCACTGCGTGGTAGGATGCAGAGCGAAGTTGACTTCTGTCCCAAACTGCCTCCCATATAGTGTGTAAGTTACGAGATCTCCTGCCTCACATACAGAGTGGAACTTACAGGATCTCCCCGCTCCTCCAAGCATGCTTCGACATGAACCTCCGGGCCAGCGACCGGGCAGCGCGCGTCATTGACGATGGGCCGCAGCGCAACCAGCCGAGAGTATAAAAAGGCAGACCGCGGCCTGCCCGCGGCAGTGCGCTCTGGGAAGATTCAGTCTTCCGGGCCTCTCGCGACCGCTCGCTCTGGGAAAGCGTCTTGTTTTTCACCGAGCCCGCGATCAACTAATCATTTCTCCTCATCTAGTACGGCCACCGCTACCGATCAACTCTTCGACTACGACGTCTCATCGAACAAGAAAGCCGAGAAAATTTCTTTTTGCCGGATACTCCCGGTTAATTGAATATTGTCATTACCTTTCTTTAAACCTTGATCTGGCTTAGTATTTTGCGCTGTTTTCTTTATCACTCTTGCCTCTACTTACTTTATCTGGAATACTTGCTTTGTTATCTTTATGGTCTTCTTTTATCGCAGTGTTTGTTCGTTATCGGTTTTTCCATCTTGTCAAGCCGCCTTTTATCACTATCGTGTCGTGCTTTTTTGTGTTCGATTATTATGCAGTGTAATTTGGACTACTAGTTACAAATATCCCATTGTTTGTAAACAAAAAAAAAGACTTTCTTGAACTTATTCCTCGATCATACACCGACACACGTACTGCAGGGGTTGACCAGCCTAACATTTAACTGTGTCCTCAAGCCTCATAGAGGGACGGCGGGTAACCGTAAAGGGGATCCCGCGTCTTTCTTGGCCTTAAGGGCGTGGGTTTGTAACAACTTCAAAGCAAATCATGATGACAGAGGAGGTAGAAAGGAAGTTAAGATTCGGTGCTTAAAACGTGAGACGGGGTAAGGGGGAAAGGGGGGGGGGGGAGCGCCGCGCGCCTCCGCGCTTACTCCGCACCACCGGGACCCTAGCGACACACTGACGCTGGGTACCGCATTGGGATGCGTGGCTGCTGATGGGTCTTCGCTGCAGGACCAGGAAGGGTGCTGCTCGCCCAGGTGATGTCTGGGAATGTCTCGGCCGCGGTGACAAGCTGACACCACCACGATGTCCCCCGTCAGCTCCAACAGCACTCTTCTTGGCCCACCGCTTTTGCCAATCTTACCTAGTTTCACCACTGCTTCGATTACACGCCAAACACTGCCAAACACCTGACACTCTCTACTATGCTCTCTCATCGTACTCAGTACGTCACACCAAGGGGTTGTCTTCCCTTCGTATTACATGACCTGATTTCAGCGAGGATATCATCAACTAGCATTTGTTCTCTAGCTCACTTCTTCCTGTCCCTCGATGTGCGTTAAGCATCCCAGCTTGGCTTCCGTTTCTCGCTGCGCTGTCCCCAACTTGATTTAGGAACCTTTCCAGTAGCCCCAAATTTTCTGCCCCTTGTGTGAAAAAAGCAGCTTCTAGCAAAGCAAAGCGCGATCACTCGTTGAACCTGCGCCTGAGGTACGTATATATACTGTTCACGCAGTCTGTGCACAGCCTGCACGGAGGAAATTACGTGCAACGTTTGAGAAGGGGGACATCTCCGCTTTGGGCATAAAATGTGGCGCCCGTACTTGCGGCTGGGAACCCCTCTCCTGGAATCACGAACAGGAGAGACGGGCGTGAGCGCGGCAGCAAGGCCGTTGCCGCGACAACCAGCGGAGGGGCTCCACCAGCGGGCATTCAGAACACGCGCTCCGTGCGTCCGCGGGTCACTGCGTATCGGACAGCGCCGCTGCCTGGCACCCATCTCTGCGCCACTTGTGGAGGCAGAAAACGCGCGGAAGAGCTTTTTCACATGTGTTTCCGAGTCTGACCGCTGGCCGAATTACAAGAATGGGCAGCTATTCCGAAACACTCCACAAAGGAGGACACAATCCCCCCCCCCCCCTCTCTCCCAGCCAAAAAAAAGCATTATCAGGATCGAGTTATTCAAATTGCACTCCACTGTATACCAGTAGTCAGCCCTAAACGTGTCTATCTTTCCTCCTACTTGCTCTGCCAAGGAAGGACGAAAAAGGCCTAGTCTATGCTCATCTCCCTCAACGGCAAAAAAAAAAAAAAAAAAAAAGACTCTGACTCCACCAGCCAACCTATAGTAACACGGGAAAGCGTCCAAATATGGACTGTCCATCCACATTTCAACGCTGTCGTATTTGATTTTGAGCGTGGCCGACCCATATTTCATGGTTGAGCCAAGTCGTTTTTTAACATATAGGTCAACTCAGTTTTTGAATCGCGCAGTCCATATTGGTGATGGGCCACCGAAATTGGGTACATGGGCCAAGTCTTTTAGCGAAACCGTCTCCAACTTAACGCTATTTAAGAGCGGGATACGATAGCGTTGTGTTCTGGACGCACTGGGCACGGATGGAAGTTGATGAAGACGACGACGTGCAATGTACAGAGCTCGAGAGAGTGACAGTTAAGCACGCGTGGTGTTCGGTTGAGGCGATAGTTACGTGTTTCCGTACTGGCTCCCCACAAGAAATTACTTCGCTCTGAGAGTTTCTTTTTCCCCTGAGCTCGGCAAAGGCGTATATCACGCCGGATTTGTGGTTGGGTTCGACAGTGTTAATTATGCAGCGCGCTTTCGCACTAAAAGACAGTAAGTGTTGGACCTGGAAGCGTGTGTACGCGACGCCTATGGAAGAGGCAGCAGAAGACATGCCACGCTGGGTTAGCGAAGTCACGTATTTGAAGATCGTGTGAATCTATACCGGAAGCTGCAGGCCTAGAGTTGTCCTCTTTGATTTAGAATCTCACCCGAAGAGTTAAAAGGAATAAAACACGTGACATCAAGTTTGAGAAACGAATGATGTCACAAGTTGCGAATGACAGTATGCGAAACGAAAGAGGAAACGAAACCAACAACACTGTCCATCGTATACGAACATTGCCACGAATTTAGCATGGCAGCCAGCCGATGCCGCTAAGCCTATTGGGTGATGCCAGAAAAAATATGTCGCTCCCAATGTTTCAATGAAAGTCCAAATATATTTTTCACATTAGGAATCGTAAAGACAACGACCTAGATTTTGAGCAGGGGTTAGGATTTTTGGTGACCTTCCGAAGCAACTGAAGGCTGCGACGCTCAGGTTTCCGATCGAGGCTGCGTTCCCGCGTCCGCCAATTGTCGAAAGTAGAGCTGTTTTGGAAGCTAAGAACACTATTTGTCAATACTTGTCGTTAAGATATCTTCAGAAACAGATAAAACACAGACTATCCTTTCTATCGTTGAAGGCTTCTTTTCTTGGAGCATCGAAGAAAGTGTCAGAAACTGACATTTTGCAAACATGGCCTTCTGAACCCATGCAATGTGGTTATAAGCTAACCTGTTCGCTCCGTTGTATTTGTTGCGCTGTGATCGAGTGGCTTCGGAATGCAATTTTCAGAACCAAATACTGTCGAATCTCCGTGACGTTATTTATTGCGAAAGCAATATTACGCCAGGTCTAACCACTCTTCGCTGTGTGCCGTGTCCGTATTAATTACCACGGTGTAAGAGTACCGCGGTAATTACTAATGAAAATACTTGCTTTCCTTCTTGGTCTGCTAGTTATACATGTTTAAACGGCAATGACTTGCTTTCCTGTGCTATGGTTGTTTATGAATTTTGTGGTTATTTTTGCATATGTCAAGTGAGGAAAGGAAAAAAAAAAAGTAGCCTGCAGCGATAGCTCATTGGTTGGGGCACACGACTGCTGAATCCAAGGACGCGGGTTCGATCCCAGCCACAGCGGCAGCTTTTCGGTGGAGGTGAAAAGCAAGGAGTCCGTGCACTGCGATGTCAGTGCACGTTACATAACGTGAACTGTTACAATCAGGCCCGTCCAGATGCGCGGCGGCGTTTTCTGTCGTCGTCCCATACGAACGGAGCCTGAGCGGAATATATGTAGGTGCTATGCAAAGCACGGTCGGCCTTCAGTGGCCATCCGCTCCGCCTGGGTCACTTGAACGGACTAAGAGGCAGACTTTTTTTCTTTTTTCAAATAGACCTTTTGAACGTCTGGACCTTGTTCATGAAAAAATGTCATTTATTCCCGCTTTCATTAAAAGAGGTTGTGTGACTTGCGGCTCGAGTCGCTAAGACATGCAGTCTTGTTCTGTGAGAACCAGAGGAGACGCTATGCGTAGAAAAGTGGTATTGTCCTTGTTAGGTTAAGAGCCTCCGGAGCCTATAAAGGCCGTTCTCCAACTTGTAACATGTAACCGGACGAGCGGACGAAAGAGCTTGGTGATCTTCGTTTGACCGACGCTGTATACGATCCACGTCATCAACATCGTTCGTCTGAGGCCCTTTTGAATTTAACTGTCCTCATCTTGAACAAGGTTTCAGCAAACTCTGGTTTCAATCTTATGTTGCATCTCCCATCACCCCGTATTTATATGATTCGTCGAATGACCATTTTAAAAGGTCGTTAAAAAGGCCTCGCCGCTGTCCTTGATCACATCATTACATGCCCCGTTAGCTGTGCTGCTGTGTAGACTGCAAGGAGGTCTCGACGGAGCCGACCCAAGACGTCGTGAAAAAAATATGAAAAGATAACAGAGAAGGACTTCGCGTATAGGTCACCCCCATATTTCGCGTATTTAATGTATTGGAGCTTTCGGAATCCTAATTTTTTCAGCGCCCTTTTAATACAGGGAGTTATTTTCAAAAACGTGCGAAGGCGTGGGGGATAGATGGGCTTCCCTATACGACAGGTATTTCTTGCTGTTTTCTTCTTCTGCCTTCGCTCGTACAGAGTGGTGTTGGTGACCGTGGCTCAACGACACATTGTATTGCGGAGATGAGAACTTTTTTCCCAGACTGTACACATTTATTTACACTTTTTACAACTTATTTACATCAACGTCGTCAGATGCGACATAAAAACATAGAGGGCTATCTGCAACTGGGTGCACGACGAGAGGTCAGAGGCTAGCAGAATCAGGCATTGGCCTTCTGCTACACTTTAGGCCGGAGTCCCTTGAGACCTCCGTCAGCCTAGCCTCCCTCCTCGAACAACCCGTCTGCCCTCGACTCTCGTCTGAGCCCAACTTTCCTCCGAGCTCCACTGTCCAACGCTCCTTCCTTAGCGCTCAAAATTCGAGTCTAGTCCGTTGACCAATCAACGACTAGTCACTCTGTGGCCAATAACATACAGTTTTCAAAATGGGCTGGCCAATCATTGTGCCACATATATCCCTCTCCTACGCATGTTAAGTAAAACAAATACAAAGCACGCACTAAGCGGCGAGTGGTTGCGCACGCAAACACATACATCTGCGATTTACTTCCTCTCCAAAATCCTCCCACGCAAGAGGCGCCAAGCAGTCGCAAAGACGAACGGTGTCGACGGTTACATTTCCGAAAACGCACGCATATAAACACACACACACGCAAACCTCAGGCCCAAACATTCCGATCACTGCCCTTGGTCGGCTGCGCGCGGGCGGCGGATTCAGAGAGACGTCCAAGCGTCTTCAGCGGCTCCCTCTGCAGCGCGTTCTCCCAGGCCCGTGTTCCGCCGCGTTTCGGGATTTATGGCCTCCGCGCCCTCTCCACTCGAAACCGGGAGACATAGCAGTTAGCGCCGAACCGCCGAACCCAAAACCACTGCGCTTACGCTGTGCCTTCTAACTGCACTGCCCTGCCCCCCTCGCGACACGTGACGGACAGAGCCGGCAGCGTCGCCCGCTGCCACGTGTTCTGGCATCACTTCCGAAAAGCGGCCGCCAGCGCGACCGTCATAAATCAGCCAGCGTCAAGCTGCCCCTTGACCTTGGTCGCCCCTTCGGAATCTCCTTCTGGGCGAAGCCCGCAAACTTAACTCAGGGGGCTCCAAATTTTGACTGGAATGAAAATTCGTCATACTGAGTACTAACCGACCTCAGTAATCACTATATTAAAATTCCCAGTTATATTGTTTCGAGTTGTGACTCTCAGGCAGCCGCGGCAGCAGGACCAGAGGTGCCACACAAACATTACTCAGATGAAGCGGTCGTTGTTATTGTTCCTCCCTGCAGATTTGGCCTACACCCAGCCAGGTGAAGGTATTGCGACGGGGCCAGTAATTTTATGCTGTCTTCGGTAGGTAGAGGAGAACTCGACAGGTTCCGCAAGTTGAGAAAGTAGGAGACGATGATCTGATGATGGTCAGGAGGAGATATATATTTACAGAAGCAAAATAGTATACATAGGCAAAGTTACAGCAACAAATCACGCAGAGAACTATAACTTAAAAGAAAATGAAGACTCTCACACAGAGATGTCACTTTACAGGCCCTTACTTTCCTACCGAGCGTTTCGGTTAAAGCCTAGGGGGTGTAAATACGTGCTAAGCACGGAGCCTCAATCTTGACTGCCAAACATGGTCCGAGGACCGCTTTTTGATGACAAACATCAACAAAGGCCCGAGGGCGGTCACCTTAGGTGATCCGCCCCGAAAATAAAGCAGCCAACCAAATTATTTAAAAACATGCCACAACCCCAGTGGGTTGGGAATAATCTCGGACCCAGGTCCTTAATTACGTCAAATAAAAATACAACATTCAAAACAGACACTCTTTCCACTCGCTGGTCCCCAAACCCTCTCACACGGCGCCTGTCTTTGCCTCCCCTCCTCAGCGTGTTTGTGACGCGACCTTGCAGCTGGCGCCTTTGTGAAAGCAACGCCGCGGGGGATCTGGAGACCCCGCCGCCCCGTTCGAGGAAAAGGGGGGGGGGGGGGGCACTGTCCCAGAGCAGTGTACAGTCGCCGTTGTTCGGACCCAATGTCTCGCGACACAGCGGGAGGCCGCTGGGCTGATCGCCTACTTGGGAGGGCCAAGGGTCGCGCCTATTGTCGCCTTCTGCAGGACATTTAGTGAGCGCTTGCGGCAGTGCAAAAAGCTTCATTAACGGCGTCTCCCTGCACCCATGCTTGGCGCCACGGCAGGAGATCGCTGGACGAGCCGGCCGTAAAGGGGTTCGCAGAAGCGTGCCACTGTTGTTCCCGGCTGATAATTGGATGCGTCTGCCGTTCCCTTCTTGGCGACGCCTCGGGGCGAAGGGACGGAACAAACCAAGCCGCGCGCGCGCCCAAGAAGAGGGGAGAAAAGGAGAAAAAAAAAACACGAGCGCTCGCTCCTTGGCCTCGGCGCGTGGGGGGTTCGACCGCCAGCTCGACTCCACGTGCGAGTCGCTTTTCACTGCGGCCTTACAGAGCCCATAAAACATTCACCAGATTCTCTTTCTCTTCACTGTCGATTCGCTTTGAGCAAGCATAGCAGCAGAGAGGGGTTATACCACAAGCGACACACTAGGCGCAGCACCCCTTCTGGAAGGCGTTTCGTCCCAATGCGCAGCAAGGTACAACTAAAGTGCCAAAACATATGTGGAACACGAGGAGTAAGATGCGCCGATATCGATAACAGGGCAGTTTAAGCCGAACCACATTGACTTCTAAGTGAAGAGGTCGGCAGCTATGTTGGTCAACTAAAGAACAAAATAAACAGCTTTTGACGCCTGAAGAGTGTGCAACTTCAAGGCGGTGGTCCAGAAGCTGAAGGATGTCCACTCTGAAAGCAGAAGGTCCAACAGGAAGACGAGAATGAAAAGTAGAGGAGAGTGATGCTTCAGAAGAGTGAGAAGTGCAGCGGCCGAAGGAGCAAAGGTGGAAGCGTAAGGTGGAGGACGTAGGAGGAGGGCACGGGGTGGCAGGGGAGAGGGTTTGCGGCGGACGATACGCGTTATTAAACCGAGTGCGTTAGGACTTTTGTTGAGAATAAAACCAGGCGTCGGTGATTCAGTCGGCGCTAATCGAGAGCGAAGAACTGTGAGAGTATATGCTCCTGAAATGTAGGATTTGACAGGCGACATGAATTGCAGAACATGGAGGTGGCATGGATAGCTAGACGAGTTGGCAGCTGCTAACTTGGGTGTCTTCTTTTTTTTCAGATGGGTAAGTGAGATAGGAATTGAACCCCGGATCCTTACACCTCGAATCAGACGCTACTCTTGAAGGCGAACTTTATATCTATGTCAAGTAATCTTTCATATGAAATGGCTGCTTACGACTGCGTGTCTATGAGTATGTGCGAAATAATCGAGGCCCCAATTAAGGGACTCGTGATTGAGGGAGTAGCAAGATGCATATATGTGAAGAAGGATTAGAAGAACAGCAGCAGACGGGAGTCGTAAATGCTGTGGCTATCGCCCTACTAGGCGGAGCTTTCAGGTTCCCAAAAGTTTTCTGCGGTGAAATATGTTTGCGCAGAAAAGAAATGCGCACCACTAGAGACGAGGTCGACGAAAGACGGCGACAGCGCCGACGGGTGGTAGTAGCAGCGAATAATGGCATGGGACTAAGTAATAGGTGATGGACGGCTATGTGTGGGAAAGCACAGCGCAGGCTCCAAATGTACATACATATAGTACGTCTCAAATTCTTTGCCTCAGCGTATTTCAAAATCAATATACCTGAACAGCTGCACTCAAATTTGGGATTACCGGGTATCCATAGCGAGCCGATTTTTTTTTTATTGAGTACTGATTCTCGTCTTGTACCCAAATAGTGCACTCGATGGCACCTTTATCGCTGTTCTATTTCTCGATGACGATGGCCCGGAGGCCCCCGTTGCTAGCTATAGCGTCGGTGTTAATTTATTTGCGGCGTCATGGTCAAAGTGACCTAGAGCGGAGAAGGCCTGCAGATTCCGCATCGTACGGTCGAATGCACGCTGACGCTCATTTTACCACTAGGCGACAATCTCTTTCGTGCGGCAAGTAAACGATGCAGTGAGATGCGAGGAATTGTAGCAAAGCGTCTGTGGCAGGCACAGAGACTCAGAAAGCTACACACGGTGACTCTTGTCCTGATGTCAGAAAGAAGGCGACCGCGGCTGCTTTATTGGCGTCAGGACGGACGCCATACAGTTCATGAGAAGCAAAAGGCACTTTGCAGGCTTTAGTAGGCTTTGTAGGTTCGGGGAGTGTGCTTGAAAAAAAGAAAAAAAACAATGTTGACATCGCGAACGCATACCAGCAATGTTCACCATTTTAGGCCTGTCAGTACTTCCTCCATAACGTGCTAAAAGGTTATGGCACTCTACAGAGTCCCTAGGCCACCTATTTGCACCCACAGGGTCTATCGGGGACGAAGAAAGCCGTTTATTTCTGTCTCGTTCATTGATTTCTATTTGGAACAGCCACTTTAGGGATCGATGAACGCAAAGTAAAGAGCATGCCACCGGAGATGAAGCGTATCTCCGATATCCTGTAGCAGACAGACGTCCTTTTTTTGGTGACTCGTTGAATCGCGGATAGTGAACGAAAAACTAAAGAGTTTAATCTTTCTTATCTTTTCTGGCTTCACCAGAGCCGCTCACGGCCTGTGAAGTGGTTGGATGCTGTCGTCGCCAACATTTCACGTACTTCTCCCTACTGAGAAAATGTCTCTTAGCTCTCTGCATTTGGCGCCTAATCTGCACAACAGAGGATTCTCTACCATGGCCTCCGAGATCAACCCCGCAGGAGTGAGAGAAACGCGCACACGGAGGTGATCTCGGAGGCAATTTCTCTACATACAATTCTCATGTCAGTAAAAAAAGGTGGCGCTGCGGTCGCCAGCGACGCAGGGGCGCAGGCAAAAATGCAACATGCCAACAATGTACAAAGCTCGCGCGTGCGCGTCGCTTGTGTTTTAAAATTTTTTTTAATATGTCTGGAGAATAGCCTCGCAGTTTTTCTGCCTGTATAGGCTTCCGTCTCCGCTCCTGTAGCCGGTCAGAGCAGCGCGGATACGGAGGGCGACAACGTTGGCGACTAGTCGACTGATTAAATGAAACCAAGGAAGCGCGGGGTAAAAATATTGATCGTCTAAACTTCTCACCTTTCGAGCTGATTGCTAGCACGTTCGAAAAGGAAGATGGAAGGCGCGAAGCAGCTCTTTTACATGACGAACCTTTTGATGTTCTTTCTTCTTTCTCAAGACACCTTCACTCCAGAGAACGCGGAAAATTAGCTGAAGCTTAAGCTAGTTACTTTGAATAGAAGCATATGTTATCTTTCTGTTCCTTGAAACCTTGCCGAGTGCGCTGCCAACTGACTTTATTCTGCTTCATTAAACATATGTTCTTTACAGCAATCGACCGAGGTCTCGCTGCTAATGCACATGGAGGTGGGAATGCTTTCATTTTACACTCTTGTCTTTGCGAGAGCTTTATGAGCGCATATAAGCCTATAGACGTTCTTCACGAGCCTCTGAAGCAAAAAAAAAAAAAACGGTGGTTTATTTTTCAGAATATATGTTTATGGTCATATTTTAAAGTTCATTCAACAGAAGATTTTTTTTGTTAATTCAGCCTGACCTTGTTCTTCTTACTTTGCATCCCTAAACATGGTGATATATATATCGTCCAGGACTCAGGCATGTGACTGATTTATAGACCTTATTTATAGGGCAGTTTTCAGCTGGCGACGTAGGCCCCAAACCACATGCCATTTGCTGAGGTATGATGCGGGGTCTTAGATGACCAATAAGTTAGGGTGAGAAACAAGTCCCCCAAATTGGCGACCGTGCTGACGAAGCCGTAGCGAAGAATCTATCCGATGGCAAAGGATGATGTCGATATACCGTGATTGCAGGCAACGGTTATGCTTCGGGTCACGGTATGTATAGCGGTAGACACACGTATGTGACAGAAATCGCGCGATGTTGACAAAGGGCCAGCGAGATCGACGTCGACGTGGTCGAAACGACAGTCGGAAGGGCGGGTAGGTTGAAAAGGCGATTTCGTATATGGCTCATCGTTTTCCCATGCTGGCAGTTTAAGCCCTCGCAAGCTTAGCGGTGCGCTTTTAAGTTAATGCTTGGACAGAAAAATCTTGATTCCACGAACCGCTACGTAGCACGAATGCCAGAATGACTAGCATTGTGCGTTTTGCTATTCAAAAACCTGACGGCGAGAAGGGACGGTAACCAAATGACGTGGATAACCGCTAGAGACGTCACACACGATGCTGTCCCAGCATAAGCGTAGAGGTACTGATAACAAGGACAGGGAGCCGGGGGAGGGTCGAGGGGCTTAGAGCTGGCTGTCCAATTCTTATCTGTGCGGCCGCAATCACTCCTAAATCGAGCACGGCTGAAGCTAGAGTGTCTCCACGGCAAAGCATATCGACGGCAACGTTCACTGGACCTCTATTGCATCTGAGGTCCACCGTAAAGTCTGAAACGAAGTTGAAGTGTCGTATCTCTCGAGGTTAGCCTGAATCAGAGAATTACGGCAGTCACGGAGCTGCTTGAGCGGTGGCGGTGGCCACAGGCGCGAAGATGCCGCTTAAAGACAAGTGCATGGTCTATGAGTCGGCTGTAGCGAGAGGTATACAAGCAAGGCTGGCGGGCAGTGGGGCCGAGCTAGCGGTAGTACCAGCAGAGGCTGTCGCGGCCAGGAGACGATCGATGAGTGTAACTAGAACGATGGCCGTCGGTGGCAGGAACGTGGGCAGCGATGAGGAATCGACGTTCTGAGCGCGGCGGCAACGGTGTCCGCGAGTTGGTCGATTTTAGCCTCGAGACGAAACCGCCGGTCACCGAGACTTGACGACGGGGCGGACGCGATCCCAGCAATATAACTCTGGCTGGTGCAGCCGGCTACGTGCTCGGGTAACTCCACCATCTTGTCCAAGTTAATGTCACCTGTAGCCGGCAGGACGATTAGAAGGTCCCGGGGCAGGAATAGCTTGCCGAGTACTGGGTTGTCGACGTCCTGCGGGCGGTCGCCGAACAACTGTCTCATGCGATGGAGGAAACGAAATTATCGGCACTCGGTGCTGAGCAACGACTGCCGATTGCTGCGCTCTGAAATTAGGTTTTGGGTCAGAACGTTATCCTTGAAAATCGTTGTATGGGCTGGAGGGGTCCAGGCATCCTCTAAATGCAAATATAAAATGGAAAATAGAAAAGTTGCTCGCGACAGCTAAGTTCTGGCGCACCACAGCGATCTATACTTGCGCCTATTTTCATTATTATATATTCAATCAGTTCAGTTATTCATGCAAATATTGCCATGTACTATGCAGTTGATCAAGTCTTAGTGGCTACGCAAACAGACTGCAAGGAAGCATCATCATATGCTCCGCACGATTGTAAGTTAGTCATAGAGTGAGTCAGCAATAACTCAATATCAGTTAATTAGTATATTTTCAAAAGTGCTTAAAGCCTATGCTTGATTGGATATATATTTTTGTGCACAAGACAAAATGTGCTAATAGGAAATACTCTCAAATTATTGTGAAGAACAGCGCAAACGAAGGAAATAATCAAGGCTCATTAAATATTGAATCAGGGAAATGCATGCGTCAGCATCCCTTCGTTAGTGCTCCTGCAAAAAGAGCTGTCATTTTTCGGGAACTGATAATCCCTGGTGATTTTACCGAGTGTGCTTGTTGTTATTGTCATGATTTTTTTAGCGTCTGCTTTTATTCTTCTAATAGAGGAAGAGTAAAGAAAAAGAGCCTTCACTTGATAGTCAGCGTTTTGTTCGTCGGTCTTCTTGTCTAGTGGTCTTGTCTGTGTTTGTGCTGTTCTTCACAAGATGTTTCACCAACTAGCCTGCCTTAACTTTTTGACTAAACTTATCTCTAAGTATGCCCTTATTCACGGTCAAGCACATAAGCGCACTGTTTGGCTCAGATATGCCTTGGAATAGCAATCTTTTTGTGAATTCGCAGCTCAGGAAACTTGTATGATATTTGTATAACATCACGTTCCTTTGCCGCTTGTATATACGTAAGCAAAAGATCTGCGCATTAGCTCCTTCCCTGAGAAGATGTACACCCAATTTTTAATGGTATATCACGCGAGCGCCGACCGTTCGCTTGATCAGTGCCATATGACGGAACGAACCGGCAAATTCGCCGAGGGTAACCGCATGCGAACCAAGACCAGGCCACGGTAGCTTTCGCCTGCTAGGCGCTACTCATTAGAAGCCACGTGCCGCCCAGCTGCAACCAGCGTACTCAATGTTTCTCGAACGAACTTTGCAATCAATCCTGCGCATATGGCTGTGGCCCACGATTTTGATAAGCGCCAAAAGCAGATAGAGAGATTTGTTTGAGGAATGCTTACACTGCTACTATCAGCAGTATCTCTTACCCTCTTCGCTGTGTAAGGGGCTGGAATGCCAGTTAGTGCGGATAGCGAAGAAAATGGTCAGGGGCTGTGCGCAGCTCCAGGAACAGCTTAGCAGACGACGGCCATCGGGGCCTGGTCTTAGCGCGCATGTGGCAACTCTCGGCGAGTTTGCTAGTTTGTGCCGTCATAAAGTGATCAAGCGAACGGTCGACGCTCGCGTGATAGCGTTAAAAAATTGGGAGGGTGTACAGTATGTTGAAATCCGCCCTTAAATCGGTAATGTACAAGATTTCACTTGATAAAAAAAGCAACATATGCCTGACTTGCCTGACGTTTTCCTGTTGTTTTCAGGATCAGCGCAGCATTCAAATATATGTGGTCAAGCGATTTTTTTGCACCTTACATCTCCATTCGAGGCCTCCGTACTCGTGATCGCTTTATCGTATACCTACAATTTGTACGGCGAGCGTCTTGCAAGCATTGAGTCCTGTTTGTCCTGTTGTATGTCCTGTAATTGTATTTGCTAAACTTTCATTTTGTGGTTTTTTAGTTTTGTTTCCGATTCTGTTGCAATTTCTCTTTTAGATGCGCAATGTGCTTCCTGCTGCCGAGCTCTGTCACTGAAGCCTTGTAAGGCTTTTGCAGGCCCGCATTCGTGCTATGTCGACTGCAGATGCTATTATTGCTGATATCAAAACATTGCTAGACGCGTCACTTACACCAGCGGATAGGGCATACAGACACGGCGTGGAGGTACTTCACGCGTTGTGAAGTGACGCGCTGAGGGTCGACAACAGCCTGCAACTGCAAGAACCACATGGCTAGGACCATGCAAATGGCGACAGCTGAAGGTGGAAGCTGGCGATGAGCTCTGCAGCCGGTACCAATATCTGTAAACTGCGCCACTCAAAAAAAGGCACCCTTAGCCTTGCTCTCAACACATTCAGAACGCTTTACAAAATCTTACTCCTTGTTATCTATGGCCTCAGTTTTATTTTGTTTGCTGGTACTAACAGGCTGTAAGTAACCGGTGTTATCGTCATTGCTTCGGATTATCTATGGTGCTGGATTTGCACTGGACATTTTTTTAATTATCGTCGTAAGCCGTCTCGCACTTGTTGCTCTTTAACATCTTTTAAGAGCTTTTAAGCATGCTCCTGAACATTTTGACCCAAAGCAACGGAGGTGGCGCACAGGTTCCTATTTGTTCCCGCCGACGCAGTTCCCAATTTTTATCTGCTTCTCGTGAGAGAAATGAGCCTCGTTGAGTACCTGCCTGCCACCGTGCCGCTTCTTCCTAATTTTTTTTTATCCCGCTAGCCTTGTAGCGCGCTTCTCACCCCCCCCCCCCCCCTCCCCCCCTTCTTTTTTTTTTTTTTTTTGCTCGCTTACCGTTCTAATTTTTCTCCGTAAGATCTCTTGCAGCTCATTAAGGTCCCACATTTCCAAAGGGCGTTTCCTAACCGCTTTCTTCGGGCTTGCTGGTATACCTTCGCCTATTGTTGCTCGTGTAAATTTTCCTTTTGACGCTGCGCCTTCATTATCACATTTAGCCCCAGGTGTCGGAGTTCATTATAATTGCTTCCTAAGCTTGTAGACCCCCACCCCCCTCGTTATCTTCTTTATTTGCTTTTTAGTGGTTTTGATGCAAATTTATACTGACATCAGGGATAAGCAATGGCTCACTGACTGCTTTTGGTTTTCAAAAAAATTCGCCCTTTTCGTTTTGGTTCTTAATTAGCCATATTTGCTTTGCGATGCTCGTAGACTTCTAGCTCTTGCTCTCTGTTTTCTTTTGTACCTGCGCGGATCTTTGAGTCGTATTCACAGGATAGTTTCTTCATGATCATAAAGCTGCTCGACAACCCTGCTGAAGCCTTGTGCCAGTTCTTGGCTTTCCGCCCTGCATTCTGTAACGGCAAACATTAGAGGGACACATAACCACCGCCTTAAGGGTATGACGAAACAGCGGCCTGTGGACCTCTCTGATTACACGCGTACTTCTTAGCTCACAGTCGCAAGGTATCGATTTATAGTAAGGGAGTAACATCCACCCAAGCGCAGCCTTACGGCTTCAAAGGAAATCTATACAGCTTCCCCAGAAACTGCGCAGTTACAGAAAAAACCGTCCTGAGGCGGGAATCGAACCCGAGACCACCGCCTTTCCGGGGCAGCCGCTCTACCAACTGGGCTAACCAGGACGGTCAGCAGAGCGGATGATAGGGCGAGAGCGAATTGATCAATAGCTCGAAGTGGTAACGGTGTTGAACGGTGGGAACGGTGGCTGCGCTTGGGTGGATGTCAATGAGTAATTACTCCCTTATTACAAATCTACTCCACATTGGGGGATTCCCCTGAATATTCGGTCAGAATATCGATTTACGTGAAAGACCACACGACATACATACAAACCTCCGTTTCTCCGCAAGGTGTACAGGCGTGCTCTTATAGCGGCGAAAAGAACAGGTGGAATACAAGATGCTGCAAGCCAGAAGGCACACTCACACGCACATTCGCTGAAGTTATCAGGCGTGTGTGTGTGTGTGTGTGTGTGTGTGTGTGTGTGTGTGTGTGTGTGTGTGTGTGTGTGTGTGTGTGTGTGTGTGTGTGTGTGTGTGTGTGTGTGTGTGTGTGTGTGTGTGTGTGTGTGTGTGTGTGTGTGTGTGTGTGTGTGTGTGTGTGTGTGTGAGAGAGAGAGAGAGAGAGAGAGAGAGAGAGAGAGAGAGATTGGTCGCGCGTCCTTTTCTGGTACTGTCCCGCCTTCAGCCAGTTGGTCTTGCTAATAAAACAAAATTCGATTCGCCCAGCATTTCGCACTTCTGCATTGTGCCTTGTGCAGCCTAGTTGGTAACGTGCGTAGCTCGCAAATCGAAGGTAGGTGATTCGAATTCTGCCTAAAACAAACATTTTTTCTAAGTAAAATTAATTATATTATGATCAGGTAAATCTTCTGGGTAAATCTTTCATTCCATGCGGGACGTCGAGCTTGACCTAAGCTCTATGGGGTGTCTAAAAATTCCACGCGTCATCGTGCAGCTACGACATCGTTACCGCGTCGAAAAATCTGGATTTTTCACCGACGCTAGCTTTTCTGCGACACTGCACTCTTACGCTATAGCCTAATAATTGCTTCTCTTCGCCGCATTGTTCTTCCATCCACTGCAACAGATGCGCAAAGATGCTCTTTTATGCCAGCTTATCCCTCAATCAATCGCTTTCCTAATGAACCAATGTACTGTGACGTCCGGCGGCCGGACAGAGGGAATTAACAAGCGCGTACAGAAGCTCGGGTATAGACTGTTTATTTCCAGCAGGGTGTAGGCGTGTAGATTGAAGAGAAGTGGTGATGACGACAGTGCAGGAAGTGGAGGATAAGAAACTGAACTTCCGTGAGGTACAGCATCATCTTCCACTTGAACAACAACTACTACTGCACAAAAACACGTCAAAGCAGGATACGCAAGTATACCGAAAAAGTAAAATTAATACTGGAATCTGTCGGGCGAGCGACGCTCCCTTGGTAATCCGACGCAACGCTTTGTCCAGTGTCGCTGACCTGAGCTGTTGAACGGCTTGCTTCAAATACTGGAGAAGAAGGATCAGTTCTTGATGTTTTGTCTTTTCGCCTGGTACTAGTTCGGTGCAACCTACGGAGAGAGTTGGATTACTGTTTACAGGCAGTGCCAGAGCCAGACCTATTTTCTGGTACGCGAAATACGAGGGGGTGCCCAAAAGAAACCGAACTTATTTCCTCTTGGACCTATTTATTCACATTTGAAGCCCAAACTTTCAATCTCCTTTAAAGTACTCTCCACTTTCACTAATACAATTGTTTAAATTCATCTTTTGTGATGCTTTGCAGCGCCTGTGTTGTTTTTTCTTTACCTCCGCAACATCAGCAAAACGCTTTGCTTGCATATGTTTTTTTTTCATTCTGGGAAGCAAAAAAAGTCACACCGGGCAAGGTCCGGTGAGTATGGGGAGTGAGGAACAGGGGTCATACTATTTTTTGGTCAAATATTGATGATTGCACGAATGTGTTCAACATTTTCGTGTGTTCGGGCCGTGGAAGGACGACCAAAACGAAGTTGGTCATCAATTGACATTTCACCCATTTTGAAACGGGAGAACCACTCAAACACTTGGGTTTTCACCATAGCATCATCCTTATAAGCCGTTGTTCACATTTCAAGTGTTTCTGTTCCATTTTTTTCGAGCAGAAAGCACATTTCACTGCCGTACGTTGTTCACGAAAATCAGCAATTGCAAAAACGACGCTCACAGAAAACAGTTGTCAGTATAAACTCTGCCGAAGCTGGTACGTCTGACCTTCAGCGACACCACTCGGCTGACTGACCCTGAAATGTTCACTCTATGCGCTCCTAGCGGCAAAACACGGTACTACGAAAGCGCTGCACACCAAAAAATTAGTTCGATTTCTTTTGGGTACCCCTTCGTAATTTGGATGCATTCCGGCAGCAACCAAGACATGCAGACGTTGATGAATTCCGGCCCTTCCCTCTGACTGTTCTGAATTAACGCATGTGTGAAAGCAATGTCTTGCCTGCAGGTGTGGTAATTATCAGTCGAATGAGGTCACCTTCTCGAAATGTTGGGGACGTAGCACCACGTCTCCTATCCGTGCACTGTTTAGTGCATGATTAGTAGTGCATGGCTTCGACTTAAATACTACGCCAGTGAATTCAAGCTCATGACGCCAATGCTGAAAAGAGAACCGTTTCGAAGCGAATGACGGTGTAGCGTACGTATACGTATACCCTTTGCTATCCGCGGCGAAAAATTGACGCCAATGCAGGCGTTTCGCTTGTGAAATCGGCTGGAATGGAGACACCCGTGTATTACTTTTTCTTGATCTTTCAAGCTTTAAAAGTACCGTTTTCGCCGAGTGTGGTGTTATTATGATTGGAATAAAATGCGTCATATTGATACAGGTCCATCCGCATTTGTCATCAGTGTCCATTTAACACGTTTCTGGAGTTCCTTTCATTTGTATTCTCCTAATTATTCGGAGATTTTTTTTTGGATAGCAAAACATGGCTATGCAAGAGTGTACATGACTGCAAACCATTATTATTTCTGCTTTCAATGCTGTTAGAGCAGATATGACACTTGGAAGAAGAGGCGGCGTGGTCGCCTTTTCGAGGTCACATACGCAATTCTCCGTGCTCCATTCCCCTTCCGAGTTGCAAGAGGAATGAAGTAAAGTTTATTCGAATATATCCTTTGTAGTTGGTGTTGTTTACTACCCCTGGGGTCACATATTGAGCAACTGCATACGCAAACAAAAGTTTAAAGCGAGAGACAAAATAAAAAGATATGGGGACACTTAAGCTCCGTCTTTAAGGGTATGACGCGATAGCGTAGGCTATCAGTCCACATACAAAGCCCCGCTTTGACTAAGCCGTACTGTGCACGTGTGCGGTATCCGGACGGAGGGAATGAACAGGCTCAGGCGGCAGCTCAGGGTAGACCCCCCGTAAACTTCATCTCGTAGAGTCAGGGACAAGCGCCGTAGTTTAGAAGAAACCGGCGGCACGGATGAGCAACGCTGGCTGTGGTGCATGAAGTTCTTCACGAGTCTTTGGCCCATCGTCAAGAGCTGCGAAAACTGATCCTGCAGCTCGGCGGGGAGTGAGGAGGGGTGCGTCTACGTGCATATGGCGTCGAGCCCCAGCAAAGAGATTCCTTTGGTTGTGACGTGGAACAGCACACTGGCGGTTGTTTTGCCATGAGTCACACCGGCCAGAAAGTATCCGACGATATTTATCCCTTCTCTGGAGGAGTTGTGGAGGGTGAGGCGAGCACAGCCCATAGACGTCCGCGAAGAATCTGCGGTAATGTTCTTTGCTCAGCAGAGAGACTGTAGCGCGAGTGTCAACAGTGAGAGAAAAAATGAAGTTGCCGTCGTAACGGTGGCACGAATTTCTTTCGGGGGGCCATCCTGATAGTCGACATTTAAGATTGTGATGGCGTTGGCTGTCTCAGCTTTCTAGCACGGTGCTCTTCTTTTAATAGTTTTTTTTTCCTTGACTTGCAGACTCTTGCAAAATGTCCAATCTTTCCACTGTTGTGTCTGGCTTTTGCTCGAGATGCAGAGACATTTTTTAGATGCGAAGCTGAACCACAACGGTAGCAGGTACCATGCGAGGGGTTGAGTGATTCCGTTTTTTGTTTCTCGGACTCGGTTCACAGAAGCGCTGACGGTGAATTCTTTTAATTGCCTTTCTGCTTGTTCGATCTGCTTTCCAATGTCAACTGCGCGTTTGGGAATGAGAGACGATCCCTCGCAAAGTAAGCGCTCTCGTATCTTTTTTGAAGTTGCTCCCTAAATAGTTGGTCATGGATCATACTGTCAGTAGCAGTTCAAAAATTGCACGTACCGGAAAGTTCTCGTAGACCGGTTTCGTAAGCTTGAAAGTTCACACCGGGTAGTTTCTTACGCTGACAAAACCGGTGACGTTCCACCAGGTCGTTTGTTGCCGTTGCGAAACGACCATCCAGCGTTGCGACAGAAGCATTGAAGGGGCCTTCGCTAGCACTTGACGTGACACTTTCAGCAGGATCTGCGGTGCTCCTTGTTGCGCCGAGGCAGTGGTACACACGTTGGCCTTCGACTCCGAGGAAATTCAGAAGGATTGCCTCGCGACACTTGGGTTGTAGCTCGTCGCCTCCCACCACTTCCAGGAAGTTCAGGAAGACCAGCTTCTACTGTTGCCAAGGTACTGCAAATTCGCTTGGCATAGGCAGGAACGGTAGGGGCGGCGGGAACGATTCGCCCGACATGATTCGGAAAGTACAGTTCACGGAACGGAAAACTATTCTCAAGTTTTCGTCGCCATTGTGTGGTGTCTAGCATCCGGATGGAGGGAGGGAATGAATACGGCGTTTGTCCCTGACTCTGCAAGAGGAAGTTTCCGAGGAGTCTACCCTGAGCTGCCGTCTGCACCTGTTCGTTCCCTCCCTCCAGATACCGGGCACGACACGTAAGAATGTGCCTGCGGGACCTGCAAGCTACCACGTGCCAGCGCCATGCTCGTTTTTTTTCGCTCAAAACGCCAAAGTCGGCGCCGCATTTTCGGTGAATGGGGCATTTAGCATTGTCGCGTTGTCGCGTTAAACTAACGGCAGTAATTGTCCAGTGGCATTGCCATCGACAACGAGAAATCACGAATGCCTCTGGCTGGCGGTTGTTGACCGGTGACAGAAGCCGGGCCTATTACATTTGGGGCCTCGCAGGATCAAAGAGTTACGAGCATGCCTCTGGAAGGTGGCAGTTGGCAGGTGACTTAGTCGGACACTGAAAAGTTGGAGGTAGTACGATGTCGCGGCAGCGCCCGTTTTCCTTTCGCTCATGGAAGTCACCAGGCATATGATTGGTCCACGGGAAGTGTGGCGTCACAAGATCAGATTGCATCGTCGAGGAAGCTGCCAAGTTGGGAAGCTCCAATAATATGAAAGAATGAGGCAGGAATGGAACACACTGGACCATTGCGAACCCCACTTGGAGCCTCGCCGCCTCGAAAACCACAAGCATGCCCATATAGGAGGTGGCATATATATGGGATTACACTTCTTTTACCATAAGGTTGAATGACCCTATTGAGCTCTAAATTTTCACCGGAAAGTAATGGCAATGCGGCAGGGCATCCTGCGGGGTCTAAGTCACCTGAAAGAAAATTGTTAGTGCACAATTAATAAATGATTCGGAAACAAGCATTAATATAGCTGTCATTTCTGATGCCCCCCCAAACAATCAATGAACTGAAGAGAAGAAAAATATATGGTGTAGAAGGCATTGATGTGAATAGCAAAAAAAGAAAACACTTGTTAAAAAAACATGTAGATGCTAGCCCAATTTGTTCAAAATAAGTCCCCAGACAGGAAAATATTTCAATCAGGAAGTCATTACTTACTAGCATCCACCATAGCACAGTCATACTCCTCGGAGGAAAAGCCTTGCAACTTTCTCAGAAATTTCCCAGTTGTAGAAAAAAAACTATCTCTATTTCAGGACAATTTGAACTGCTGCGAAAGCTTTAAATTTTTTGTTTGTATCCATATGGCGCCGCTTGAGTGGATGGCGTTCTAGGAAGCGTATAAAGACTCACAGACGATGATTTATCTCAAATTGTTTTCTGTAGCTTTGTCCTGAATTAAATGTTAGTGGCAAAGTGTTAACTCAATGCGTATAACTGGCGCCTTTAGCGAGACACGCAAAATCAAGCGTAATAAATTTGTCGCAGAGAGTGTAATAAAATACTTAGCCACTGCTGCAGCTACTAATGCCTTACATTTACCGGAACCCCTTGATCGTACGTTCGCAACACCTCAATGCAAGCTCGTCTCCTTGAAACGAAAGATGAAACATGCAGAGGCATGATTAGAGCGTGCGAGTACAAAGGCCCTTGAACCCAAATAACCTTGCGTCTTGATCCTAATAGCATATTTTTAAGCGCATCACTGCTGCCGCTTTTATAGTGCTGGTTTACATGCTACTTGCATGCTCGTCAAGATGTCCTTTTGATATCCTTCCTATTCTTCCGTGATGACCACGTGTGACGCAGAACCGCGGCTTAATTCATTAGCTTTTTACCAAGGTTTCAGTTCAGAGGGAACTTGTGGCAAATGCCTTTATTTTCTTTCTGTAAGGAGCTGTTTTTCATGCACGCTGTATAAATGTCAGCAATCAGTTTTAACATCCGAACAAAGAGTCAAGTCGTATCGCCTCTTGCCTGTTTCAGACTACAAATAAAACGTAGTTTCAGCTCAGTGCTCGTGTCGCCGATTCTCTTCTCTATGATCGCTGACAAGGAATACCCGGTTCCCAGCACGAACCAGCGACATAAATAAAGCAGCACGAATGAAGTTGCCCGAAGGCGAAACGAAGAACCGACAGGAAAGAGGGCAGATTTGCAACTAATTTCTATTAAAGCAAAGCGTGCACGCGATAGTAGGGCAGAAATAATCGTATGCAGTCAACATCAAATGATGTAAAGGGCCACACTACGAACCCCCGCACTGACAAGTTGCATTTCTAGAGGCAGTCTAACAGGATCTCTTGCCCACGCAGGACGCAGCGCCCGGACGCCATGCCGGCCGGCGGCGTAACAGTCGCCTCCGTAGCAGGGGACGGACGGGGAACCATCTGCTGCTTCCTGGTTGTGGGCGCCGCCAGCGTCACCGGCGGAATCCTGCTCGTCTTCTACGTGGACACAATCAAGGGCCTCTGCCTGACCGTATTCGGTGTGGTGGCTCTGCTGACGCCCTGCTTCGCCATCTGTTTTGCCTTCTCCAAGTCTGCAGACATCGCCGCGTTCACGAAGCGCATCGGTGGCCGCCGGAAGAGCCTCGCCAATGGCCGCCTGCCACACTTTTCGGGCGCCATGGAGCCCCGTGGCAGGAGTGTTTCGGTCGCATGCATCTACCGCGACGGTCTTCAGGCTGACCAGGCCACGTCGAGCTTCATCAAGACGTAGCTAGCCCAGGCCTCCAGTAGGATGCCAGTTGCTATTTACAGTCGTCAATCTTTGCCTTTAATAGTGTGCAAGAGCAGCTGCAAGTGCTCAATGGTTGCTGGGGCACCAACAGGCAGCACAAGAGTAGTGACTGGTTATCTACGTTTGGTACTTGTCCTTTTGGAGCAGCCAACCAAAGTACAATAAGTGCTTGTCATGTGCAAGAGTGCTCATAGATGGCAGACAACCGTACCTTCAAGCGTTTCTTCGCTGCCGTTGGCTGTGATCCAAGCCCACGTTCATCACTATGCAGTGAAAACACCTCAAGCCAATGGCAATATCTGTACAAACATTTTGCCTGCTTTGCCGTCCATTTGCAGCGTGACGGCTCTCGTGACAATTGCTCTTTTAAAGTCGTTGCCTTCTTCAAATTACTTGACATCGAACTTTTAGGAGGCCCACTGATGCAGATCGCAAGGGCTGTTGTAAACATACAGCGACTAGGCACATTAAGCACAGCGATACCTTACCGCCACCATGCATTGCAAGTTTTCATTCACATTCAGCTTGAAAACGTCCAGCATAATAGCATATACGCACTGGAAGCTCACCACATCCACAGAGCCCTTTCTTGGCTTCTTTGGTTACAAGGCTGGCTGCCTCGAGCTTGAAAGAATAGATCATGAAAGGTTGGCATTCGGCTGAACATCGTACACGTGCTCTGGAGAAAGAAGGGGATTCGAAAGAATAGCCACTTTTGCGTGCCACCAAGTACTGGCCTTTCGTTGAGCCCATGATGTGTCTGCCACCGAAGTGATGCTCGCCCCGTAGAAGAATACAGCGACGATGTGAAGTGGGATCAGTGCCTGTAAATGTTGTGTGGAGAACATTATGCACGCCTCAGGGAAACAAAAAACAATGCGCAATCAAGGCACGCTGATCGTCCTGGTTTTCGAGTGTGTTTCTGCCCCTAATGTTCGCGATACCGACTTTTCCAACGAGACAAGCTGTGCTGTTCAAAGAAGTGCCCTTACATGTCGCGAACATTCAACTGCAGCACACCACTGTGCTTGGGGTCATGCATTCAAATGAATGATTGGGAAAGGAAAGGAATGAGAAAATAGCCTTGAAAGGACTTTGTCAAGTTAGCCAGATAGTAGCTTAGATATAAGTGCACCTGGGTTGCTTGTCTATATATAGGCGTTCAGTCAAGTACCAGTGCGAGTGAAATCAGAACGCGCTGCGGCTAATATTTCGTAGATAGTCGAGATCTTTTACAGCTAATCTGTGGCAGTTTGACAGCTAGTGCGACTGAAGAAGCGCACAGGATATGACAGCGCTTCTGCCCTGCGTAAACCACCATTGCCGGTTTCCTTGTACGTGTTTATTTTTCTATCACAGATAAAGCAATGTGACAGGCCTTACAAGAGTTTAAACTTGCTTTTTACACGTGGAGCGCCTGTCTTGTGCCTTATACAAGTCATAAGGCATTCTTTCGGAGTTGAAAATGCGCTGTAAACATGAAAGTGATGGTACTCACTTATTTGGGGAACGAATAACGCGAACTCAAAAATGTCATTAATAGAATACATGCAAGCAGGTAAGCAGGCTGTAAACAGGTTCCTAGCTAAAAGATTTCGATAGCTGTATAAGCGTAGTATGATTTTGGGAACCTGTAAACAGTGCAGGGAAAGTTAGGTGCAGGTTATTACAGCCATGTAATTAAGAGATAACGGGATGGGCAGGGCACAAAATTGATGGTCGTTTAAGGTAACAGTGTGGATTGTAAAGGAATGCGGAACGTAGCAGTTGGCTACAGAAAATTGTCGACGGTTGAGATTAAAAGGTTTTTGCACAAAGGTCTTCCGCAACTGGCTTTGGAGATCAAAGGAAGAGAGTCCTGAGCCTTGCAGTGGACTCAGCTTTTTGATGATGATGCTGCTGATGATGATGTTGTTGTTGTTGATGATGATGATGATAAAGATGAAGAATCAAGCATATAATTATTTGGATTCGCCTTAGGAAAAATAATCTGTTTTTAACACGAACCAAAGATTTGGGGCCTTCTCTGCGCGATGCAAGGCAGTTTCTGCACTGCCGTAATAGCAGGCTGCAAGTCTTATGATTAAGAAATACAAGTGCTAAAAGTGTGACCCCTCTTGTACGGAGCGCAATAGCGCTATGCTATTTCACCTGCGGGCTAAGCTTTCTAACGGTGCGTAATATGTAGGCGTGTACGAATTTCGAAAATTTCGTTTAGCGAATCGAAGAATTGAAAGTATTCCTAATCGATTATTCGAATTACGCATCAAAAAGTGTATGTTTTAAATTATTTCAGACGAAGCGAATGTGCTCGCGACTTTTCGAATAACATTAGAATCATCGACAGGAGCTTCGAATAAAGTGCATCGTGTTTTTCTTCGACAACTGTTTCAAAAACAGGACCCGCCCCAACGCCGCACCCTGTCACGATAAGTATGTTGGAGATGAAGGGTGCAGCCCCGTGACGCAGTCGATATTTGTTCATACATACATGGTTTTTTTTCATGGCCTTTCACAAGGACGAAGTGGCGGGCTCTGACACTGTCAACATACCCTGCCTTTATTTCCGATCTCGGAGGCCACGGATACACAACTATGGCCTATTTCACGGCCTCAAATATGGCTTTACTTTATTCTCTTTCTTCATTAACGGCGAACGGTAATTTTCTTCTACGTATAAATTGAAGTCGTATAATTCATAAACTGACTTTATTCTACGACCCTTAGTGGAGGTTACGGTTGTGTTCTAACACCGAACCGCAGCGCCACCGCAGACGCTTCAGTGTTGCGCACGATCCTTCCCCTTTGCACAAATATTGGCGCAACAAGCGAATATCAGCGCAAATATTTCCATTCAATTCAAATGCAAAATCTACTGTTTTCATGCCGTCAATAGCGAGACATAACGCCTGTGCCAAGCACATGCGACGAGGTATGTTTCTTATACGCATGACGGAGCCCTTACGGTATTTCTACACGCCGATAGGTCTTTGAAATGAAGGCAACGGTTATCTTTACCTTGTAGACTTAGAGCTTAAGCGTTGCCGTAAGGGCTCTGCTACCTGGCTGAGAAACGAACCCCGTCGCGTGGGTACTTTTTGGAAAGTTGGTTGGTTTGGTTGGCTTATGGGGTTTAACGTCCCACAGCAACTAAGGCTATGAAGATGCCGTAGTAGAGGGCTCTGCAAATGTCGACCATCTGGGGTTCTTTAACGTGCACTGATATTGTACAACCGATATCGCACAACACACGCCTTGCTTTTTGCCTCCGTCGAAAAGCGGCTGCCGCGGCCGGGATTAGATCCCGCATCCTTGGGCACAGTAGTCGAGCGCACTAACCACTGCGCACCAAAAGTCCTTAGAGCCCCGCAGAATCTGCAGTGGAGAAATGCGAAAGCCTGAGCGTTGCTACGGCACACGGTACATCGCGCGCCCCTTGTCAAGCACAACCATGCGTTCCGTTGAACGCATCGAAGTTCACCGGCGTTCTACAATTTGTTTACAGGAAAGGAGAGGCGCGGTATCTGTCAGTCGCATAATCTCGCTGACACACCACGCGTACAAATCTCGCCGACGCGAGATTTTCACCATGAGCCCAGAAAGGCTTTCGCCTTGTTCACAGGAATGAGAAAGGAGCAGTATTTGTCATACTGTGGGCACCTGAAGTCGATTTGGGGTACCACTGAGCCACCACGCCGGCGATCGGATTTTCACGCAATGGGCATAGTAGAGCTTTAATAAGTCATGACGCGACAGCTGTTAAGCCCGCTACCTATGGTCACACTAGCGCTAGAGCGATCAGTGCAATTGAAGGTGCCATCGCGGACGGAAATGATGAGAGCGGTAGCGGCTCGAAAATTACAACTTATTATTAGCAAACTTACATTCTAAATTCAAAATAACAACACATTTCTCTTCAGAATTAAACTGTATACAAAAATGTACGAGCTATATTTCCTTATTGCAAGAAAATTTTGTTATTTCGAAACGTAGTTACTGTGCATTACAGAAGGCGCACAGTTGTGGCGCGTCGTTTCTTAGCTCGGGCGCCTGCCTGCGCTGTCCAATCCATATTTTTTCATGTAAACATTGAAAAAAATTGTTGGCTTTGACATCCAGATGTGACATATGGGGCTATGTGTGACGTCGTGGCTGTGGGCTCTTAGCGTGCACTGACATCACGCAGAGCACAGGCCCCTTTTCGTGTGCGGACGAGGTGTGCCTGCCGCGGTCCGGATTTATTTCATACATAAGTCGCACCGGTGGAAAGAACGCACCGAAGAAATTTTCAGAAAACAAAAACCGGGAGTTCTACACCAGAATATACGGTAATTTAAGCGTATCTCTTTTCTGTATGGCAAAGCACCACACAATCAGCAAATAACTGCAGGAAAAATGAGGTGGCTTGTAATTATATTCCTAAAAAGGGGGGCCCTCAGCCATTGACGCAAAGGAAAACAGTTTGATTCCCTTGGTGTCTGTAGCTGTTGGCTCCCTTGTTGCGTATTTGATAACAAAAACCTTTAATTTACGTTTCAGTCGTTTGCCGATTAGCTTAACGAGGGTTTCGCATCTGGCAGCCTTCGTGTCATACGTAGCTTAAGAAATTTATCACACAGTTCCCACCCTCCCAGTTCGATCACATTCCACGTGACATTAGCGATGTGACAGGACGTTCCACGTCCGCCGCTGTGGAGGAGGGTGGCGCTGGCAAACACTTTCAGTGATATCCGACAAAGTAGAGCACTGAAGTGCTCTCGACGTACCTAAGTCAGTAGAGCACAGGACGCGAAATTCGGAGGTAGTGGGTTTGGATCCAAGCGGCGGTATGCTTTTTATTTGTGCGTGCTTTCAATAAGTCATCTCCAGTATTTCATTATTATTTCACATTGAATTGAAAAAACAATGCCTTCCCTTGTTTCAGTGACTGAAGTCGCTTGAGTCGAGGAATACAAACCAGGTACTAGCTTGCGTTTATTTTTTATTAATTTTTTTGCTCGCACCTCTCTGTCAAAATAGCTGCCCTGACGTTGCGCCGACCTTGAAGAAAGAATGACGTACTTCGCTCGTTTTTGAGAGGGGGTCAAGCATAACGCTGCGGCAAGTGCCGGTCGTGTTCGTTGACCACCGATGAAGGCGAGCGAAGCAACGCAGCAGGTCCTTGGTGCACCTTCGTTGACGCCAGTCGAGCTGGCTTCAGGCATGTGCTGAGCCCCGAGCGTCGGGAGGGTGGAGCTGCGGCTAAACATCAGGTGTCAGTCACGCAGTTTCCGAAAGGTAGAACGGCACAAAATTGACGCGTGCGAATATTTCGGTAGCCCCTGCTTCTGAAGCTATACGCACCCGATGCTTTATCGAGCTGATTTACAGCACTCAAATTCCTATGAAAGCAGCGCAATGGAAATAGCGGTAAAATTAGAGGGTCTCTTAGATGTCTCTTAAGAGGAGGAGAGGAGAGAAGAGGAGGAGCAACCATAGGCATCCTATAACAGCTTGGGAACTTATTGAAAGCCATTTGAAATGCAGAACAGTTTTAAAACACAGCGTCACGCATGAGGATACAAGTCGAGAGGGTGACTCATAGAAATACACGTATGCAAAACTTACATGAATTTGTTTTTTTTCGTAGAGTACCAGTGGAAACGGCCGGTCATTAAAAGTTGGCGCGTGCTTTGAAAACATTTCTGCCAAAGTATGCTACATCATTCCGAAGGCAATCTATTTTTAAAACGCCGCTATAAATGTGTGTTGTGAAGGTATATACGAGTACATACCATCGCCAGGCTCGCTATCCGCTGGGTGTTTCTCAGAATCGCGCAAGCTTCTCTTGTATGCCATGATATGCAATGGCATGCCCTAAATTTGCTTACTAAAGCTGTCATTCAAACTAAACAGCCTAGAGAAAACTGCATTCAAAAACACTTCGCAGGCATCATGCCATGGTTTCGAAACGAAACAGAATGGTCCACTGTAGAAGACGGCGACGCAGCGACGCTGTGTTCGAGCGCTGACGGCGTCCGCGAACGCGACCCGTGAGTAAACATTGTGTCGGTCCTCTGCTACGGTGTGCGGTTCGTTTATCGTGCCGTGCGAGGACAGCTTTTGGCGTATAAGGGGTTATGTCGTTTGACCGGCAGTATGTGCGAGAGAATGTAACCTGCGTGGAAGCAATTTGTACTACACGAGAAGCTTACGCGACCTGGAGAAGCACTCACGGATAGCGAGCCTCTTGTCGGTATGTCACACTTTCAGGCTTTACAACAGACATTTATGGGGGGGGGTTTAAAAATAACTCGCTTCGAAATGACTTAGCATACTTTGTCACACTCTCCTCCAAAGCACTCGCTAACTTTTGCTGACCATTCGCTTCTACTGGTGCTTCGCTAGACCAAAATTATATCGGTAAATTTTGCTTATATGTGTTTATATGAACCGCACTCCCGACTTGCGGTGCTCTAAAGATACGTTTCGCAGTGCTTTAACAATAATTCCGCCTGTGAAATGACATTACTTGCATAAATCCTATTGCGGCCTGTTCTAGGAAGTTTATGATTACTCTGGTACCAAAGGACGACATCAGAGGTGTTCCGTGACATAGAAAACTGCTTGAGAACTTTTCCTTCCATGCATTCCTATAGGAGCTAAGCCTACTTTTCATCCTCAGTCGGACCATCCAATAGAGTTTCTTACCTAGATGACAATGCTTAGCGCCATAACCTTTGAAATGGGTTCACAGGGCAAATGTGAAAAGATGAGAGAAGAAAAACGACAATAAAAAAAAGAAAGAAAACTGGGTAGAAGGGAGCGCGGAAAGGAAGACGCCACGGCCCCCCTGGTGGAATGGGGGGGGGGGGGGGGGTGGCTACTCCGCACTGCACTCGCTACACTCCCGACAGCGCACAACGTCCAGCCGCTTCGTCCGCCACTGAACTTGCGCTGCTTCCTACTGTGACGAGGGCCGCCGCCGTGCGAGGGCAAAGACCAGCGACTGCTGTAGCGTAGCGTCGAGCTGCGGCGTAGGGAGGTGCTGTTGGACGATGTGCTCCATCATTTCCCGATCTTTGCCGCACATCCTGCACATCCGCACCAAAATTCTGCGTCGTATCCGCTGCAGTAAACCACGGTCCGGAAGGTGCCTGCCCATGCCTCAAAGAGGAGGCTGCTTCCGATAGCGTTATCGCACCTCCCGACGGAACCGATGCCCTGTTTGTGCTGCATGTAGTATGTCAAGGTATACGTTGTCCTTGGCGGCTGCGAGTCAGATGGCTTCTTCAGATGCAGTTACTTGACGCCGCACCTCAGCTGTCCAGCGTGATGCGGAGCCTGCTACAACAGGCTTTCGGAGGAACCCATATTTCTTCTTCCAGGTGGTAGATACCGAGTGCCCAGGGGGTGAGGGTGTACGTTGTAGCCTTGTATTCAAAAACGCGGCGCGCCCACCTGTTGCGATGCATAAAACGGAGACGGGTGTGATATTCTTTGCTATAGGCCTCTCGCATAACTATCGTGTCTATGAATTGCAAAAAGTGGGCAAAACAGCATGTAAGTGTAAAATTTATCCGAAATAAGCGATGGCTCTATTTCCTAATGGCGAAGTATTCAGCAGCACGGAAACCAATATTTCGCACCTAGTAGGCAAACTTTAAAATTAGAAAAAAAAGTTTTAAAAACATATTTGGTTGCTCAATCACTTTAAGAAGTTTTTAATAGCAATCCGGAAAGCAAACATTTTATTTGCGTCGTCTGCTTTTTTTATCTTCCTTACATGGCTTTTGCGCTCTACGTTCACGCCTAGAGATGATGATAAGGAGACATTTTAGTAGCGCCACTCTGTGTTCTCTAAAAAACTGGATGTCCTGCACCAAGTAGCACACCAGCCCATGATGCTTAGCGCTTCCATGATGGCTGAAGTGCTGCTCCCCCGGCTTTCCCTCTAGGTAAAAGCAAGAAATCTGTAAGAGTAAGAGCAAGAAACAGTAGAAACCTCGGCGGTGAGGCAGGCATTGCGAAGTCATGGTGTAGACGAGCCGTACATATATATATATATATATATATATATATATATATATATATATATATATATATATATCTATATATATATATATATATATATATATATATATATATATATATATATATATATATATATATATATATATATATATATATAGTATTTAGAGACTTGGAATGGGAGCAGTTAGGGATAAGGGTAGATGGAGAATACCTCAGTAATCTGCGATTTGCTGATGACATTGCCTTGCTAAGCAACTCGGGGGATGAACTGCAAAAAATGATTGATGACCAAGACAGGAAAAGTAGAAAGGTAGGCTTGAAAATCAATATGCAGAAAACTAAGGTAATGTTCAACAGCCTCGGGAAGGAACAGCAGTTTACGTTAGGTAGCGAAGCACTGGAAGCAGTAGGTGAATATATCTGCTTAGGACAGGTAGTAACCGCAGATCCGGACCACGAAAAGGAAATAACAAGAAGAATAAGATTGGGATGGAGCGCATTTGGCAAGCACTCGCAGATTATGACTAGCAGCTTACCCGTATCGCTCAAGAGGAAGGTATACAACAGTTGCATCTTACCTGTACTCACCTATGGGGCTGAAACGTGGAGGCTAACCAAGAGAGTTCTACTTAAGTTGAGGATAACGCAAAGTGCTATGGAAAGAAAAATGGTAATTTCATGTAATTTCATACTGTTGGGGAGCAGTAATGAGTAATGTAAGTTAATTACTTTTCTGCAATTTTTAGCAGAGTGAACAGTAATGTAATTTATTTCCTTTTCAAAATTATTTTGCGATGTATACCGTCCTTGCAGTCCTGAATGATGTCAGAGGGTATTTAGAGACATAAATGTCCCAAGGTGTAACCGTGCAGAGTGGGTCAGACAAATAACTCAAGTTGCCGACATTCTAGCGGAAATTAAGAAGAAGAAATGGACACGGGCAGGACATGTGGTGCGAAGAGAGGATAACCTGTGGTCGCTTAGGGTAACAAACTGGATTCCAAGGGAAGGAAAGCGTAGCAGGGGTCGGCAGAAAGTTAGGTGGGCGGATGAGGTTAAGAAGTTCGCAGGGGCCAAGTGGATGCAGCTAGCACAGAACCGGGTTAATTGAAGAAATATGGGAGAGGCCTTCGCCCTGCAGTGGGCATAGTCAGGCTGATGAGGATGATGATGATGAAGAGTAAGAAACTCTACGGACTATATGGACAACAGAAGTGCCACCGCATCTTGCTTACGTCACAGATCAGTGTTTATCTACACCAGCGGTTCTCGAACCACTGAAACTGCATGGGTTCCGCAAGCTCTCGCTGGATTCGACAGTAGTCTTCTATGCTCTTGTTTTGGATTTAGATGTCTGATCATAAGTGAGGTGGGGGTTTTAATAAAAGCTGACTGCCAAAAGCATACAAAACAGCGTTTATTAAAGTGAACCGAGTGAAAAAAAGAGACTAGATGGTGCAAATTCACGCAGAAGCAACGTCGATATCACCTGATCGTGACGAAAGTGTCAGGGGCGGGTGGGGGGAGGGGGGGGGGAGGGTTCCTTGACACATAGGGACCGGGCGCCCGTTGTATGGCGCCACCGTCGCCTTGGTGGAATAGCGCCGCCCGCGGTGGAGTGCCGAAACAGCGGAATGCCGAGGCAGCTGAGCGGCGCAGTCGTTTCCGTTCTGCGAGGCGTTTTTGAGCCTGTCCCTACCCATCGTTTTGCGGTGTGGCTTTGAGAGCTTTGAGCTGCTGTGAGTAATCGCAAGTAGTATTTTTTTACCGGGAAATCTTGAAAAAGAAAAGGGCCGTTCTCTGCAGGGAGTGCGTGTTTTTTTTTTTTTTTAAACCGCCCGGCGCATGGTATTTCTGTTATATACTCGAAAATGCCGGGTGCGTGATTTCACCATGCGCTAGGAACACCTTCGTTAGGCACTTGTTAAGGCGACTTCGAAGACGGGAATTGCGCCTGCACTGCGCGTCCATCTTATATTAGGTCTAGTCGAAACCTGCCTGAAGGTCAAATACCACCGAGCCGTGTAGCCGTGGCGCCGTAGTAGTGGTAGTTGTAATGGTCAGCGTTCATGTAAAATGAAAAAGATGCTGCACCCGTCTTTTTGGTAATAGCTAGGCTCAAACGATTCAGAGTAGAATAATAGCAAATGACATTCCAGTTTCAACCTTGCTACGAGAGCTGTAAAAGGAGAAAAATAGACAAGCAAGACAAAAGTAGGATCCTATTTATGGTTGGAATAGCAAACACACATATACTTCCAGGACTTCCTGCACAATTACGCTACAATAGCTCACTGAACCCGGCCTTGAGACTATCAAACTTAATCATAATGTAAGCCAAATGAGTAATACAACCTCAGCATCATTTTTACATATACGACAATGCTCTTGTTGAACACGTCGGAGCTGCTACATATAATTTACTTAGGAAATATTATACTATACATGCCTTTCTCCCGACATGCTGCGCAGGTTGTGAAAAGAAAAAAAAAATAAATTTCCAGCTAGTGTTCTACTTTCTCAGCGTACCACGAACTTTTGGGGCCGATACCTAGCTGACCTCGATGCCTGATGAGTGTGAGGGGACACGACCATGTATGTAGTTTTCTATTTGCACGTAAAGGAATCCGGATAACTGAAAGCCATTCCTTTCACAACTTTGTCACTGCAGCTTGCCAGACTGCTGCTAAATCTGTTTACATTGGCCATAGAAGCAATTTCTGAGAGAATAAAACGGTCTTGTCATACTACGCCACAATCAGGAAATCTCACGTTCACTAAAACGTCGATGAGAAACATGTATTTAGGCGGGCCAGGAAATGGACGCTGCTGAGAAAATACGTAAAGCCGTGTCAGGTGCAACGTGAATGCGAAAAAAAAAACTGCTATACGGCCTTCGAAATAAAAAAGAAATGCTACGTTTATGCTCGTTACCATAAATTAAATTGTATTTTTTTCTTGTTTATCTTTTATATGAAGCCGATAGCAGATCTTGTGACCATGCAGTATTGATTGAGCTGTGAAATGAGTGATTTTATTTGGCGAAATGGACATGCCACAAACAAATGTTAACAAATTCTGAGAGTATCAATGCAGAGCTCTCAGCACATTTTCATTGGTTGGCAAACGAAAAGAGAAAAAAATGACAAGATCACGGTAATAGGAATTGTTCATGTCTCCTATCTGCTCTTTCTGTTAAGAGAAAAAAGTAAATTATTTTTGACTATGTCAGCAAAATATCTGCACAAACATTGTTTCTGCTCATCACTGAAGATCGTAATGCAGCCCGAACGACGATGGTGGAGCTGCCTTTTCTTTTTCCGTGCTGGGGTTTTCTTGTACACAGGCGGGAAAATGCTAGCGTTGTAACTTACGCTGTTGGGTTACTTCGATTTCCAATTGTCAATAAAGTGACTACAGATGAAGCAGTGCGGTTTCGACTCCGAGACTCTCGTGCCGTCACTCCTGGGGAACAGAAGGCACTGAGCATCCAGTAGCAAGCGGAATTTTTAAAATTCGGCACTTTCCATGGCCACACAGTAACCAAATACGTAGATTCGTGCCTTTGCCTTTCAAAGAACCATGCTTAGGTCACCCGCCACTCATGCTTCTGTGGAAACCAGTAGAAATGAATCGACTTAAAAACGTCCGACGAGTTTGCGTAGCTGCCAGTGGAGCCAACAACGCACCACGTTTCGCCAGCCTTGTTTGGCCAGACTTCATTTCACTGGACATATTCACACAACTAGCCCAACTTTCTGTTCTCTTGAGGATATATTCACGCACAACGTCATCTAAACCTTAGGATTTCCAACTTCCACACAAACCAACGACAAACAGTACGCTCCAATGCGCTCGGCCGGCGCATTCCGGCGATTGAGCGATGCGCCGAGAGGCGGCGTCACCCGTTCAGCTGTCCGGTCCCTATAATGATAGATATTTATGGCTACTGGTGGCTATCGGGCTTCCTTGAGGCAAAAAAAAAAAAAGTTTGAAGACCCCTGGTCTATACTGACAGTTCCTTGAAGAGCGTGGTGTCGCAGTTGTGTGAAACGTGCGTTCGGTGCTAATGAAACTGTGTTTTCCTCGACTGCGTGCCTCCGGCACCGTTACAGAAGTGCTTTTCGAATGCCATCTTCTATGCTCTTGCAATGAACTTAAGTTTCTGCCTAGGTTTGTCATTCCTAACAGCTTATACAGTTCTTTTGAAATATGTAATGGATTAACGTGCTTTTTTTTTTCAAAGAAGACTTCTGCCGTAAGCCTAGCCAGAGTTGAAATAACGGCGTGATGTGTAGTGTGGTCTGTAGATGGCTGCAAGAATATTGCATTAATATTTAAAAATGGTGCCAGCATGGTTCATGTTAATAAAGGAATGTTTTTCTTTTCATACTGAAGTTGACATAGGAAAAAAAAAAGATCAAGAGTTGTGTGAAGTGCACAATGGCAACTGAAAACTGTTGTTTCTCCGGTGCATGATATCACGACTGCCTCTTTACCGAACAGAGAATAAAATCTTTTTAGAATGATACAAGTTCCTTGGTCTGGCGTCGTCTTTGCGTTTGCATTTAACAGGTTACTGAAACAATTCTGCTTCTATTTGTTTCGTTACAGCTGCTGTATATCAGCAAGAAGCTGGCGCCTTTCGTACTGCTCAAATTTTCCCGCTTCATTGGTGCAGATAGGTACCGCTTGGCGGCAGCGTGTGTTGGCGCCAGTTAAAGTTACTATACAGTCTTTGCCTATGCAGTAAGTATAGTATAGCAAGTAGAGTTGCTATATAGGCTTTGCCTATATAGTAACTCTAGCGTTACTCGTGATATAATGATTCGCCTTTGCCGCAGCTGGAGGATGTGCTTATTGAAAGCTTTCATAATGCGTAAGCATTGTAAGGCTATCTAGGCGGGTTTCGCGTAGGCATTACCTTCTTAGAGCTGCAAAAGAGGAACTATACTCCGTTTCATACATCAAGCGCAACACTGCCAAAGCTACAGCTCTTGTTTGCGCTCTCCGCATTCGCGATGAAAAATAGTGCCTGCTCTTGACGAGAGGAAATAATAGTTATTTTGTCTGCAAGCTTAATACATCTTACATTTGCCATCAACTTCATAAAGATCACCATTTTTAGTGAGAAAGGATCGGATTCGGTGAATTTTTTTTAATGGCGTTTTTGTTCGTGTCGCGTTTTCGCTGCCCCGCAACCTTGCCAGCTGTGCTACTAGATGGCGCTGGCTGTGCCCTCCGCGCTGCGCATCTCTTTTTGAGAAAATGGTTCTTCGCACTGCGAAGATGTCTATAGGCACGCGAAACTAGTTATTGCTAACTTGCATGCTCAGAATAGAGCCCGTTTCCGCAGGAACCACTCGGCCACAAAACGAGCGCGTAGTGATACGCTTTTTTTTTCTTGCGGACTACTTGCGTAGCTTTCGCTGCATTGCACCTGATGTATTAAACGGAGTATAGTTGGTATATCGAAAAAAAATCGGATAGAGTGTGACAAAATGGTATATGTGGGTTATTTAGTTAAATAATTAGAACCAATTAAGTGAATGAGACGTTAAAATAACCGGAAGGGGTAATGTCGACGTCCAAATGGGGTCACGTGGCGCACGACTTCCAGCGACGTAGGCCTAACTTCCGGTGGCGGGAAATTTGAAATGTTTGAACGTGAACGAGCGGGAAAGGGCATGATTTGCGTGCACAAATGGGTGGGAATGGTTAGAAATTCTGTAAAGAGAGGTAATCAACCAACTGCATACTCATCGACCCTGATAAAGATACGCGCATTGGTACTAGTGTAAGTGAAGTCTGAAAAATTCCGAGAGCAATGCTGAATCTGCAGTGCAGAAATGCGAAAGCCTGAGCGTTGCTGGTGCACACGGTACATCGCACGCCCATTGTCGAACACAGCGAGCGTTCTGTTGAACTCATCAAAGTTCACCGGCGTTCCATAATTGGTTTACAGGAAAGGTAAGGCGCAGCATCTGTCACTCGCGGAATCCCGGTGACACATCTCGAGGACAACAAAGCAACGCTCAGGCTTACACATTTCTCCAGTGCGGATTCTGCAGTGATCTCGGAATTTTTTTTTAAGGAGTCTTCGACTGAGCCCCCTTCAAAATTATTGTCGCGAAAGTTACATTGGCGACGAACTTATTTCGTTGTGGCGGTGCTCCGAGGAGGCGCAGAAAGACCTTGAGCCGTTGCCTAGCAACCGGCGAAGCTGTCGAACGCCGCGCGCTCGCCGTGGGCCGCGTCGTTTAGTATGACGTCACACCGTTTGCGTCATCGTTGCGATCGCTTTCGCTCGCTTCGACAGCTGTGTCGCATGCATGATAGCATTAGAGATGGGAGGGCTCGGAAAAAACAGGCAATCTTGAAAAAAAAAAATTTTCTCTATTTTTTCCGGAGGCATGGAAACCGATAAAAGAAAACGAAGTATGATTCCAATAAAGAAACATGAAAATTTGTACCATTTGATAGATGGCTGCTCTAAGTAGAAAAGAGTACTGAAAAGGCTGAAAAAAAGAATATAATTTATTGGCTGATATTTATTTTTGGTTCCACAAATTAGGCTTACTTCAGAACGTTCGTGATAAATGCTTAATTAGTCAAATAAAATAATTTCAAATGCCGAAATGCTGCATTTTTGTTTTTCTCTCTTCCCCTGAGTGTCGAAACGCGAGCATATGAAATGTATAGTCTTTATTTGCTTATCTGGCGATCCAAAAGAGGAGACGCGTATCGATCAGTCCATCGATCACCAATGCAGCAGCTGGCAATTGTCGCGCGCGTCGTTGAGCCGTTGGTAGTACGTCACGTTGCTGTGATGAGACGTCACTAGCATTCAATGACACACTTATGAGTTTCATAAGTCATTAAATTTATTTAAATGTTGCTAACGATGCGTCCCGATCGGGCCAAAGAGCATTTAACGGCTTTTTGGAGCTGAATTAAGATTTATGTAAAAGGTTTGTTGTGTCCATATTTTGGCTTTGGGTGATCTCACGTACAAAGAAAACACATAACATGCTTATAAATCCTGAAAACTTTGTGTCCCAATCCCTTTAAAAACAACATGGTAAAATTTGAATGCAAACTGAACTGGAAGAAGAAATGTTTGCAATTCAACATGAACACAGTGCCAGTACTAGAGGGCATTGGCATGTTAATGATCAATTTAAATCAATGATCAAGTTTTGACTTTTGTACTAAGCATTATAAGAAAATGAACAAAACTAGTTAGTTCACGTGCATGTATTGCATTCATTATAACAAACAGAGAACACATGCAAAACAGCATATTTTTTTATCAGATAGCTTACTGTACTAACGAGAAATGCGGTAAATGTTAAGTTACCAAGATTTGATAAAGAAAAAAAGGGGCCGTCGACATTAATGGACTAGAGCATACTTTAAAATGCACAGATTTCCGGTACATATTTACACATGGCTTGTTTGGAGATAAGTGTGGTAAACTTTGAACTGCATGTTAACATTTGCGCAAGAAAAATAAAAGCACGAGCAAGAGTAAGCATATAGAAACACACGATGAACGTACAGAAATTTTGCATGTAGATATGTTTCCGTGTTTGATGTAAAGAAAAATGAGATAATCTTCAAACGTTACAAGACGACTCATAGGAATATAAAAAGCACATTGGAATGTAAATGTAGAAACTGACTGGACTAGTACCAGGAAGGATTAAACATGGAAACGTGGTCAGACCTTACTGCCACATAATTACAGAGAAAAGTGCAGATATATTAATATAGATATAATTATATAATATAGATTGAACTCCGAATAAGATTTTCCAGAAAAAAAAAAACAAATAACAAGTTAAATGTATATGAGACGAAATAAAAAAAATAACGCACTAAGGAAAAGGAGGCACGGAAACAAACACAGACCTTTTTGCCTATCCGCACTACTACGAATTGCTGCTCCTCATTTTCGGCGCCGCTCATCAAACTAGAAATCTAACGCTGCAAGTTGGAACGAATGAACACAGCATTTGCAATCCATGTCCCTGTGCTTATGCCTCCAGTATATGTGCACACAGACTAAACTTGACTTGTTCTGAGATACAATAGATGAGGCTGCACCACACAAGGCAATCTTCTAGAACCAACAAAGGTGTCATTTGTCTTTTTATAACAGTCTAAAAGCGGCGCGACATTTGCACGAGCACCACTCTACTCGAAAAAAAGACTGCTGTTTTAATGAAGCTACACTCCTTGACTAATGCAAATATTTGATACTTTTAAATTTTCCAAAATTTCAGGAGAAAGCTGGGTTTTTCTTTTCTTGTTTTTTTCCAACCTTCAATATTTCTGGAAATTTTACATCCATAGATAGCATGTCGGAGGATCGAAAAGGAGAGCTCGCGTGCGCAGCAACCACAGTTGAGGCGGCAGTATGGACGGCAACAAGTCTGCTAAGCAGGAGGTGGCCTAGAATCGAAATCGGATCGAGATGAAGAGGAAACTAATCGCACAGGAAACAGACGAACAGCACGCCGATCGACTGGCTAAACGCCGTGAATATGCCGCCGTGAGACGGGCACGTCTGTCTAAAACAACAATGTCTCGTCTTTAATGCAACAACAACATAGCTAGACAACCACACTAACCTGGACTTGCAATCAAGATTAACCAAGCTATGTCTTAGCTTTCGCAACGTATATCCTATAGCATATAGCCGAGCTAATTACCACTGGCCATTTTTTTACCTCAGTAGTTCTGGCTACAAAGTTACTATTAAATAGCCCCTGAAAGCGCAATTTACGAATAGGCACAGATGGCCAGGATAACCAACGTTCCTTTCGCGCAAAGTTTAGGAGCAATGACTCTAAGAAAAACAATGGCTTCGAAAGTAGAAACATGGCCATTGCTCTTCTCGCAGCGCAAACGCCAACGTTTTCCCCTATACTTCCAAGGCTACATGGAGCGTAGAAATGGTGGTACGTTTAGTTGTAGACGTGTGGTACCGGCTTCTTGATTTCAGTGCTGCCTTGTTTGTGGCTCGTGTAAGCACAGTTTCGTGGAGAGGAGAAAAAAACAGGGCCACACACACGCATACTTACACTTACCCATTAAAGCTCCGGCTCTAAGGGTGCGACGTAACAGCGTTGCGGATTCTCTTCCATGGCTCCCCTTGAGGATCCTCATTTGCGTACATGAAGTTTGCAACTTGGTTAATCTTTAGTCACTGCATTATCTCGCAAATACCTTCGAGCATACAGAAATAACTAATAACTAATCAGCCACCACTTTACGAGCAAGACCACTCGACACAGATATAAAGCCCCAATTTAACCAGGCCGTACGAACGCGCCTGCGTATACCCTAAAGGTAGCATACAAAGGAAGTCACTGACACCAAGGAAATCATGGGCAATTTTTCTGTTGATCAATGGTAAACGGTTGGAAAGTCAGTGAGCTCTGAATCCACGACCTCTGAATTTCACGTTCAGTACTCCACGATTGAGATGCGACCGCGGCCGTTGTTTGAAAGTGGGGGAGGCTCTGCCTGTTCTTTTTTCTTGCAAGCTGCCAAATTATCCCAAGCCACGTAGACATCGAAGGCAATAAAAGAACGGACAGGAATGCAGCAAGAAAAATAAAGTTAACATACTCCATACCAGCTGCACGACGTAGCGTAGACTGAGTACAAAAAGTAGCATCCCTACGAGCTGTAGTCAAGTCTACATCCATCAGACAGGTCGCTGTCTAATCGATTTGTCACTCTTTTCTCCAGCATTCCTAAGCGCTATTTCATAGTTTTCTTCGGCATGTGCCAACCAGCGTGTATTCGCCCACTTCTGACACAACAGGCAGTATGACAGTCTCTTATACTCGGTTTCATACATCAAGTGCAACACTACCAAAGCTACAGCCCTTGTTTGCGCTCTCCGCATCCGCGATAAAAAATAGTGCCTGCTCTTGACGAGAGAAAATAATAGTTGCTTTGTCTGCAAGCTTAATACATTTTACATTTGCCATCAACTTCATAAAAAGCACCTTTTTTAGGGAGAAAAGGTCGGATTCGGCTAATTTGTATGTTTTTTTTATGTCGTTTTTGTTCGTGCCGCGTTTTGCTGCCCCGCAACCTTGTCAGCTGTGCCACCAGATGGCGTTGGCTGTGCCCTCCGCGCTGCGCATCCCTTTTTGAGAAAATGGTTCTTTGGTGCGCATTTTTTCCATAAGATAAGCTCTGTGAAGATGTCTAAGCATGCGAAGCATGTTATTGCGAACGTGTATGCTCGGAGTAGAGCCCGTTTCGGCAGGAACCACTCGCCTACAGAACGGGCGCGTAGTGATACGCCTGTTTTTTTTTTTCTTGCGGACTACTTGCGTAGCTTTCGCTGCGTTGCACCTGATGTATGAAACGGAGTATAGATAACGCTGCGGTTCGAATATTCTCCCATTGCCACAACTGCAAGCGCAACCCTCTGACGTGAGATCCTTCGGTAATCGGTCGGTATGAAGGAAGCTCGAACATGCGCTCTTCAGAGCGGCAAAGATCTTTAAGATCGGCAGATACATTTGAAAGCCCCAACAGCATTTCCGATATTTTATTTTTTTAGCCTTTATTCCTTACCACCGCCCTCTCTACCACTTTTCCCGTTTAAGTTGTATATTTAGGGCCGTTATGAATGATAATTATTCGCCCATGCGCAGTGCTCCCGCTAGAGACCATGTGCTTCAAAAACTTGAAGGTCGCCGCAGAATGCTCAAGCATTAGCGCTGCTGCGACGTTGATTCCTAATCGACGACTTTCCGCATCTACTTATATCCACTTCGTTCAGATCCGACCGCCATTCTTCGGCTTCTAATGCTACCACTCGACGATTTGCAATTTTGTGGAGTTCGACTAGCGGCATTCAGGGTAGTTTGATTCAGCCTTCTGACTGGTTGGCTGTGGTGACGTTCTCAAACCCCTGACGTCACTGATAATGAAATATCGTCATAACGTCTAATATCCTGTGACGCCATCGATTACGTCAAATGACCCATTAAGATACATGGCTCATGATAATGTCTCAGGGACGTCATCAAACCACTGAAGTCAACCTGTACTCGGGGTAAGCTTTTTGAAATTTTGTTCATTTTAATCTTTTTTTCTCAGTGGTGTTGTAGTTTCTCTGAGCGCCTTACAGCTTCCTTGCACTGGACAACAAGTATTACTATACCATGCTAATGGCCGAAAGCCTGCTGTCGAATTCAAGGTGCGTGAAATCTACCGTTTCAACATCTACTGAGAGAAGAGCCTGCCCTTGACGGGCAAAAGTCCAGTAGTACTTTTCCCTTCGCATATACTCACCAGTGGCTCTCCCTTAACTCATTCTATCCTGCATTACTTTTCCATAGTTCGGCTTGTCCTTTTTTTGTTAGTTTCTTGCGTTTTTCTTTTTTGTTTTTTTTTCCTGACCCATATGTCCCAAGAAGTTTCCCTCCCGAACTGTCGGAGTCTTCTAGATTCAAACCGCAACCTTCCAACTCTCCAGTATTACCTCTTTTCTACATTTATGGCCAATAGTATTCTACTGTCTACGGGACTCAACACATCCTCTTCAAAATAACCATTTTCCACCATCTCCCTCCTAAATACTAATCCTCCCTCATCCTTTCAAAACCCCCAATGCTATATGCATATACTCATTTTGTCTTGATGGTACGTTCACGTGTCTATCTATACGTGCAAGCACAAATTCTTGTCTCGTTCGGTCGAACTTACCCTTCTTGTGTTGCTATAGGTACAAACAAGAATGTTATATTTTTAGATGGCTTTGCAGGTCGCTGAGGCCAGGAAAAGTGTATAACAGCTGCATCTTACTGCTGCACACTATGGGCAGAAGAGTGGCAGCTAATAGAAAGGTTTCAACTTAAATGGGGGAAATGCTTTAAGCTATGGGAAGATGAATGATAAAATTAGGAGACAAGAAATGCGTTGTGGTTCAGAAAGAACACGCATGTGAAGGGTATTATAGTCAAAGAAATGGGCATGGGCAGGGCATGAAATTGCAAATGCAAGATAACCGGTGGTCGTTGAGTGTAAGACTGCATTATAATAGAGGGCAAATGCAGTAGGCAATCGGATGAATTACGGGGATTAAGTGGATGCAGGTGACACAACACTGGGAAAGAAGGACGCTGGATGCCGGGTTAGCTATTTTGGAGAGGCATTAGCCAGCAGCTCGTCCGAGAACTTGAAGGATACCGTCGGGCGATGGCTGCTGAGGATGGGCTGGCAGTTGAATGTGACCTGCAGGAGGCGTCGGAGGAGGCGCCAGGCCGCAGCTGACTGTCGGATAGGCTGCTGTAAGCTGCAAATTTCCACCCAGTTATACCTTTTGCGGTGGCTGGCCTGTCGCCAGCAGGCTGCGTTGATCCTTCAGTAGGTCATTTAGTCTGTAGGTATCTATGTCAGTTGAACCTTCCACTCGATTAGTAGCCCAGCGGTCTGATGTCCAAGCAACTGGAGGCTGAAACCGGGGCCTGAGCCCGACCAGTGCAGGAAGTGGTGGCGCTGTGGACACTGTCTCCCAGGGGGGCCAGGAAGTTCCCTGCAAATAAAATGCATTTCGATAGCTCTCTGAAGTGGGACTTGGTGATTGCATACACTTTTCCTTATTGTGAAGACAGGCGAAGGGTAAAGGCTGATCAGGAAGTAGGCGGAGCACAAGGATTGATGTGCCCTTTCCCAGGAGTAGTGGCCGGTTCCCGGCAGGAGGAACAGGTAAGGAGTTTAAGTTCATCCATATCGGATGAAGGTTGTTGCCTTGGGCTAGAGTACTCACAGGCAGGTGACTGAGTTGTCATCTGGGAGCATCTGCTGTCGTGGAACCGCTGCTTACGTCATGTGGTGAGAGATGCAGTTGTCACAGGTTATAACGCCTCTAGCACGGCAGGCGTGCAAGAGTAAGAAGCAAGATTAATCTCAGAACCCATCAGGAGGGACGTAGATGAACGCCGCCGAGATGTCGCTGTTGCACTGGCAAGGCACAGATCTCCATGGGGTGCATGCTGTGATCAGCAACTGTGCGAGAAATAGAGTGCTCGGGTAGATGATGGTGGGCTGCGCTTCCTTATGGGTGGGCATTGTCAGGGAACAGGGCATCAACACTGTCCTGCAAGGTGCAGCAGACCCGGCCCGAGACAAGATGTATGCTGGGAAACGGGACACATTAGATGGGGTCCGTGTCTCCTGGACGGCAAGGATGACTAAGTTCAGGGTGCCCTGCAGGATAAAGGTCACATCAGCAAGGTGAGCATACATGTAGTTCACGCTTTAGTGCAGGACGCGTGGCCTTGCAGTGGCCCATTTTTGTCTAGCCATATGAAGCTGGCAGTAAGCGCTTTCCGAAGGACGATCTGCATCATACAGCTTTCGCGCCCAAGAGTTGGAAGTAGCAGCAGCAGCCACTGTGGATTGGCCGTCGTGGATCATGATTTGCAGAGGAACAGGAGCCTGAGCCGCTGTGCGGGAAACCTTGAAGGTCACACCTTATAGAGTTGGGTTTGTGAGCTATGGTATCACGCGATTAGCAACAGGCTACGAGCATTGTGAATAAAGCACCGGTTTATTTGGGGCAACGAACTCTAGTAGAGGGTGCTACATAGTTACTATAGCAAAACGGTTTACAAGAGTGCGCGCAACTGTGGCTACAAGGCGGATAAGATTAAACGAAAAAAAGCCTCACGCTAACACTGTAATGAAGCACAAAGGCTGCGAGAGCCACAGCCACTCACGCCGGGTACCGCAACAGGCTCCGTCTCAATGCTGGCCGCAAGTGCACCTTTGCTGCAGGACCAGGACGGACGGCACTCGCCCGGCGAGGTTAGGGATAGCCACAATGGGCTGCGACGGGCGGTCGCAACCACAGTGTTTGCCGGCGACGTGTTCGTGTTGCAGTAACGCCCCAGCCGAAACCTCAGGCTGTTTCACATGATGCGACGCCCACAGAAAATTTCTGTCCAATAGAAGTGTCGTTGGGGCGCCAATCGCAACTGCCCTTTCAGATGATTGCGGCGCCTGCGATTTCTATCGGTGCGACAAGAGAGACATCAGCATAATGAACCAATAACAGATTATTGTTTATGCACTTTTTATTGAAATATGAAGCACTGTAGGAAAAATATAAAAGGTATATACTTAAGTTTCTCCGCTTGTACGCAACTACGCATAATAGTTTTGCTGTGGTATAAGCGTCGTTTAAGCACGCTCTTCGATATTGCTTCAGCTCGCCCGCAATTGAATATACGTTAATACAAGCCTGCTCCTCGATCTTCCCGAGTAAAAAAAAAAAAAGAAAAGAAGCAGGAACTCGCTGGTCCGATGAAGAAAACGGTCAAGCGGACACTTGGCTTGAATCGACGGTTGGTTGTGATCGGCGGTGCCTTCAGCTCTTGGAGCAATATTACCTCCTAAAAAACAGAAACGCCGTAATGAATGCGCGCACTTAGAGGCACTGGTGGATGAGACGAATTCAGCTCAAACGAAAACAAGAATTGGACTTGCTTGTACCGAACACGGCAGCAGCGCTTCCAAACCGAGTGAAACTTACTTCTGATGCAGTTTCGACGGTTTCCGCTACGTCGTTTCCAGTGATGCACATATCGGAATTCTATTGGCTAACGGTCGCTTCGTTCGCAACCGTCGCTGCGACGGTGCGGCGTGCGACCAAGTTGTTGGAAGTTTGCCGCTGCCGCCCTGCGACGAGAGCGGCGTGCCCTTCTGTCGTTGTGCGGCTGAAATCGCATTCTGCTGCGGCGAGAATGGCATCCTGTGAAACACTCCATAAGATAACAGCTGGTCAGCAACGACCGGACATGCGAGTGCGAGTGCAGGCATGACGCCTGCACTCGCATTTGGAAAGGGAAGAACGCATGAGAGAACGCAGCGCAGACTTGTGTGCCAAGAGCTTCAGTAGCCGGGGGGGGGGGGGGGGGGACACTCCCCTTTCGGAAAACAGGCGCCGTCGACGCACTTGGCACAGGAGACGGCGATGGTGGTCTGCGCTCGGTAGGCGACTAAACTGACCTGGTGTAAGAGAACCTCAACATAGGATGGATTTGGGGGAGTTCAGTTCAGTTCAGTCGTTCAGTCGTGTCCGACTCTTCGTGACCCTATGGACCATGTCACGCCACGCTTTCCGGTCTCTTACTGTCTTCCTAACATCACATAACTTCACCTGCAGTGCTTCGAGGATGCCATCTAACCATCGCGTTCGCTGCCTACCCCTTCTCCGGCGACCCTCAACCTTTCCCAACATCAAATCTTTCTACAGCGACTCCTCTCTTCTCATCAGATGGCCAAAGTAGCTGAGCTCTAACTTTAGAATTTGACCCTCCAATGAGCAGTCAGGGTTTATGGCCGACAATATCGACTGCTTTGATCTTCTGGCAGTCCAAGGAACTCTCAAGAGTCTTCGCCAGCACCACAATTCAAACGCGTCAATTCTTCGGCGGTCAGCCTTTTTCACAGTCCAACTCTCGCATCCATACATCACAACTGGAAAGACCATAGCACGAGTTATACGGATCTTGGTTGGCAGACTAATGTCTCTGCTCTTTACGAGGCGGTCAAAGCTAACCATTGCTCTCTTTCCCAGAAGCAGGCGTCTCCTAATTTCACGGCTGCAGTCTCCTTACGAGGTAATCTTGGAGCCCAAGAAGAGAAAATCTGTCACAGCTTCCACTTCTTGTCCCTTGATGCTCCGGGACTTGATAGGGCAAGACGCCATGATCTTTGTCTTTTTAATGTTAAGTTTAAGCCCAAACTTCTCACTCTCTTCTTGTACACGCATCAGAAGTCTCTTGAGTTCCACTTCACTTTCTGCCATTAAAGTGGTATCATCCGCATATCTAAGGTTGTTGATGCGTTTTCCAGCAATCTTCACTCCAGCTGAAGACTCGTCCAGACTGGCCTTCCTCATGATGCACTCTGCATATAGGTTAAACAGGGAGGGCGACAGTATGCAGCCTTGCCTCACTCCTTTCTCAATCGGAAACCAATCAGTAAGACCATGCCCAGTTCTGACTGTGGCCTCTTGTCCTTCATACAGGTTCCTGAGGAGATAGATGAGGTGAATTGGAACTCCCATCTCTTCGAAAGCTTGCCACAATCTGCTGTGATCTACGCAATCAAACGCTTTCGCATAATCAATAAAGCAGAAGTAGATGGGTTTTTGGAACTCTCTTGCTTTTTCCATGATCCAGCGAAGGTTGGCAATTTGGTCTCTAGTTCCTCTGCCCTTGTGAAACCCAGCTTGCACGTCTGGAAGCTCCCGATCCACATGCTGCTGCAGCCTACCTTGGAGGATTTTCAACATCACCTTGCTAGCATGCGAAATAAGCGCGATCGTGCGGTAGTTGGAACAATCTTTGGCACTGCCTTTCTTTGGAATGGGGATGTAAACTGACCTCCTCCAATCCTGTGGCCACTGCAGGGTTGTCCAAATCTTCTGACATAATGTATGCATAATGTTAACAGCGTCATGGTTGAGGTTTTGAAGCAACTCAGCTGGAATGCCATCAATTCCGCTAGCTTTGTTCTTAGCAAGGCTGGCTAAAGCCCATTCAACTTCACTCTTCAGGATGCCCGGCTACAGTGGGGGAACCTGCATGAAAAAAAAAAAAGCTGGGGGGTTTGGGCATGGCTTGAACCTAGTAACAGAGTGAAAGCTGTGAGTGCTGCCTTCATAGCCCCTGTAACACCGCCTTTTCAACCGCGGTTTTTCATCATTTTTCGTATATAATGGTTTATAGGAAAGGAAAGGCGCAGTATCTGTCACACTTTCTGTGGACACCTGAACAGCGCCTTAAGGGAAGGAAGGTGGGAGTGAATGTGGAAGGAGAAAAAGAAGAGCCATATATAAGATACGAAATAATTTAGACACTCAAATCGCACAGTACACGGACACCTTTCCATTTCGCGTCCATAGAAACGAAGCTGTCGGCGGTAGGGTTCGAGCCCGGGTACTCCTGTATCTTAACTAAGAGTGCAGCTCTTTGGCGCCTGTTCCTGCGTTTCGCGTCGTTGCCGTTGTCTCTCGTAACCAGACTTTATCGTAACTAGCTCCGCAGCCGGGGCAGCGCGTTGCTGTAGCTGCGCGCTCTCCTGCCGAAACGCATAGCCGCCGCCATTCGCCACTGCATGTACCCATCCCCCCTTTCTTCCTACGTGGCGGCGACGGTGTTCTCCGGCTGCCGAAGCGTCGGCTCGGCATCAGCGGATCACGGTGCGTGAATCCCATTCCCAATCCGAAACGCAGAGCCACGTTGACTTGACTCGCTAGCGGCATCAGCGGCATCAGCGGCATCAGTCAATCGTTGCTATCTTTTCGCCAAGCAACGTTCCTATGGGCACACGCACAGCCTCCCGCGACCTCCCGATAACTGCTCTCTTCGCTCCTCCTCCAATATGCCACCCCTGTGCGGCGGCAATCAGAGCGCCGGATCGGTGGCGGCGGATCTCGATATGTGCACTGCCCGAGCCGAAACGCATAGCCGACGCCGAAAAGCTGATGAGCAGCGCTCACATTTCGCATTAGGAACTAACCTAATCGTCGGCATTTCTTTTTATTTACACTCTTTCCTCAGCTCCAAACTTGAAAGGTCAAATGTCACCTAAGTCACGGTCATGACCTTGTGGTGCGACACCAAGGTGGTCCACAAGGTTACACTTGAAGCGGTCGGATGTTTTGGGGAAATTAAGGCACAGTATATTTATAGTCACATTGTTTTGTGGCTCCTGAACCGCATAGCAACAGTCCCACGCTGGCATTGCGTTGGTTTATAGGAAAGGAAAGGGACAGTATCTGTCACTTTTTTCTGTGGACACTTGTACTGCATAGCAACAATATGTCTTCCTGCGCCTTGAAGGTCAAATGAAGGTAAAATTGAAGCCCACGCGAAGATCGCCTCCGCCTAGTGAAGATTTGCTTCAAAAGGAGGCTTCCTGATATGTTCCAGGTGATATGGTGGTTCGCCCATAGGCGAGAATTGCGCATATCCTTGCGTCAGTGGTTGTTACTTACGCGGTAAGGAGATTCACGTCACCCACGTTTATTGGCCTGATTTCATGCCCTCCTGGCAAAGGTCAAAGGCGATAGGACAATGGGGGAACAGGTTTTGCTACCTGGTAGGAGGTTTCCTATCGGTTTCACAAAGAAACGACAAGCCACTTCTACATCACTGGGAACATGTGTCCGGCGTAGTACCTGTTCGCCTTCAGCAAACTGGAGGTTGCGCCGTCCCTTGTCGTACTGGCGGCGATGCTCGGTCCTAGCGATGTCTAGGTGCTCCCTTGCCTCTTTTAGCATCTCTCCAAGGCGGCTTCCCAGCTCCTGCGTGTACGTAGAGTATCTGGTCTTCTCCGACACATGATTGGCGAGAGCGTGCTAAAGGTGAAACCGCAGTTCGCACCCAAAGATAATAGCTGCTGCTGGTGTGAAACCTGTCGATCAGTTCACTGTGGTCCGTGCGGCGGAACCTATATCATGCAGTCGGATGTTCCCATCTTTATGGCGGTATATAAATGCTACTAGCATTGTCTTGACGTTCCTGTTCACGCGCTCTGTTATGCTGCCCGGTGGGTTGCAGGGGGTTGTAGGGGGCGGTCTTCTTGTGTTTTACGCCTAGTGCCATGCACGCAACAACGAGGGTTCAACTCATAAAATTTGTGGCGCTATCCGTGATCAGCTGTGCAGGGAAACCAAAGCTCGATAATGTTTCCACAAGTTTGTCCAAAATAAGCTTTTGAGTTAATTCTGCGCATTGAGTAGAAGCTCACCCACCTGGAGAATGGTCAGTGACGATGAGAAGGTAGCGATTACCTTTTGCTGATCTGTAATAGGGGCCCATCACGTCACAGAAGCAATTTAGAAAGGGTCGCGACTCTCCACGGGCTGCCATCACGCCTCGGGGCTTAACAAGCTGTTATTTTTGGCTGGTGCGGACATACCTCATTACATCCTTCCGCAAATGCGGCCACGCACGAATGCGGCCCAACTTTTCATACGACAGTGCAGTCCTTATGACCAGCCAGCGCACTGTGAAAACACACAATAATGCCTGCAACCTCGCAGGTAAAACAACCCGGAAAGGCGACTCACCGCTATTTGTGTCCGCTGCAGCGATGCAACACACGACGAGACCTGTGTGCTCTCCAGGTATCAGTCGTAACCCGGCTGCACTGGCGTTCGATCCTGCACCAGGATTAGGCGGAACTACGTATCTGCCAGCTGAACCTCCAGTAGCTGCTGCCGGCTGATAAGTACATCCCAGAACTCGTCGGGCTTAGTAATGGCTAGAACTTGTGGCACTGCTTTGTCGTTGCCTGGTAGAGGAGTTTGCGAGAGGGCGCCATGGTACCATGTTGCTCGTGCCTTTTCGGTGTTCGAACCTGTAATATTTTTGAAGTACCAGAGCCCAGCGTGCCAGATGGCCTGCTGGGTTCTGTAGCACCGCTAGAGCCTGGATAAAGAAAAGTGTTTGGTTTGAATAGGGAACTCGGCTCCATCTAAGCAGAGATCAAACTTCTTGAGGGCAAAAACAATCGCCAAACACTCCTTTTCTGTTACTTAGTCAATTTCTACTCCCGAAAGAGTGTGGCTTGCAAATTCCAGGGGGCAGAGGTCACTATTGTGTTCATGGAGCTAAACAGCACCAATGCCATACTCACTTGAATCCGTTTGTAGTACAAGTGGGCTGTTGAGATTTGGTAGCCGCAAGCTCACTGCGTGATTGTTGGAATTAGAGAGGATACGAAATGAGGATTTATTGGCGTACAGTCTACTGCGATATGGTATAACCTGTTTTCACGACTGTGCAAGTATCTGGTGTAATAAAATTAATAGTATATTGGAACACCTTGTTGAAATCTATCTTTACGGTGTGTCTATTTCTTTGAATACGAATTTGTTCACACACATGCACATACCTGATTTTGACCAACTGTACAAATTAACAGTTGTAGTAAAATATGTTTGGAATAGAGAATTTTGCAATATGTACACACCGATAAGAGAACTTTGTCCTAGGGAACGATTTACTTTGCCGCGCGTGTGAACCAAATACGGAGAACGTGTGTGGCCTTAATATGTACTCTCATGTTGACCATCTTGCCTGATGAGGCTTTTTCTTTAACAAGTCCGACACTCATCAAACGATGTGTTTTGGGCAATAACCTTCAGTTTTTGTCTATTCTACCCTTTTTTGTTGTAATTCCTTGCGTTTAGTGCTAATGTACTTTTCTTTTTCGAGACTGTGTATATTTTTTTCTTTCTTTTTAGAAAGTGTGCTGACTTTTTTGACAGCTGCCAGGCACTGCCCTTCAAGCTTTTTTTGGATTTGGCAGGCCTGAATGTGTATCTTGTTTTGTGTAAAGAAAATGATGACGATGAATATTATTATTATTATTATTATTATTATTATTATTATTATTATTATTATTATTATTATTATTATTATGATTATTATTATTATTATTATTATTATTATTATTATTATTATTATTATTATTATTATTAGTAGTAGTAGTAGTAGTAGTAGTAGTAGTAGTAGTAGTAGTAGTAGTTTTATTATTATTATTCATGACAGTACAGGTCTATGCTCCTCCCTGTCGCAACTGGTGAAGAGGGCACTCGGGGTCTGCGCAATCAGGAAAGAAATGCCGGTAGAAACCCACCATATCCAGAAAGGGCAGCAGACATTTCAGGTTCGTCGGCTGAGGGTACTGCACGATGGCTTGGAGTTCTTGTTTGGCTTTACGGTTCCTTATTTGTCGATGAAGCCCAGGAGCTCGATCCGGTCGCCTGCCAGCTGAACCTTCCTTGGGTTCACAGTCAGCCCTGCTATCTGCATCCGCTGCAATATGTTCTGCGAATGTGTCAGGTGGTCTTCCATATTGTTTTACAAAACAACCGCACAAGGCATATTTGAATTTAGCATTTCCAAGGACGATGTCCATCACGTTTTGGAATGCGGCTGGAGAATATAATAAACCAAAAGGCAGATCCACGAATTCAAACAAGCCTTTTGAGCATGCATGAAAACGCAGTCTTCTCAATGTTCTGGCTAGCAATAAGTATCCGCAGAAGGCCTCGTACTGCAGTCCAATGTCGTGAACACTTGTCCCGAGCCTATTTGAGTACATGGCTGCATCAATGAACAGGAAAGGATACGAGTCTGTTGTGGTTACGTCGTTTAGCCCCTGATAGTGTACACACAAACGGATGGTGCCATTTTTCTTTTGGGGCCAATACTATTGAGAAGGAATGTCCAAGGTCTTTTTGAAGGTCTTACTACTCCAGGTTCGATCATTTCCTGGATAGCCCCGTTCAAGTGAGTTCGTTCGTGAACGCTCAGCGGTGTTGGGTTGAGGCATATCGGCTGGGCACCACCTGTATCGATGCGATGTGGCAGCACGTTTACCTTTCCTGGGTCTTTGTGAATATAGCTGCGAAAGGGGACAGTTTCTATCTGAGCCTTCTGTGAAGAGGTACATTTGAATGATTTCAAAGGCGATGCTCATGGAGGAAGGAAACAACTTAGGAGAGGCCCTTGCCATTCCCAATGCATTGGAGAAAGTGTGACGTCAAAATGTAGGGTTAGCCAAGTCGGGGCAATTAGCAACGGCGACGCTGTTGCTATGAAAACTCGGGCCACTAGCAACAGCGTTGCTAAGGGCCCTAGGTACGTGAGCGTCGCGGAGAAAGAAAATGCGGAGAGTAAAGGAGGAGGAGAGACGAGCGGCGCGGCCGCGCCGGCTTCAAAAGAAATGACGTCAGGGCCTCTCCTTAGTTATTTCCTTCCTCCATGGCGATGCTTATGCCAGTAGTGCTAGAGTGCGAAAGCTCTGCAGCACGCGGTGTTGTAGGTATGGCTGTGAATGTTTGCAGAATTGAAGCGGTGATATAATCGCCATAGCCGTACATACCCGCCTGTAGATTTAATGTAACTTCAGGTTTGTAAAATATAAAACCCCGGTCAAGAATCAGCTGTGGGAAGAGAGGCCTGGGAGGTGTAAGAATATGTGCCTAACCTTCCTGCTTTCGACCTGCACTGTCAGCCTAGCAGCTTTTGGAGCTGTTGAAATCTGATTTGAAGCCATGCGAACGCCCATATTTATTTCCCCCAGTGGGAGCCGTCTCTCTATGCTCTGGTCTATGATATATCTTCCCCGCAAACGTTGACAGTTTAACTCGTGTCTAAAAATCAGCGAAGGATGTTCCAGCTAGTACCCAGAAATGTGGCGCAACTAACACAATCACGTGAATAGAAAACACAACAAAATGTGATTGTGTTAGTTGCACCACATTTCTGGGTACTATGCAGCCTCAACTCGCCCCTCAAGCTGTTATTCTGATGTTCCAGCTATATGGAACTCTACGAAAAGTGCTCTGTTAGGCTGAAATCACTGCAATCAAAAAGCCGAAGGTAGACAACATATTTCTCTTCTCATATTGCTTCTGCCCCCTCAGGCACTGCGTTCTTTCCTATCCCTTGGCTTGCTATATAATGCGACCTTCGCTCTTCTTTCTTGGGGCACTTTTGCCCTTTTTGTGCTCGAAGTTTTTCCGCCCTTTGGTTGCCTTTAGTGTATCTTGCTGCTCAACACTGCTCTTTATAGGGGTGTGGGGGGGGGGGGAGGGGGGAAGCAGAACAAGACATCGTATAGACTTGAATATTTGGGTCACGATTCAGGCCAAACAAATTTTCTCTTGGCTGTGCCTCGTCCGCGCCGCGCTGCCGTTGCGATGAAACTTAGCTTGCCGATAAGGTAAATTCTCCCTTCCACTTTGCTCGGAGGCGTCGCTGGCTGTCGTGGAGGAGCCCATTAGTGATTGTGTGCGGCTTACCTTGAATTTCTTTGGAGGTTGGTCAGCCGTCTGCCGCGGCGGCGGCCTACTGTCGCGCGGCGCACCCACAGACAGTGGCGGCACGGCCGTCTCCCACGCTGACGGCATACTGTCGGGCGTCTGCAGGGTACCGCATCCGAGGGTAGTTGCGGCCAAGCCATCTCCCACGCTGATATGGTACGTATGGCACGTACGGCAGCCGGTGCGCATTGGCGGGCGTGAAGGGCTCGGCGGTAAGGCTCGTTGCTGCTCGGCAGGTCTTTAACTCGCGTGTGCCATGTACACAATGGTTTCAGCGAGGCCTCATGGGTGGGAGTGGCTTGTATAAAAGCGCATGCAGCCATGAATAGCGCCTCTATTCGGAACTCCTCTCTGGCCAGCTCGTCGGAGTCCTAGTACGGGCGATGCTGGAAGTAGGCCTGGAACCTCGGATGACATTGAGAGGTGGCTCAGGCCACTTTGTCTGCCAGCACTCCAGGATTAGCACGGTCGTGCAGCCCTTAGGAGCTGCGAAAAACTGCGCGCAGGTTCTCACTCTCACCCTGAGTTTCAGCGCGAACCTCGTCTTTGATGCGGAAGTCATAGCCTATACTAGCAGAAATTCTAGCCTAAACCGTTCCACAAACCCTGTTTTGAACTCAAAATGACACTGCGATTTCCCTCAAATTGCCATAGAGCCCCTGTAGAAAGGATCCGAGTGACACATCATCAGAAATTGCAATTGCGTGTTGACAGTCATTAAGATATGCAATGAAATCCAGACTGAATTTATGTCAGCGTGGCCCTCGTATATATGTGCTTCGGTATTGGAAAATTCAGCTGAAGCAGTTCATTACGGAAGGAGTGAGCTGCATTGCGAGGCACAGGGCGAATTTCACCTGAGAGCTTTGGAGCTGGTAGTTCAGTTTGAGACAGACGCCTGCACTCTAGCACATCTATAGAAACTGGGACTTTGATTCATCTAGGTCTGAAAGCAGCTGGAGGTTTTTCAGCATCGAAGTTACCAAGGCGGCACAGATCTTAGGCCCAGTGTTGGTAGAACGTTGGTAATGTCCGGTCCTACGTAGGTCCGGACATTGCCAGCGTCGTACCAACACACGGAACCAAAATTCTTAAAAGTCGAACTCCATTCCAGCCGACACCGCATGCAGCGAATGAGGCTCATGGCAGATGTACCGCAAAAATCAACTTCTAAGATTTTGCCATGTTAGCGTTCCAGGCCTGCTTCCGTGCTCGAAGCGAATATTAGTATAGCGGCCCTCGCCGGGCGAACTTAAGGGCAAACCGCGTTGGGCGCCAGTTGACGGCAGCGCTTTCTAGAGTTGTGTTCGTGAGCCGTGGTATCACTCGACCTATAAAACGCCACGAGCATGGGGGATCAAACACTGGTAATTCTGAGACAACAAAATCGAGTAGAAGGTGCTACGCAGTCACTGTAGCGAAAAAATTTCCAAAAGAGTTCGCAAAACTGCGGCTCCAAGGAGGATACGATTCCACGGAAAAGAAAGCCTCACGTTAACAATACGTAGTACGGCACAGAGACAGGCTGCAGGAGCTGTAGCCACTCACGCCGGGTACCGCGACAGGTTCTGTCTCGAAGCTGACCGCCGGTGCACCTTCTCTGTAGGGCCAGGACGGCACGATCCGGGATCGTCACGACGATCTGCGATGGGCCATCGCAACCATGGTGCCCGCCGCCAGCGTGTCTGAATTGCAGCAACGCTCCAGTCGAACCCCCCCAGCTGCTTGCTCCACGATTATCAAGCTTCGCCGCCGCGGTCCATCAGATCCCACCTGATCACGCAACGGCCAGGAATGCACCGTCGTGCCGCACTCGTGTGCACACGTACTCAAAAAGGAAGAGAGTGCGAGAGAGCGCCGTGCGCAGGCTTGTGTTCCGAGGGCATCAGTGAGCGGGGAGGCCCACAACCTGCAGCTCCATTACTTGAAGTCCTCACCATATCTGGGCCTTTCTCGCTTGTTAAGCCGAATATGCGGCCGCTGGAGTGGAGCCGATGGAGCCCTTGGTCTGCTGCGGTAGGCGACGTCTGGTCAGGATTGTGCGCCTGCACAAAGGGTTTGCTGTCCTGCAAAGAGTTACCTGCAAAGGGTAGTTACCTGGCTCTGTTGCTTCCACTTAGGGAAGGTGGTATCCGAGGCGCGGTGGTGCCTTCCGCACTGGAGGCAGCTGGGTGCTGAAGAAATGCAACCCTTTCAATGCTGGTGGCAGCTGCACGTGGTGCACCACACGGTCCATTGCAGGCGGCAGCCACGTGGTTGAATCCGCCTCACTGAAAGCCCTGCAAGGGGCAGGTCATGAAATGCGTACCCAGAAGACGCGGCTTGGAGCTAAATTGGCAATAGCGATAAATGCGCTTCCGCGAGGAAAACTTTCAGTCAGCTAATATATGCTCGTCAGTATTACGCCTGCCGTCCGTAATTTAAGCGGCTCGATTATTTTCCAGTGTAAAGAAGACAAAGAACAGAAAACGCTTCGGCATCGCCGTCATCTCTCGTGCTGAAGCTGTGCCCGAATTACTGGCAGCGTTAGACGTTCAAGCCAACTATTGAATCCACATTTCACTAGTTACAAACCACAGAAAGCAATTCATGGAGGCAGAGATCGCAAAGACACCGGTAGAGTCAATTACAGGGTTGTATATGATCACAGCCCTACCGCGTAGCTGCTCAAAAACACGAAATAATCCAGAGCATAGCATGCCTCTACATGTCCACTGCACTGGATTTTTTTTTTTTTTTTTCACTCAGATGTGGTGCCGAATTATTTTGAATGGGTTAGAGCGCGACCGCTGAGGATCCCTCGAAGTTTACATACACCTTCATTACACCACGCAACGCACCGAATGCCACAAAATCCATCGTCGCCGCCGATTATACGTTCGTAAGTGCGGTATGCAGTTAACTAATCTTCAGCTGCCTCGATAACTTCACGTAGCTTCTTCTGCGTCCATGTAAGTATTTGCGTACTGTGCGCATGACTTGCGGCAATCCAGATACCGACTCACACGATGTAGCGGACAGCATTTGTCTATCGGTACACATTGGAGTATGCATGGAAGGGGTGCTAATAGACAGGGGTGCTAATAAGCGGTTTGCACTTGCCACTGTGACGGCTGACATGACCGGCAGGACAGTTTCGTGTTTTGGCCGTGTTTCCGGTCTTTTTTAATGGCGGATGTGATAGTTGAGAACCTCCATGACAAATGCGTCATATAAATTGCGTTACTGGACTCAGTTACGCGGCCGTTTTGAATGTGGAAGGGCTTCAGGACCGTTCATTTTCGGCTTCCCATTAGTTTAACTTGGTTTTGTTTTCGGGGTTTAACGTCTCAGAACGACTGAGATTATTAGAGACGCCGTAGGAAATTTAAACCATCTGGGATTCTTTAAAGTGCACTGACATCGCACAGTACACGGGCGCCTTGCTTTTCGCCGCAATCGAAAAGGGGCCGCCGGCCGTGGCCTGGATTCGACCCATCCTACATCCTTGGGCACAGCAGTCGAGCGGCACCACCGCGGCCGGTTCCTATCAAATGCGAGCAATTTTACATTCGGAGCATACGCAGTGTTCTCGGGAAGAATCTCTCCTTGCCGCAATTTATTTGTTATATCCCTTTAGTGTCCCTTTTAGGATCGGTAGAGATGTTAATAGCTATAATCTTTTATGTTGTAAAAAGTTAAAGCCTATGCCATTTAAATATTGGAGTCCACACTATTGTGCTTCAGCACTGCGACTCAATGTCGAAAGGACCTTTCTTTTCCCAATGTCCTGCCAGTAGAGGATTGAAGGTTGGGGCGATTTTAACAAGCTGTATACGCTGTTCGTAACAGAAATACACGCCTATGCGGAAAGCGGAGCCACTCACGCCTAGTACAGCTTTGGTCTTCTCAACGCTGGATGCTGGAGCACTATCGCAACAAGGCCGGTAAGTACACCACTCTTCGTAAGTGCAGTCCAGGAACATCTCGGCAGCTGTCCGGTGGCTCCGAAATCACGACGTCTGTATAGGCAAGGTGACGTTAGTGTTCCGCCCCAATGGGGCACTCTCTCCTTTCTCGCTCACCCAGCAACAGTACCGCGGACACATTCCTGGTCATGGCACTCGTCGAGATACATAGCGGCCACGAGCACTGTAGTGGCTGCCGGTGACCATGTGGTGCTACGATCGGCTCAAGTAAAGCAGGGTCTGAACGCGAGGTGAAGGTTAGGATCAACAGAGGTGACCTGCGTAAAGCGTGCTTTATGAGAGGTTTCGGGTTTTGAAATCTATAATGGCTGCGTTTTGGGCGAGTTGGTTAGCCATGTTGATAGTGAAAGCGCAAAAAAAACAACGACAACAATACAATCACATACCGGGACAATAGCAAGACACACACGAGCGCTCGTGTGTCTGTTTTTTGCTGTTGTGTGTGTGTGTGTGTGTGTGTGTGTGTGTGTGTGTGTGTGTGTGTGTGTGTGTGTGTGTGTGTGTGTGTGTGTGTGTGTGTGTGTGTGTGTGTGTGTGTGTGTGTGTGTGTGTGTGTGTGTGTGTGTGTGTGTGTGTGTGTGTGTGTGTGTGTGTGTGTGTGTGTGTGTGTGTGTGTGTGTGTGTGTGTGTGTGTGTGTGTGTTTGCCCTTTTACGATCAACATTTTGAAATCTACTCCATTCAGCAAAGTATCGTACACTGAACCTCTATTACAAAAGTTATATTAGATACATTTGTCCTGGTTCTTTGCACGGAAGGCTAAGCTTCGATTTTCTAAACTGGTTTGGTCTTCCGCCTGTTATGTGGTAAATGCAGAATATACGAGAAGTGAAGGAGAACTAGCTGGTCGAGCCTTACTGGTTGGCCAAAGAAACGTAAATTTCTCTTGTCGCATCACTTACAAGATGTGTACGGGCGGCGCTTTGTCGCCAGAACGAAATTAAAAGCTTTGCCCTACCTTGTACTGGCGGCGGTGCTCCTATCACCCGCTCTTCTCTCCATTCGCAATTGCTCCTCCAGGCATACACAAATGTCTTTAAGCTTCATGTACTTCGAGTAACTAGGCCTATGCATCGTGATATCATCGGCGCGAGCATGTTAACCAGGAAAAACGATTTCGTGTCTGCAAGAAATAGCAGCCCGCATGTAGCCTGCCGATCGGTAATCGTGAAAAAAAAAAAAAAAATCAAAATCTTGTTATGGGCTAGTTGGTGGTTCATCTTAAGTAAAAGTAGAAGCAGCGTAAAAAAACAGACATAAGAGGAAAACAACAGTCCTGCCGTTTGTGTCTTCCTCTTCGGTCCCTGTACGTACTTAAGATAACCGTGAATATTTACGGTAATACTTAAGATAACCGTGAATGCACGCTCTACACTCTTGAAGAGACTGCCTTTCGTTTTCATTAAATGCCTTGTTAAAGGGGCAGTCTGCTGATAATAACGATCACCTGTTATTTGCTGCAATCGATAGCTCATCACCGAAATGAAATTTTCAGCGGCTATGGTTTTAATAAAGAAGTAGAACCTTTAAAACTGATTTTTTTTTTTGTTTTTGATGCGGAACGTTAACTTAGAAGATGACAGCATCATCTGAAAATCATGCAAGTATAGGGTCTTGAATATTTGGGGGCTGGGATTTAAAAAATTCCTATGCAAAATCTACTACACCATTCGAGCTGAAATAACGTTCACAAAGTAGCAAAATATGGTCTACGTTATCTGATAAGTGATTCAACATCGGCACTTGCCTAGATTTTCCGAAATCGAGAAAAAAATTGCTCTCGGTGGCGTGCACAATTTTCGCAGAAGAGAGTCAAAAAGCTATTTTGACATGATACGTCATCTGTCAAGCAGTGAGACAAGCTCCATCCCGGCCGTTGGCGTGCTTGCTTCGCTGTCCGACAGATGACGCACCATGTCAAAATAGCTTTTCGACTCTCTTCTGCGAAAATTGCGCACGCCTCCGAGAGCAGTTTTTTCTCGATTTCGGAAAATCTAGGCAAGTGCCGATGTTGAACAATGGGGTAGTAGATTTTGCCTAGGAACTTTTTAAATACCATGTAGAGACATTATAGCGATTTATAAAGTGCAGCGTTTTAAGCTCAAAACTAAACTTAAAGGGGTCGTGAAACGAAAATGCAGCTGCCCAGTTGCAATTTTCCTTGCTTCAGTAAACATTAGGCATGCCGATTCCAAAATATCTCGTCGAAATATTGCTTCTGCATTTAATAATACCATTCTGAAATCAAAGCATTTTTGCGTTCCTGAAGCGACTATGCGACCCTGTAGGCCGGAATTAGAAGTACTCGCCTACGTCATGTTTAGCCATTTGGAAACGCAGATATAATCATTATTTTCCATAAAATAATAGGTTCCTGTTAAAGTTAGCAATAAAAATATAGTATATCAATTATTCGCTCACGCAAACGCATTTCTTCAACAATCTGTACCCCGGCAATACCTCGTTACTGTCACGTGACGCGCGGTCGGCGGCGGCGGCGGCGGCGGAGGAGGACGGGTGGTGTCTGCTTCTCGCTGCGCTCTGGAACAGCGAGAGGTGACGCTCAAGTTCAGGCTGCGCTCTGGAACAGCGAGAGGTGACGCTCAAGTTCAGGTTTTCGGTAACGACGACTATATCTCGCTCCGCCGGGTACTCCAAATGACAATGGTTCCAATCTTATTTGTTGTTGTTGTTGTCTTCTTTTTCTTTTTTTTTTTTTTCTTTTTTGAGAACATTCGTGATGGAGCAAAACGTCTTCAGCAGTCTCATACCACCGGTACAACGTGGTTGTGCGGCCGCTGCTGTAATTTTTTTTTATTCGTGGCGTCATTAAAGATACGATGTAAATACGGTTTCAGGTCAAAGAAATCGACAAGTGTGTTCAATCCGAGTGGTGGGTGGAGTGTTTCAGGAGCGAGCGCCGCGGCGCGTACTCGTAAATTAATTGCTCGCCTCCGCGCTGCATCACTGAGAATAGCGTGTCGAGCTTCGCTTCCTTTATTTCGGCTGGATGACCTGAACTATGGCACTACACGGAAAGCCGGAAACAGAAAAAAAAAAAAAAGTTGGTACATTGTACTTGGGTGGCCCTTTCACCCAACGCGTTGTCGCAGCTTTGCTCCCCCACCTTCCCGACGACTCTTTCGTAACCTTTCTACAACGTCTACAGTGCTAAGACTTCGCCTATTTTTCCTGTCACCGTTAGGTTCTGGGTTTAGGCGTGTTGTGCGGGTTTGAGTGCTCGCTATGCCAACCGTGTGCGTCGCGACCGAGTGGAAGTAACGTTCGCTTTCACAAGTTTTGGCACACCGATTGGGTTCATGTGTTCGTACTACTTTCTACTGGAAGTCCTAAATGAACCTCGGCGTCATTCGAAGCCTCGGCATGGACCGGAAACGAAGAAAGCTCACCTCAAACGATGCGTCGTACCGACGCAAAACCGCTGGCCCAGTGCATTGGCAAAAAAAAAGTGTAGGTCGCGTGATAAAGGCAGTAAAAGTAGTTGCGATTTGTAGCCTTACAGATATGCCTATTTGAGAACTACTCGACTCGCAGAAGCCACCAGTTCTATTTGATTGTTTCCTGCCAGACTGCCCTCATAGCAGTAATATGCGCATTTTTGGATTTTTTTTTTATTTTGAACGATACCGTGAGGCCAGCACAACAGGTGCCCCTACCAGCATATCGTACCACCCAGAACAGGCCCCTTGGTTCCACTTTGATCACGTTCTTTCCACAGCACTCTAGTCCCATAGAACCTGATGAAGACTCCAAAGTGGAGGATCATGTTGAGCAGAGCTCAGAATCCTTCACATCATTTAAAAGACATTTCTAGGGTAAAAATTGTTCACCTCAAAAGCTCATACGCCCCACGTCCTTGCATTACAGAGGTGTGATTACCAGATCAACCATCCAGGAGAAATGCATTCACGCAAGTGTTATTGATTGGAAAGACGGCTTAAAAGTTTAATATCTGACCTGCTACAGAAAGAGAAGAACAAAGAGGGTCGTGACTTGATTAAAATATATACAGGAATAGTAACTTGCACCCCAGTCACGAGTCAAGTCCTGTGTCATGAAAGCCTGCACTGCCTGTAGAGCTTTCCATTTCTGGCCAACCGGCCAATAAGTCCTCTGAGAGAGGCCTGTTGCCAAAACACTTCAAAGAAGTAACTCGAGTTATTGTTTTGCACGCATATACTGGGACACACCACTAGTACACGCTCCACAGTCTCTGTAATGTCACATGTGGAACATTCTGGGCAGTCCGCCTGTCCAATTAAGTGTAAATATTTGTGTGTGAAACCACATTTAGATGCAGTCTATGGAGAAAGCGTGCATAATGGCATATAATTGGCAAGTCGGTATGGATCCACTAAAGCACTACCTTGTGGCCTTGAGCACAAGTAGATATAAGGAACTCAGTGATGTGTAGTGCCAAAGGCCAAAGGCTGGTAAGGGTGTGGTGTTGAAAACTTCCAAAAATTTGTAATGCAGGCTTTGAAACTGTGAATGCACACCACTTCTAAAGTGGTTTCCCATAGATGTGGAAAGCCTCTAACCAAGGGGCCACAAGCTCAGCAGCGGTTTGTGGAGAATTATGCCCTAAAAAAAAAAATGTCATGTTCTCAGTGGCTTCACCACAATTGTAGGCGACGCTTGTGGTGATACAGATCTGTGTATACATGGATAGAGTTGTAATATTCTCACTAGATGTATGTCAGATTAGGTTGCTTGAATCTACTAATTGGTACCATGGATTTCTTCAGTATCCCGAGAACATGCAAACGCACCAAAGGTTGAGCCATTACACACAGAGGTTGGGTGGGGTGGTAAGGGAAGTCGTAGCGTGTTAGCATTTGTAATTAATGGCAGCGGAGTGTACGTGAAAAACTGCTGTTCAGTTGCTCGTCATCAGTGGGTGGCAACGGTGTTGTGCAAGTAGTCGTAAATACACACAAAGTGGTTCGTGTGACAATTATGTAGATATTGGGCAGGCACGTGACATTCTGAAGTAACAGCGCAAAACGTGGATGGGAGCACAAGACGAGAAGACGACACAATGTCTCATCGTCTTCTCGTCTTGTGCTCCCATCCACATTTTGCGCTGTTACCTCAGGATGGAAAATCAACAAGCCCAACCTGCTATTCTGGCTAACATGCCATTGTTTGAGGTGCATTGCGGCAGCCAAGGTTTATCCCAAGCACCTGCACTTCTATGTACATGTTAAAGAGTACTGGGAGTGGTGCCCATATGGGTGTGTACCATTTTCCTGGCTCGGGCGATCAGATTGCAGGCGGGCTAGCACACACAGCCCAAAGCACATGTAGTAGAAGTTTGGACTGTCGAACCGCGAAGTCTTCAGTTCAATTCCTTCCCTTATATTTTTCAATTTGTATGAGTATCATACAGTCTGTGCTTGTATGGTTAAATTGCGAAGGTGTACATATCACCTGCTCTCCTGACCAACCTAACTCTGCATAAGTATTCACCAAGCAGTTTTCGTTCCATCAAAAGGCTTTCACAATATTCAGCGACACAAGCAGCTACTCAGACAGCATCAGTGTAGCATTCTTGGAGCTTCGCAAATCTGTGGTTACATTGTTTACTAGCAAAACATGCATGGTATGTAGATATGTGCACTAGGACGCATAAGATGCCGTGACAATGTGGGCTGCTCTTACGTCTACAGCTGCCCTTTAATCCTGTTACATTCTAGCCTGCAGTGAATTCAGCAGCAAGATTTCACAATTAAATCATCCCAACTTTATATTTCCAGACTTGACCCCAGCACCGACGAAGTGCATTGTATTACCAGCATTTTGGTGGCATATTCAACCAGCAGGCCAACGTCATGCAGGTTCTAGTGCAGATGTTTCCATGCGAACTATGGGTATCATCAACGAAGGAGGCTTTACTATACATACCTTTTCAGCACGCTGTTTTATGACTGGTTAAAGTCTGGTACATTTCAAAGTATAAGGCACATATTATTGTATGCATGTCTACAGATTGCAGATTATGTTGGCTTGCTTCTGAATGAGACTGCAAAATGCTGCAAACAGTGGCCACCTTTCAAAGCAGCTTTTGCAGAAAACCGTTTGATTTTTCTATTCCTCATGAGCCACTATTTTTCGAGGCCGTGTAAAGGTGAACGCGGCAACTAGAAAATCTCGGTTTGTCAGTGCCACTTTTTAGTACATTTGGGCATTATCTAATGTTACCAAATGAGTGTTAAAGAGAGACATGTTGCTTTCAAAATAATTTATTGGTTGGCTGCAAGTTCATCAGTGCATACAAAATTTTTAGGCTAGAAGGAATTTGACCTAGAGCAAGACATCTTTTATTCATGCTTCTTTGCTGTCTTCCTCTCTCCTAAATATACAAATGTGTATATACAGCTTCACAATCATAATGTGTTGAGGTCAGTGCTAAATAAAAAAAAAATGCATCCAACAAAGGTATAGTTAGAGATTGAGTACACAAAATTCATTCTAAGTGAGCCTATATATGTCTTGTAGATTCCAAGGGAAGGCAAGTATAGCAGGGGGCAGCAGAAACTCAGGCAGGCAGATGAGATTAAAAAGTTTGTGGGGATCAGATGGATGCAGCTGACAGAGGATCGGGTTATTTGGATAGATATGGGAGAGGCATCTATACAAGCAGGTATATACACAACTGCACAATTATGATGCATTTGCGGTCAGTGCTAAAAAAAATTCCACCCATCAAAGGTATAGGTGGGGAGTGAGTACACAAAATTCATTCTAAGTGAGCCTATATATGTCTTGTAGATTCCAAGGGAAGTCAAGCGTAGCAGGGGATGGCAGAAATTCGGGCAGACAGATGAGATTAGGAAGTCTGCGGGGATCATATGGATGCAGCTGACAGAGGATCGGGTTATTTGAATGGATATGGGAGAGGCATCTATTATGATCCCTTCCCCATTATGATGTATCTGTGGTCACTTCCAAAAAAAGAAAAATTCTACCCGTCAAAGGTAAAGGAAGGGAGTGAGTACACAAAATTCATTCTAAGTGAGCCTATATATGTCTTTTAGATTCCAAGGGAAGGCAAGTTTAGCAGGGGGCGGCAGAAACTCGGGCAAGCAGATGAAATTAGGAAGTTTGCGAGAATCATGCACATGGCACAGGATCGGATTATTCGGATGGATATGGGAGAAGAATTTGCCCAGCAGTGGGTGCAGTCAGGCTAGTGATATCAACAAGACTAACAACTGGATGAGTTGGTACTGATTCATCTTAAAACCAGCCAGAAGACGAAACACGTGAGAGGAGCACAAGACAAAGTTTTACTAACAACTGAAATGTTGCTGAAGGAAAGAGGCAAAAAAAGATTCGCACAGAAATGCACGTGCACGAAAAACCCCCAAAGCAGTGAAAGCGTGGAAAGCAGAAAGGGTCTAAAAAATCATCTAAAAAAAAGCAAATTCTTTATGGTCAAGAACCACTCGTTACCAAAGGGAAGCCACAGATCCAAATCCAAAGGCACACTATACTGCAAAGGCTAAGGACGTGTGTGTGGCTAAGAAATCAGTCAACAGTCTTTTGGGGCCTTTTTTACATGTGCATCTCTGTGCAAGTCTTCTTTTGCCTCTATCCTTTAGTAAAATTCCAGTTATTAGTCCAGCTGTCCTGCAATTCTCTCTTCTCATGTTTTCTGGCTTGTTTCAGAATGAATAAGGTGATGACTCTACAAACCTTGCGCAAACTGGAAACCAGTGTAACTGTCAGATGGAAACCTTTCCCTTATTTGGCTTGCATCACAAATAGGGAGGACTTTACTGTGATGTCTGCCGAGGCATCCCCAAAACCAGTGCGCAAGCTGGCTGTAGCAGATGTAGCGGTGCCTCCTGTTGACAAGAGAAAAAGCAATATTCACTTTTCAGCATAGCAAAATGAAAATATCATTTAGGTCTTTTACAAATTTGAAAGTTATTCATGCATCTGCACAATTAATTCCCGTCTAACAGAAGCTGTACAGTGTAACTTTCACTGTCAATTTATTCTCCCTGGAAGTATGGCAAACTTTGAATTCTGCTGCAGGTGATTGAGAGAGAATGAGGCCCACCCAATATTAGAACTTCAGTGCAATCATAATTTGCTACTGCAGCAAAATAATGCCTGAAGGAAATGCAGCTTTTGACTGACAAAACCTGGTAGTCGTCTTACACCCTCTATACTAGTGTTGTGGCCGATGTCAATGTCCACGCTGATATCATCCGCATAGCACGAAGATGTTAAGTATGCAACTTATGCATTAAGCAGCTCTGTGCATGGAGTCATTCTATTCGAAGGAGCCATAAACTACCAAGTCCACTTCTGTCAACGGCTCTCAGTTGTTTTCCCACAACCCGCCACGTGCCAAACTTCCTGCAAGTGCCGCAAAACTACTCTATAACTTCATTTGCTAACTGTAAAATTTCCAACACTTACTCAAGCTGTGGAAGTTTCGGTGTACTGGCCTTTGGAAGAACGTCTTTCTTTTTTTTTTCTTTTTGGTTGTCACATTTCAGCACATGTAAAATGTTAGTGTCAAAGCATTTTGGAGAGGTTTAACTGTGTGAAGGTGTTGATGATGGTATTAGTGAAGTCAATTTTTTTAATTATATTTGCACACTATACAACACTCACCTAATGCAAGTGGGTAAAAAAAAAACCAGCAAATAAAACTTTTGAGTGCTGGTATGGTGATTGTTCTGGCAGCAAGTGGAGACAGGCTATAACAACAGTTGTCGAGCTAGTTAGTGATCGTCTGCAGAAGCCAGTCCTGCTCTGTGTGTTTTTCTCTTCTGTGTCGTTTTTTAGTGCATTTTCCCACGGCTTCTGCAGGAGACAATCTACTTCACTGCATGCAATTTCACTTAGCACAGAGTCCTCCGAAATGAGATTGCTATTGTACTTATTTACTGCATTTCCTGTGGCATTCCTTCTGTATTTATGTTTTGAAGTGCTGCACATGCAGAAGGTCATACCTGGCTAATAAAACAAGCAAATGTGTCCGGACAGCGGTTTCTTTTTTTTTTTTCCGTTACTTCACATCAATGTGCATGCCCTTTCCATTTAGCAAGTTCACACTATCAGATGATGCGTGTTTTCTCATTTACTCGTGCATGGAATTAAGCAAACCAGTAATTTGCATGGTGAAACGTCATGCTCATGCGCACCTTCTACGAAAACAAGAAAAATATGAAAACCAGCGATGTTGTGTTCGTGCTAACGTGGCGCAATATCGACACTGTAGACAGTGTAGATGATAACAAGTAAGTAACGTTAAAGGGGAAGCTTTCTTTTATTAACACTGCCTTCCGCAATAGATTTCATTACAGCATTTCTTGCTCGAGAAAATGAAAAACAGGTGGCCGCTTGTTCAAGTTATGTCGCCTTTCGCTCAAGGTTCTTACCTTGTGTTCTCGACTAGCAGTCCATGATCAACAAGCATTTGGAGTAAATGCGGATGATCTGTAACACCCAGAAGGCTGCTTCAGCTACGTAGTCGCCGCCAGGATCTCGCCAGATGCTCTCAAGAGCAGTCGGCATCGGCACGCACCGCCCGCAGCTGCACCTGTTCGAAAGCTTCGGTTAGCGATTGCACTCTCGCAACGGTCAAACGTAGGCTAGGCTGCAAGACTCAGACATGCATACCAATGCGTAGTTCCGAAACGGCTGGGATCGGGAGGCTGACGGTCGGGGCTTCTGCAAGCCGGAGTTGTGCCGCGGTTACCGCGGCTTCTCGACACAAGTGTTACTGTACCGGTCGCTCGCAGGGTCTATCTTCGCCGACCTGGCACCCGAAAAGTTGCGTCGGCGTAAGGCTCAAAGCCCACGATGTAACCATGTTTTAACAGTAGCGACTATATTCTAGTTCACTATAGTAGCACAGCGACGCTGGTACCCACGGAGGAACCTAGGCGTCGGCCATATTAAAAAGGCTGTGGCTAAAGGTACGTCCGACGGACCCGATCAATGGTCTTAAAGGTACGTCCGACGGACCCGGTGCGTTTTACTTCGGGATACGACGGACGGATCCGGGAAATATTTTTCAGAGGTACGGCGGACGGACCCGATCGGTAGGGTTCTTCCGACGGACCCAACGCATTTTTCTCCGATATGGGCCTTGGGATCCGTCGGGAAAGCCGGACGGATCCGAGATCCCCAGATACCCCAGATGTGGTTGTAGCAACAACACGGTAGCCATATGTAGCCAAATCGAAGTTGGTATGAGGTGTACGTGCGAGGTGCAGGAAGTATGTACTACTGCATGCGAGAAATGTGAAATTACAAAGAATAGTACAGTGGAAAGAATAGTGCCTAGAATGGGTGATATACTACTTGATGGCATGATGATAGGTTTACGTGAGTTGGACCGCGGCAGGGTCGCAAGCACAACCAGCGCAAGCGCATGTAATCGCGGTGTTGACAGCCAGCCCGCGGCCCGCACGTCCGCTCGTTTGGTCCTCGTTATCATGTGGATTAACGTCTACGACGGTCGTTATGTAGTTATGTAGTTTTGATTCTTCAAAGTTTCCTCACTTCTGTCTGTGATGAGATGCGTCACGTAACGCATCGCTTTCTGCTCGCATTGAGGTTTGGTGCTGCAAGTTCTACGTAGTCGCTAAAAAAGCTGGGTGCCGCCGGCGTGTCTCTAGCCCAAGCATCGCGTCATTCGTGTTTGTTGGAGGTGTGGTTTGTGCTTACCGTGAGATGCTGTGATGTACGGATTGCGTCCTACTAGAGTGCTGTGTGAGACTACGAAGAGTGCTGTGATGAGTGCGCCGATGTCCGGACGGACATCAGTGTGACCGTTTATGATCGGCGATGTTGCACGTGCATGTCAGTGTTTATTAGGTGCAATGATAATTTATTTACACGCGCTGTGCAACAATCAGACGAAAATAAGTCATCGGCAATTTGTTAGCCTGCACTACAGAGCTCAAAACTCGGAAAATGGGAATGCACATGATGCAGTTTTCGCATGTTGGAGCTAGTGGACCGAAAAATAAGTGCCCAGCCCACACCGCCGGGATGCGCATTACTACAGGTGAAATGGTTCAGGTTTCTGTAAAATAGCTGCCTGGCACAGCACCTTCCTAAATGTTCAGGCTTTGTACTATTGTTGAAGGCCACTTTATCATTAATAAAAGAACGAATATGCTTTATGTGTTAATAGCTAGTGCTTTTTCAACATGTGTTCATTTTTTTTTCGTTTTTTCTTAGTTTCCTTTGTTTTTCATGCTAGAAAAACACAAATAGTACACTTTTGAACTTGTCAGTCCAAAGCTGAACATGAATATCTGCCATGCATGTGACAGCTTTTATGCTAGAAAGGTTGACGTGTATAGCATGTACGTAGACGCTGCGACATCTCAGTGGCACGTTCGGCTACTTGCCCCAAGGTCGTGATGTTTAATGCCAGTGATGGCAGTCGCACTTTGGTGCAGGCGAAATGCAAATGCTTCTGTTTTCTGCAAGATGTCAACGCAAAGTACAAAGCCCGGGCAGTCAAATTAGTCTGGAGCTCTCCACTACTGTATTTTTCATAGCTACATAGGTCACTTTATAATGTGAAACCCTACATGCCACAGGTAGGCTGCATTGTTTTTTAGATTTTGTAACCTCTCATCTATGTTTTGCAACATTTGGCTAATTTTAGTTCTCAAACAGTTGTTAAAGATGAAACCAAAGCAGTTCTTGGCATGGTTTCCTGCTTGGATTAATTTGCTAATTGCAGTTCTTTGAAACTTGCATCAATGCTGGACAGTTCAAATAGCAGGCAGTTGAATTACAGAAATGATGTGGATCGTGCATATCAGTTCGGACAAATGGAAAGTAATGGTCCCCTCCTTGCATGCATAGGTGCCCTTAGACAAATACATACTCGGGTGTGTGATTGTGACGCATATCAAGGGTCAACAGAAGGCCATGTGGAGCCAATGTGATATTCTTCATGAAGGCTAAAGTAGAATTGTACAACAGCTGCTGTACCATGCAGAAAAAAATTGATCGTTTAGTGTATGATTAACTGACCATGAATAGCATCTTACTCAGAGTATTATGTGATACATATCTGGTTTAGCATCCCAAAATAACTACGGCTATGAGGAACACGATAGTTGAGGGCTCCGGTATAATTTCGACCACCTGGGGTTCATTTACATGCACTGACACCGCACGGTGCATGACGGCCTATTGTTTCGCCTCTATTGAAATGCTCCTGCTCTGGCTGGAACCAAATCTGCATCTTTGGGTTCAGCAGCCAAGCACTAACTACTGAGCCAGCACAACGGGGCCAAGTATCAAAATGCATGCCATTACATTTCCTTCTAGCCTGTGGTTTTCTTCACAGAACTAATGTATACAAGGAAAAGTAAATAGCAAGAAAACACTAGTTTTATTGCACATTATATTCACATTTCAGCAAACACTCTCGAGGAAAAAAATTCTCATAATGTTTGCATGAAAACCATGAACATCTTACAAAAACAAAACAATGCACTTACTCCACTCCAATTATTAATGGGCAAGGTTGCATCTATGCTACTACACTGCACTTATCACAAAACCACAAGCCCCATCTGCTTTGGCCAATCACTTGATGAAACTAACGGAGACAGATGTCGCACACCACAGACTGGTCGTCTCGCAACATATCTCTGCATATGGTGCATTTCAATTTCATGCCTTTCCACTTAGCTTCAACTGTTGCCAGCATTACTAGTCACCCATCTTTTCTGAAATTCCTTTTTACGCTGTTGGGATCAGCATCCTTGTTAGCGATGGTCTCTGGAATTTTCGATGCTATCATTTTCACATCTTCCTCATCTGGAAGAATGAAGGAAAGACAAGCTTTGAGCAGAAAAAAAAATTAGGGAGACTCCTAATCTCCACCTGTAAAGGGTATGGTGTGCCAGCGTTAATGGTTCTTGTCTGCAGATCCCACTGTGGATTCCTGTTAATTTACATGCCCTTTGCTACAAACATAATTACTAATTCCTTAATTCATGTCTCTGTTATCTCAGATATACTCATTAGCATACGGTCGTAGGCTGCCCTGTTAGGTGATAGACAACCTGGCATAGACCTCTGTAAGCCTCAACCTTTCTTAATTGGAGCTGAAACGTCCCAGAACATATTTCAAATACAACTTTGTAAGCTTGACTTAACAGCTCCTGCCATGTCGTGTGGCCTCGTGACATTTGGCTCGTGGCACTTTTGGCTTGTGCACAGGGGTCATCTGTTAAATACTGGTTAACATGCATGAAAAATACATTTTCACAGAAACTGGTGGTAAATGGTCAAGTGGTGCACTGCAGATTCTGAAATGTATACCTATATGCATGCAAGGATTGCATCATCACATAACATGATCAAGAGTTCTATCAGTACCTGTAGTTACATAGCATTTCAATGCCCATTAAAGGACCACCTCAGACAATGGTTGTTGTTACCACAAGACCTGTTCTAACAGCGTACTGACACCATTCCACTGAGCGATGGACATGTATATGCATACCCTAGATAGCTCATGATTGTGGATCTCATTTATTTCTATGACTTCCAAGGAGTTCCTGTCGTCAGAAACCCTACACTTTATGAAATCGGGACAGTTGTCTTGAAAGGTGATGAAAAGAAATAACCAGGTTACCTTGACACAATGCTAAATTACAGAGGGTGAATATGCTGCATGAAGATACCAAGAAGCTTGTACAAAGAAAAGTGAGAGTGAAATGGCAGGATTTTTGAAACATTGAAATAAACTACAAACTATTCTTGTCAAACCTGTCATTAAGGAATGGAAACCATGCAGTAATCAAAAACACAACATGGAGGCCATTTTAGGTCATCTTCACAAAACACATACCCACACCTCACACACAGCTTCATACTCATGAAATAGGACAAACCAATATGCAAGGAGTGTGGAGATGAACTAACAATGAACCATATCTTACACTTGCGCCAGAGTCGAGAAAATAAGAGGAAACATTTTGTACAATTTTGCAACAGATCCCTTTCCATCCCAGCATGATCCTAGGAGAGACGTGCAAATTTCCTGCATTTTTGGTTTCCTAAAATGTTCCTGAACAAGCTACATCCTAAAGAACATTTTAGTCATTACACACAAAATAAATACATTAAACCTTGTTCTTGGTGCATGGCAGCATTAGTCGCTTATGCACCATAAAAAAATCAACACAATGCTGTAAGGTATACCTTGGTTAGCTATGCTATATGAGACAAGCTTTCGGTCTGGTGTGGTCCTTATTCACGTGAAAGCGCTATCATGAGGGTCTATGTCCCAGCGATCGGAAAGTGGCCTATTCCAATAATTTTACAAACTGAAGGCGATTCTACAGATTTCTAAAGGCTGGAGTGCTCAACTGTTTTATCAATGTCCGCCTGCTTTGACAGCCTGGAGTGAAACTGTTGAAGAGAATACATTTTTGAACATTTAACGCATTTCTGAAGGCGTTGCTTTCAATTACGGGGCCCACAAAAAGCAGCTGAATGTCAAACGCCGCCTAGGTAGGCTTTCTAGCAAGACAGCGGTGTAGCGTGGAAAATCGCTCCGTCGGTCCATCGCTGGCGCCGCTGACTTGACAGGCGAACTGTTCAAACTTATAGCTACTGACCACACCTGAAACACTGAATTGCGCATGATCAAGGCAGAATTTCTCTAACACTGAGCACTGGTAACTATCGATTTCGCGCCCAATATTGTGAAAATCTGTCATCTCTTCGATCGTTGATACGTCCACGGTTGAATATTTATGCGCCTCGGGGTAGGCCAGCCGTTGAAACATGGATGCGTGGTTGTAGCAGCGATCACTTGCATGGCGCACTCTGCAAAATTCCAAGAGTCAGCTTCTGCAACGAAATGTGCAGCGCACATTTTCTACCGCGTACCTAAGTCCGGCGATGCATGCATATCGATCCCGATCGTTTCAAAGCTGCGCGGCCGTTCAGTCGGATCACGCTAACCTCGAGCATGCGGGGGTTTAAACTACATGTACGCAAAATTAAACGTCAAGAAAAAGATGCAGGCTAAGCACTTTAGTCTAGTCTTCCCCTAAATACCAAAGAACATTGCTGTTCACAGGGAATTCGGATCATTCGCGCTTCCGGCTTTCCGGTTGTGCACTCTAGCTCTAGCGGTGCGGTGCAGTCGGTCTTTGCCTCGACGAGTCGATGTGCAGCTCGCCGCAGTAGCAGTGGTAGCAGCGCAGGCCTCTAGTAGATTCGGCATGTCTTCTGCCACGGCTTTGAGGTAGAACTTAAACGAAGAATTTAGCTAGAAACATCCTGTTTCCTCGGTCTGCATGTGAGGAACGAGCATAATGCCATTTCACATACATACTTTGGACTGCCGAATGTTCTGCACGGGGAGGTGTGTGTGTGTGTGTTGTGCCGGCGCTAGAACTTCGGAGGTCGATGCAGGACCTAAGACAGCGTAAATGCTAGGAATAGCTCGCTCGCATTACGGGCAGATCGAGGTGATAGTTTAGTGCGAAGCGAAAGCTGCTCGTGAATGTGCGTATCTCGATGCCAGCTGGTGGAGCTGGCGCAGTACGTAGCATCGCCTGCAGCTATGTGCGTGACAGCGATGCTTGCCGTACACAACCCTAAGTGAAGACCGTGATCTATGTTAGAACGGATGCATTCTTCGTAGCACCTCATCGAGAGTCGCGGCTAGCTGATATCATAGAGGATCATTCACGCGTAGCAAGCGGAATGTGGCCGCGTTCGACGTGCATATAGCCATGAGCCTGTATATCGACGTCCGCCGTATCTTTACGAGAATCGAATGGATACGTCGGACGTACCTTTAGACACTTCGTAATAAAAAACCCTGTGTGAGCGTAGAGTAGGGCACAATTAGAACCTCTAAAATACACCGAGCTTGGTCAACTTTAGCTTAGCAGGCTCCGGCAACGGGAGCTTCTCATTGGCTTAGCGCTATGACGTACTCTGTTGAGTTGAGGAGGACGCGCACTAGAAAACCGAAATTCTGTTTTTGTCGCTATTAAATCAACGCGGGCGATGAAACGAATCGAGGTATATTATATGATGCAGGACAAGGATTCCATTTAACCAAGCCGTGCAAAATTTCCGGAAAACGTTTCACGACCCCTTTAAATATATCATCGTAACATTAAATATATCATTGTTATAAAAGGATTGATTATATATGTCCCAATTATCTGAAGCCGTATTTTGGCTTTTCTAAAATGTCGGCTGCCGCAGCCTACCTAGCCGATACAGTGTTCGATCCAAGCGAAGACTTCAGAAACGAAACGACGCTACTACACGCGACTACGCACATGGCCATGCCTTGCGTGCTAATTGCGTTCTCTCGTCATGCCAGCAGCATTGACAAAGGTAACACCACTGAAGCAAAAACAAAACTCGAACCCATATACATCAGCTCCAGATAAACTACGTTCGCCACAGCTCATGTGACGGCTAAGGCAGCGACAATTCCTATCCCAACATACAACCGTCTTCATCACCAGCCGAGCACGTTGGGCACACGGACTGGTAAGGAGCAAGCTCTACGTTAAACATTTGCTCAGCTATGTAGATTTTTTCTTAGCATGGCTTTCTAGGACCTCCCAACCTTACAGGACTGACCAAAAATTGCACACCTAAGCCCACTACTGTTGAATCTGTGTGCTGCCGCGAAATGCCTGGAATTATGTCAGAAGACTGCGTTACATGCGACCGGTATATCCAAACAGTTCACCTGGATTAAGTGGTCTTGAATATAGTAGACATCGACGTTCGTGAAAATGATACAGACAACGGCATTCAAAGTGGCGAAGAGTATGTATAGTTTCAGGTCGAAGCGCGTTTTTACGGGCGGATATTTTGTTACTGCTGCGAAAGTATGTATTTTTTTTTTCGGAAAGTACAGGTACGCTCCGTAAAGGTAGATCGTCCGCTGGATATTTAGAAAAAGCACAACAGGCGAGTTGTGATGCCATGCGTGGTTCTGATGCAAACATCCACATTTACCCAAGATAAGCTCAGATCTTCTGAATTTGCAAGTCACCGAATAAAATCTGAATATATGCCAATTAAAAGTACGCAAATTAAAAAAAAAAACGTGTCCACCTTTTTACCTAATGGTATTGCTAGGTATCAAAATATGAAAGCACAATGCAATATAATTAAGACAGAAAAACACTCACATATGTTTAAAGAGTTTTATTTTGTTAAGTATAAGCGTCGTAAGCATGTAGATAAGTGCATAAGTGGCTGTTAATACCATTTAACTATAACGAAACCTTAAGTATACAGCAGTCTCACTTTGCCCAGCCTCATACCAGCTCTATCCTTCCCATAAGAGATTGCTCGTTGCTTGGTGAAACACAGCGTGGGCTATGAAATAAGTTTCTTCTCTGGCAGGCGGGCATACGATGAAGGCATGGGTGCTGGTCTCAGAGGAGTGCTGTCTTGCCTTATCGTGGGAACACTTGTGGAGTTGCACTGCTCTACTGCGACTTCCAGAATGTCTCGGACACAATCTGGAATGTGCAACGGTGTCCGAAATTAAAACTAGTAGATGCACCTTTGCCTTGACAAAGTAATAAATATGGCTTTGTAGAAGACGAGTTTACCATATGTTGCTTTCAATTTATTGGGACAAGTAACTTCGTAACATTTGCCGTCTTATGGAATCTTGCAGCAAAACATTTCATTCGATTCCAAATCACGGGCTTGTTCTGTAGTGCAATTCTCATTGTGGTGAATAATGAGAAGCTTTTGTTCTGCAATAAAAAATCGCAAAGAAGAAATTCTAAGCGTGCAGGCAAGGACATGATCTAGGAGAGACTTTGTCACAACGAAGTCAAATCAACTGCACCTGGATCTCCTTACACGAAGAGTGAATACGACCGACTTCGGGGCAAGGTGTGTCATCAGTGAGTAGAATGATTCCAGATTCTGGATGATGCTTGACAGCTGCTCGATGCCTCTGAGCAGCCCTAGTACGCCCACGACAATTGTGGCACATTTGTTATAGCAAACTGTTCCTGCAAATGTAAAACCAAGGTGTTTATCAAAATGATACTCTTACAAAAAAAAAAAAAAAGGTCTTATTTATTTAGGAGTAAATATCAGAATAGGATAATATGATGTTCGAAAAGCAGCATAGACGATTACCAGATTTTAGGCGTTTCTCGTTGGTCAGAGGATCACGCGGGCATCTGTGGTGCCGCTGCTCATGCTCTTTATGAATATCTATATGTGCTGACCAGGCCTGCATAGAGAGTATACTTGCAGTCATACACATACATCCATGCTAAGGATGAAAAGAAGTATCTATTAACAAGAAATATCAATCCAAATGGAATAGTGCAAGCAAGTTTTAAGAGCCCGAAAAATGACCAAAACGCGTCATGCGTGTACGGTGGAAATGAGAACGAGTTAATTCATAATGCATGTACTGCAGTGAGCAGTCGCCTAAAATTGTTTTGCTCGGCACTCTTTCAGTATACATACTCTCCCCCCCCCCCCCTCCCTACCCCCAGCAGCGCACTTTATTGCACGTGCTTAAAATAGCAAGAAAGGGTGCTCGCCACTATGCAGCTACAAAAGGGGTACTGTCAGATTGGAGGCCCATCCCTTGACGATATTCCTGCCTCACGAGCAACGTGGCTGTCCCCAGTACGCTGTATTAGTGTATGCTTGTTAGATAGCTCTCACTTTCTCGCTTTGAGATTTGTTATATGACATCGTTGCTACCGATTACAGGTTCTCTAGATGTTATGCGAAAATGGGTTTGTCGACGGGGGCTATCGGCCGTATGGATGAGAGTACGTACTTTTGCTGTGATGGTAGATGCCAACTGTTAGCACCACGAGGCGATCGCAAACATGCATGGCTCACGTGGACGTCGACAGCTGCAGGCTTGATTCGGGGCGGGCAACGGACAGCCGTCGTTAGTCACGAGAGCGCCCTTATCCGCGCAATTATCCCTGGCTGCGTCATGTCCTAACTTGAATGGCGGCTGATCGAGATTGTGTAAGCAGCCTTCTGTGCGCGTATGGGGAAGCTCAGCTTCAGCCCTGCTTTGAGCCGTCCGAGATTAGTTGTCCGCAGAAGGTCCCTGAGTGTATTCCGTTTAATTCGCCTCCGACAAAAAGCTGGCGGCAAGGACTGTTGCCTATCTCTTCTTGGCGAATGGGCTTGTTTCCTCGCTGGCGGTGCAGTACTAGACGGACAACCTTCTGATAGCGCCTGCACAGAGAACACTTTTGAGTGGGCAAAGCTCGACCTTACTAGCGCTGGCGGCACGCCGCAAGGCGCTGAACGTCTGGTTGGGGCTAGGAGGCTCAGCCAGGCGGTTTTTTTTATGTCGGAAGCTGAATGGGGGCTACGAGTTGTAGTGTATGGAAAAAAAAAATTACACTGCCAATCATGAATCATTAACGAACACGTTCACCTTTGCGCCCTGCTGCGGTGTACTGGGGTACACCGTACAAATCAGTGTTCGAGAGAGACCTCTGGAACAGGCAACAGCTTGTAGTGTGAAGCGCTGTCACGAATATTGCCTCCGTGCGTTAGCTCGTTACAGGCCAAGCCTTCGAAGCTTTTGTACGGGCGACGTTGGAAGTATGGCTGGAGCTTCAGATGACACTGCGAAATAGCTAATATTAGTCACCTTTTCTGCATCTAGTATATATATATATATATATATATATATATATATATATATATATATATATATATATATATATATATATATATATATATATATATATATATATATATATATATATATATATATGGCTCAAAGAGACTGCACAGGGGAACGCGCCGGTTCGCATTCTGACTACAGCCTTGGGCCGATCTCTTATTTAATGCAGATGGCATGGCCAGCTGGAGGAAAACACCGTTTCGTGCTAAATCTATGCTTTACTCTCCTCATATATTAGCGCGGAGCCACATAATCTTGCGAGCAGTATGTGAATGATCAACTTCTGAAAATTGCCTGTTGGTGTAGTAGCCCCCCAGCCCCCAAACAAAATTGATGGTTTCGTGGCCTGCCTGCCTGCCTTCTGCGCCTCGCAATTAGAAACTTTATGCGAAGCTGATTTTCATATCAGAAGTCGGATGTGTTTCGTAGCACTGGGAAATTTCCCCTTCGTTTCGAGCTATTTCGGTAATCGTCTAATCTTCAAAGTTTCTACGAGAACTGGACCTTCAGTTCAGTGAGATTCAATAGCATCTTCATCATTCGCAATAACTCTTTTGTCACTTTTTCAGACACTTGCAAACCTCCAAAATCCAGCCTCGCAGACTTCGCGTGGGGATTGTGTTGTTTGAAATTCGCGCTCCGTGGATTTGAAAGCTCTCGAGTGCTTATGTTCCCAGGGTGGTCTCAGAAAGAGGCATTTTTCTACCAGCCGAAGCTTCGAGAAAAAGCACAGTAGGCTCCCAGGTGAACGTCACGTTTTGAAATGATTGGGAGATGCGAGCCGTGATCTTGCCCGATCAGCAGCAGTCAGTTTGTCCCGGTTAAGGAAAACGCTCTGAAAGGTGATAAACAGCCAATGTATGTACGCAGGAAAGCAACTGGTAGCGGGGTGCCGTATTTTTTGAAAAAGGCGCCACCATGCCAATTACAGAGCTCTAATTCTCACGCGGGTCCTTTGAACAGTACAGGGAATATCGAGGCATTAAAACTAACGACATTATGCGAAAAGTAGCTTAATGTAGCACACCGATGAGGTTGCAGAACACGCAGTCACGGGACGAAGGCTGCTAATAGTGCTTGCCTTCCTCTCTATGGGCTGCCGGTGGACTAGTTATGTTATTGATGACGCGTTCAGTCTTGCTCCAGTCGCAAAAAGCATAAAATGTGCCTAGCCGATATCGCAATCAGGTGCTGCAAGAAACTGATGAATCTCGCGGAACATTTTTACCAATCTCGCCTTTCTGATGCTCTTTTTGGCAGAACTTGCCCAGCCATTCCTCCGCGCCTGGCGTACCTTTTCTTGACCTTGGGTTATCGTGGATTCGTGTTGCCGAAACTAAATGAAGTAGCCCAACTACAAACTTTCGCGATAAAATGTTAGCTTATTTCTTTACTATTACATGAAATCCTGTGTCGACAATCTTCCAATCCCTCCTAGAGCTGCTGTTCTCTTATGCCACAAGCTTTGTGGTGTTTCATTTCTGCTTCGGCAAAACTTGGCAGGTATGCTGAAACAATTTCTGGGACGTCGCGAGCGCCTTGTCGAACTTGAAGAATGCTGCAGAAGGAGACTAAGCTATTGGGTTGGTTTACGAGAAGGAAACACTGTAGTTGTCAATTCGGAATGCGATGCTAAAGTATTAACCTCGCTAGCAACTATTGTAGCCTCATTTAAAATTATAAGCGGCCTCTAGTTCCTCGCGCTTTTCGGCCCTCCTCCTAAGCCAAGTTTGGTGCGTTGAAGACTCCCCCCCCCCCCCTCCCTTTTCTTTCTCTCGTCTTCTTGGACGAGACGAGCACCTAAACGAAATATAATTTAGTGTACAGCCACTTGAGCCTCTTGAGCACTCATCCTGACCCGGGAAAGTTCAAGAAGGTGTAAGGTGAGATTTGCCCCCAGTTACATTTCTGAGATGCACTCAGGGTATAACGTGAGCCACTGAGGGGCTATTCCACTGGCATAAAAAAAGAGAGAATCCGCAGTACTCCTGGCAACTGCGGTATTCATCTTATAGACAAGAACACAATATATGCACACAACTACCCGCATCAGCATATATAGTGCATATCAAGAAGTGCGACGTTCTGGGAATAAACTGCGTGTCTACAACGAGGAATAGCCTCACCTTGAAAGTATCCCAGCGGCCGAAGAGACCAGGTGAGATAAGGGCCGATGAAGGTGTCCAGAAGAAACGACGCCACTCAGACGTTATTCTCTCGCGTTGAGACGCTGGAAATAAGGTGGCAGCCGACTCAGACGGAAGACCAGGGCAGCATGTCAGAGGGGGAGAGCCGTGGAAACAGCAGCAGAATCTTGGCCAGGTGAGTGAGAAAGGTGGCCTTGCTCCTGGCAACACACACGGTGGCTTCTCCTAGGCGCCCGAGCCTTCTGGACTGGAGGTAGACGACGGGGTTTATGCAGCACCACGTTAGGTGTATATCCCGGACAGACTCGACGACGTGGTGCTCGCGCCTCCTCGGCATCCTGTTATGAACCAAAGGTTCATCACTGGTTCATAACAGGGATCCCCGAACGATGACTGTTCAGGGATCAACCAGGGGTTTATTTTATTTTTGAACATACCGCCAAACCCTCGAGCGGTTAAATATGTTCAAAAATTGGTACTTACAACGTAATCACGGAGCCCTTTTTCACTCGATTTGTATACAGCCGTATACCAACGCAAGAAGCAATCATTTTTCACTTCAACATCCAGAAGCCACCACGCCAGCTACGCACCACGGCGGACGGCGCGTTTTTTTTTTTTTTTTTCCTCCACAGCTCAGGGGCGTCCCCTCCACTCCAGCGGTTTTTTTTTTTTTTAAACCTCCTTGGAAGCGGCAGCAGTTCAAAGCGCGCTCAGGTATTTGGAATGAAGTTCGTCACTGCGTTGCGTCGTCAAGCAGCTCAGGGCGTTTCTCTTTTAACACGCGGTTTGTAGAAATGATCGGGGAGAATTCAAACGCGCTGCTCTAACTCCTACGTTCTTGTCAGTCTAAAGTCTCTTCGTGGTCGCGTACGTATCTGCATGTTCTCTATTCCAATGCCGCCACCGTCAGAGCTGCTTAAGCCGAGCAATGGAGCTTGATGAAAGGAAAAGTAGGAAGCGTCATGCGGAAAGCGATCGCTTTGCGTGTTATACGCCACAGCAGATGACTAATGCAGCAGCTCATGAAAGTCACAAGGCCGCTACGGGCACCAGCTGCCTATACCTAAGGCCGCACAATTTCAGGCAATCTTTTCGATGCGACAAGAAAAACCTACAAGAACGACTGAGCCGCGCTGCCTTGTTGCCAGAAGAAAAGCTCGTGGTGGGTGTGCCGTGCACAAAGCCACTATTTCGAGATTGTGGTTAGTACCATCTTATTCACGCGACCATTTAATGCTTACATCCACTCCCGGTTACAGAACAGGCCGTATTTTTAATGTACTTTAAAATTGAATTTATCTTCAGCGTTTTTTACGTTTTGGTGAAGTACGCAGTCGTCTGAAAATTGACAGATTTTGACGTTTACTTTAGCAATTTAATTCATGAAGATTTAAAAAAGCAGAACCACAACAGTGTCTTCAGGTACATCAGAAACAAATGGAACAGAATCAAAAGAATGGTCTCCAAGCTGCCCAAAATGCATCCTATAGTTGCTTATACAGCAAGCCACTGGCCCGTCTTCAAGTGAATTGGCAAGCTTGGAATTTAGTTTAGCATGAAAAACCAGATTAAAGGCTTTTGATAAATCTAGAAAGAGCATGTCAACTTGAGACTGGTTATTAAGAGCATGTGCAAGGTCAATAATTATTTACACCAATGCTAATCTCCTGGTTCGTCACAGTTTTACCTTTCTTGAATGTCCGCAGCAATCAACTTTAATTGATTTGAAACACAAGGATGTGGTCCGGTGCATCTAAATGTCAACCCCCAAGAGCTAGGGTGAGTGAGGATCATGCGGCCACGGCTGTTGCTAGTCCAGAAATAGTGCCTGAATTAACAACCTGCCCGGATGCTTGCTCAGCAGCCTGCACGTCGACTCAGGCGGAGCTATTGGCCATTCACGACGCAATCATGCCGTCTCTATCCGCAACTCTTTCCTTCTAGCAGTATAGCGACATCGTCACAGATTCATCAGCCGCCATCCGCAGTCTGCGGCATGTTCTCAATTCTGAAGCTTTTTAGCACAGTATATTCAGGACATACTTGAGATATTCCCCAATAATAGTCCGTGTACATTGCAGTCGTAGGAATATAATCCCCACTCAGGCCTTGGTGGACAGAGCAAGCAACAACGCATCTTCTCGTCCCCTTGAATTGCCCCCTCTCCCCTATCTCCAGCAACTAGATTCCTCTTAGAAAAAGAAAACTTCCCACCGCATGGCACCGACCTGCCTGGCGGCGTTGCACAGGTACATGGGAGGGTCTTGCTTCGAAGGTTGCGTGTTGCCCTCACCCTCGCAGTAACCTAGCTGGTTGTTTGGTTTGGTTTGCGGGGTTTATGTCCCAAAGCGATTCGGGCTATGAAAGACGCCGTAGTGGAAGACTCCGGAAATTTCAACAGCCTGGGTTTCTTTAACGTGCACTGTCATCGCACAACGCACGGGCGCCTCGCCTGGTTGTGGCCGACACAGTATCACGCCACATTTCGACGACACCTACATCTTCTGTCTTGCTCTTGTCTCTGAGACAGACGCCACACATTATCTCTGGACGTGACCTGGATGTGACCTTTTCTACATACCGTCCGGCAGAAACGCCTGTTTGAAGCGGGTCTCCTCCAGGTTGACCGCGGGATGTGGACGGCTGGATATTAGGTCATCATCACCGGTCCCCTTTAGGGTTTCTTAAAGAATCTGGCCTATCTATATTGCAGATTACCATTTGATGCTGAAAGGCATGCTGCCGCAAAAAAAAAAAAAAAAAAAAAAAAAAAAACAAGTACCGCAAAGTAAATTTCTTAACCGCTGTTCCGTCCAACCCGGGGTTGGAGCGAACTGGTTCGTTCTCCAGGCACGGGCTCGTTACACCAGCGGTGCTATTCCGTCAGGGACGGATGTCTCGGGCGAGGCAAAAGGGTCTTGAACAGTTGATCTTAATTATGAGCTTTATGTACATCTATTTACATATGTACACTTTTACAGGATTTCGAAGACATAGCAAACAACTGGAACTGGTTGTCTGTCTTTCTGGGAGAGACTCCCGAACTCAGCAGAGCTGATGGTGCAGAGCACTGACCTAAGACAGGGCTCAACCAAGAGCACCCAAAGAACCTTCGGCAACTTCCGTTTACACCTCGGGTTCACACCCCTTGGCCCGAGCTATCCAATCACTGGCCATAAGCGACTTGATTGGGGCCAAGAAAATTCACCCTCGCCCCGTGCCCGGTCAACGCTGTCCGCAGCGCTGCTCCCGCACTGAAACAGTACAGGCATGCAGGCGACCCATAGAGCTTCTTTTCTTTTTCTTTTTTTAATTTAGGGGAAGCTGACCCTGGTGAGCACTCGCGAAGATGTTCGTTCCCACGCATCTGGCACGCACCTGTCTGACCATCAGCCGACGACACCCATCTCCTTCGCCTCCACACAGGAGTGATTAAGCTTCGACGCGGTCGTGATTAAGAGACGCTGCCGACGCTTTGCGGCACAGTCCTTCGAACGAGACACGGAGTGGCTCCCGCTTCCCATTCAGGGACTCGAAGGGGATTAACTAAGCAACGCCCCGCCGTCTGAGCGTCAGGCGCCGGCTTACTCCTCAGCCGCGTCAGCTTCTGTCGTCTTCGCTGACCGATACCCGCTACCGTCACGGGAGTGATTAAGGGCCGTTGCCGTCGCTTCGTGAGCCTTCTCCGAACGGCGACACGGAGGAGCATACACGTCCCATTCCGGGAATCGAGAGGGTATTAAACCGACAATGCCCCTCTGCTTGGGCGCTAGGCCTCGCGCACACTGACGATCCCTTACACGCAATGAAGCACTCAAGCTACACATCAAGCATGAGTCATGACCCAACAAGACAGCAAACGTGATTAGTACGTCTGCATTTTTTCCGTAGCGTTTGCTCACCTGGATGAAGAAAACAAACGGATTTGAAGCACTCATCTTGTTATCGCCGCCACGTCCAACGCAGAGTGCTTGCTCGCACGCCTCTTCTGCAAAGTCCGGTGTCAGAATCGCGGATGCCCATGCCGCTTTCGTCGACGAAACAGCAACGCCGCTGGGATGGCTGTATTAAATTGATGGAAGGAGGCCTGATGACTGGCGTAGTGACGGACGCGATGTCTGTAGCCGCGATTTCCGATATCGTTGTGCAGCGTGTCGCTGGCTGCCCCGTCAGTCGAGGTAGCAATCCGAGAAAAACCTGGATGGAGAAAAAGAACAGGTTTGTAGCCCTCGATCCAGCGCTATTGATGTAGGCCTAAATTTTTCCTTCTTCTTCTTCTCGGCCTTTTAGAACATCTCTTCTTTTTCTTCTCCTACCTCAGATGACATGGGTAATCTCCCTTGTGGTATGAGGGCAACAAAGACAACAGCAGCGCGACGCATACCCACGGCGGTAGATTGGCTAAGATACGGTGCAAATACAAACGCTCGAGCTTTTTGCTCCTTCCTTTTTCTTCTAATTCAGGTAAAATGCGTCGTGTTGTTGCAGGGCTCGCTTATTCACAACGGCGAACAACGATATGGTGCTCACACCGGGTATTTCAAGACAGTGCAGCTACAGTTGCACACTGGCAAGTTCACAAATAAGCTACCAGTTTCAAAAACCAAGTGGCCGTATACAAAATAAAACATTGCAATCTGTTACTTGTGACGATATCATCTAGGACAGCGGTCTCAAACTCATATTGTATTGCAGGCTGTATGGCCAAAATGTCACTTCGAGGGTCACTAGCTGACAAATAGCAAAAATAAAAATATAAGCGACAAATAAGTGTGGAAGTCAAAATAACGAAATAAACAAAAATAAACTAAAACATCTCATTCCCAGATACCACCTCCCAGTCTTCCTGGGAAAGAAAAACGGCTCGTGCTTGATTCTGCCTAGACGTTGGACGGGCACCACTTTACGATGAGTCAGAGCGAACTATTGACATGGTAGAACGGTTAAGAAATAATACGGTAACTTATCCTCATCAGAATAAATGTAGACTTGGAAAAGAAATAAATGGCGAGTTGCTCGGCGCGTTCTTCCTATCAATGAAAAAACCTGGCAGCCTTTTGTGTGTCTGTGCGTGTGAAAAAGTTTGCGGGATGAAGTTCGCTCCCTCGGCGTCCATCTTAACTTTCTTAAATGGTATGGTCCGCTACTTCAGGTAAGGGCCTATACTATAGGCGATGTTTTATGCCACAAGACATTATCTTTCGGCTTCTGAACATAAAGATATAATGTACGAAGAAGCGAGTTGCACAGCATATGCGCTTTGAAGCATACTCAGATAGCGGCCGTGCCGTTCAAAATTGCAAAGAGGGGCATCATTTTATCGTGCGAAAGAGTGTGCTAGCGGCCTTTCCAGGGCCAGGAAACTTCCAGCCACTGTCCAGCTAATTCCAACGACAGTGCCATTTCATTTCATAGGGGCCGGAAGAAAGCATACTGCAATTGAAACGTCGTCCTTGAGCGCGATTCGAATCATCGCTGGCGGAAAAGGAGTGCTTTCGTGTCCCGGTGCTTCCGACATTTGCGCTACCGCTGCTGTTCATGCATGCATGCGCAGGAATAATTCATTTTTTAAACGTCAGTTCCTTTCCAGTTACCAGGAGGGCGGAAGTGGCGGAAACCGAAACAAGATAGAATTTCCTGCTCCTGACCTTGCTGCCTCTGCTCTCATGGAATGGATCAAAGATATTCAATCCAGGCGGCCAGCATAGGAGAGGCCACGTCTCCTCCAGATGTTACGGCAATCATCGACAAAAGATTGTTGACGAGGGTCGAGAGCGCAGATAACAAAACACTGCATACAAACGTGAGATCAGTTGGTGCAAGATTTGACGCCGATATTCCGCACGGCCAAGGAAATTGTGGCATTTATTCGTTGGCAGAAAGAAACGTCAAAATTGAGGTAAATCTCCCATATAGCCGATTTGTGATGTGAAATAGGAATCGCTCAGTGCGTCTTGCATTTCGTATACTGCACTGAACCGCTGCGTTGCTGTGTTCGGTGCATCGAGCGTTCGGCCGCGAGCATAATCATTTAAGAGAACATTCTGTCCTTGACTGTCCGGGCCTTTATGCTTATGACAGAGTATTGAGCTTCATTTCAGAGCTCTTACGATCTAAATCACATTGGTGCGATATACATTGACTTTGGAGTAAGCGCCCCTACCGTCTTGTTGAAGCATACCACGTTGAGAAAACCAAGAACGGTTCAAGCGTCACTTTCGCTACTTTTATAGGAGAGCGAGTGTGTGGGCTCGCAAATGTTTTTTACTTTTTCGCTGGGTTTGTTTTTGTATTTATCAATAAGGTTCAAATGCACTCCACCTAACAAGCGTGGTTCTAGCAACTAACCTGGATATTTGCATCGAGCTCTTTTTTTCTCGCAAAGTAGCGCCGTGTGTGCCTTTCCTTGATTTCGGTCTTTCCTTTCGCTGAGGGTTCCGAAGGGATAAGAAAGCCCGCTGCTTTGTGTGATCTCCAAGAACTTGCAACTCGTCTATGCTTGCGAATCGCAAAGCTGTGCAACCTTTATACAGCCCGGAACAACTGCAGGCAGGCACACTGAGATAGTTCCCTGCTAATTGTGAACACTTCGGAGATTCTTCTGATAGGCCGATTGCGGTTCCTTCGATGATTATGCATGTACAGGGTCGTCCACTCTTATAGTGTGAACAAGCGAAGAGGTCGCTCTCTTCAAAGCGCCGTTACGTCCAATACGGCAGCATATCTAAGCAAAATGGAGTAGTGTGTTGCATGGCGTGTCACTTAACTTCATTGCATGGCCGCGCCGGACGTAATAGCGCCTTGGAGAGAGCGGCTACGCGTTTGACCGTTTACGCTAAGAATGGACGGCACTCTACAGGCTTCCTAAATACGATCGGATTATCAGTTGCCAGAGGTACCTGCGGAATACTGTCGTTGTTACGACGCAAGAGTATATAAGCCGAGTATTGGGCTTACCGCTTTCTTCGTAGATACAAGAGATGACGGGACACTTGCCAGTGCTCTGTCGACTGTGTGCTCCATCCACCGGTGCTGTAATAAAGGCCAAGCCCCGGCGCTGGCCTCAGTGGGCCTGAGACATACTGCGCTGCAGGATAGAAATAGAGTCGTGAACACTGCTCCGGCCAAGTCCAGAAATGCAGCAACACCCGTGAGCGCACTCCTGCGAAAAGGCTTGCGAGAAAAGACAAGTAAGGCGAGGTTGGTTCCAGAAATTACACTTCTTGGGGCAGTTTCTGCATGTGTCAATGTGTTTATAACGGTGTACAGAACACGTTGTAGATTGAAAAAGGGAATTATTAGGCGTTACTTTGTGCCTGTGGATATGACAGCGTTTCCTTAGTCAAATACATGACATCCGATGGTGCCGCCATCAGCATGATACAAAAATTAGTAATCATATTGAAAATGAAAGTACAACTTGCGTAAGCTATTCTTCTGCCAGCTCATCATCAAAATAAATCGCTCATATGTTTTTTCTGGAAACTTCTTCCTTTTCATCTTCTCTTCTTTCTTCGCGTGCTTAGATTGTTGCGCTCGCAAACATGGCGCACACGAACATGGTTGTTGGAAACACGGCTAACAATTCAAAACCTGGCAGATTTTGGGAGCACATCTTACGGAAAAAGATAATCAGTAATATACTAAAACAAAAACAATCAAAATAGAGTATTTGGATAAAAAAAGGAAAGATGGAGTGTTAAAAGGAAAAAGCTCAGCGTGAACGGTGAGGCCTGATTGGTCCGTAATAAACACATTGGTTCACTGCCCTGTCCATTTCCTTGCTTTTACTTTCACGGGGCAACACCTCTTCAGCTGTTCGCAAAAATACGTGCCTCTGTAGCGCAGCGACAAAGGGCGCTGAAACTACGACTGCAGGGGGCGCTAGTCAGACGAGATTGAGCTCGTGGCAGCTGCTGCTCCGTGCCCCCGTGCCAGAGCGTGACAGAACCCAGGCCGGACGCAGGGGGCGGTGGACATGTCCCGATACATGGAGGACGAACAGTGGCTTCTTCACCAATCCCAGCCGCGGTCCCTGGAGTCTCGGCGGGACCCATTCATCAAGACCTGCATCACATACTTCGGTGCGGCATGCGTCACCTTCACGCTCGTGTTGGTCGGCGTCTTTGTCTTCATGATCGCTTACGACGTTCGGAAGGCAGACACCACAGCCGCCGCCATCTTCCCTGTGAAGGTTCGAGCTCAGAAACACCGGCCAGTCCCTATCCTGTGTCATGTTAACGTGGCCCGGTTCTACGACTCCGAGGTCCTCTACAAGGTCACTGACCTACCTGGAAACTACTGCTCGCACCTGGTTTATCCACTCCGTGGGTTCCTGAGCGGCGTGAACGAGACACCGGAAAGCCCCCTGTCTTTCGGCCTGGTTCAGTCCCGTCTGGTAGAGCTGCGCGACAAGGTAAATCAGAGCTTTCCTCACTTGAAGCACCTCGTGGCAGCTGGCGATGAGAACGGCGGGGGCCGGCTGGCCTTCCACGAGGAACCCAACGCCACGGCTTACATGACCTTCCTGGTCGAGATGGTTCGCTGGCTCATCCAGACTCGCTTTCACGGACTCGTCCTTAGTAGCGTCTTCCCCGTGGAGACCGACCACCGGCGGCACATGGCCGTCTTCCTGTCACACCTCAAGCAGGTCATGCGCAAACACGGACTTCTCTTCGTCGTCACCGCAAGGTGGGACACGGGCATCTTCAGATCCGGCGCCAAGCCCGGCCGACTCGGCAAGTTTTTAGACTATGTCGGAGTTATGACGCATGGTCTGCACCGTGCAGCGAACGCGACCGACCGAATCTTGGTGCCATTCCACCACCAGCGTGGACGTAAAACCAGCAGGAGTGTGGAGGATTCGATCGACCATGTCATCTCGAGCGGAGTCCCACGGAGTAAGGTCCTTGTCACTGTTTCTCTTTCTGGGTATGTATGCACCGTGACACAGCTCCCGGAAAAGAACGAGGTCCCCACATGGAGTAGCGCGCGAGCACTCCGAGTTGTATCCTATGGCGAAGCATGCCACCTTGTGCGGGAGCCGGACTGGGCGCTCTCCTACGACCACGAAAGTGAGAAGCCCCACGCATGGAGGAACAATCTCTGGTTGGGGTATGAAGATGAAATCAGCGTCCGCAAGACCGTTTCACTGGTGGACAAGATGTACTTAGGCGGCGTCATCATATGGGATGTCGGGAGCGACGACTACGCGGGACGATGTGGGCTCACGAATCCACTAGTGAGAGCCATCTTCACAGAAGTCGAAGGAACTCCCATCGACGACAACCCAGGGTCCATCATACCCAGCTTCAACGCCACGGGGGGCACTGACAACAACACGAAGGTCTCCGGGTGAAGCATGCTGCCAGAGCAGAGAGAGCAATAAAACTGTTCCCCTTTTTTGAGCTCTTTTTTTTTTAGGTTTTTGCGACGCCAATCATGGCATTGCACGGCTATCAGAAGCTCCTAACTGATAATGAGGCCAGTGCTGACGTGACCGCGCCATGTACTGGCCTCATTATCAGTAACCGACAGGGCGTAGCTTTTGTTCTACAAGCACTCTCTCAGAGGATATAGTACGATGCACCAGTGCTCGCGGGGCTTTTGGCGCATAGTATTGGAGGGGGTTAGATCGACTTCAAATAGTTGCAGGACATCATGGCGCCAGCCCACACTGAGCTCATGTACGCACTCTCCTAGCATCTAGGAATCTCATCACCCTTTCCGTGCGCCTCCGTCTCGTGCGGTGCCGATGGTCGGCCTTCGGATCAGTCTGCAGCATGTCACTTTACACTGGTGGCCTAGATTCGTTTTTGTACAAAGTATGCTCGCGTTACGCAGCACAAGCTGAAGTCGCGCAAGCCACCAGCTAACGGCCACTTGGCTCTTCCACTAAGACTTCTCCCGACAATAAAGTTTTCTCTCTCTCTCTGTACAAACTATGGCTCTCAAATGCGGTTAACTCCGCTGCCCCTCTCGACGCGCCACCTTTAGTTAGTAGAGGATCTCCAATTCAAATCTCCCGTTAACTGAGTCTCCATTAGGTCCGTTTTTCAAGTGCTGCATAGCTTTCACTTCTCGGCGCACAATCGCTCCTTTCGTTCGACTTTTTCTCGTTTTCTCTTTGATTGAGACTTATACTTCTGAGACTTCTTCGTCTTTCTGCCTCAGAACGCAGTTGCTGTTGCCGTCTCCTCTTCGTCCTATCCTGTTGCACCGCTTCGTCGCTTAGGTCTCTTGCCCTCTTTTACTTCTTCATCTATCCTATTTTCTTCTCTTGCCTGTTAGCGTCATTCGTTATTAGTCTAGTAACACCCCTTTCGTTCTTGATTTACTCTTTCACATACCAATAATGTCCCGATCCCAGGAGCTGCAGAGGTGGAGGTAGACATGGGGCAAAGTAGACGTGCAGTGACATGCCAGCGAACCCAAAATGAGGCTTGTAATCTTCGAATCCGGTCTTCTTCCTTGGCTCATGGCACATACCCATGAGGGTAGATTGGCCAGGGCTAAGTGAAGACAGTAAAAAATAACCCAGCCCGAGCGCTCCGCACGTGCCAAAGCCGCTTCGTCGTCCTTGCCGCTCTGGACGCAGGCCGCGAGGTGCTAGGCACGTGGCCTTATTCCCCTCGCAAAAAGTAAGCATCGTTTCGATACTAAATGACGGATGTATGAAAAGGAAAAACTGCACAATCTCTACTAGATGGGAAACGGAGAACATAGCGAGAGTGACCCTCAGTCACGCAGAAAGTGAGGCTTCAACCTCAATGCACACTTTCGGATCGCTGGATACCGATGGCCGGCTGTCATAGTTCTGTCAGGAACAACTTCGTAGTCCGTACTGCCGATGCGGTGATGAGTTCTGTATGGCCCAAAATGCCAATGCAGGAGCTTTTCACACAATCCCTTGCGCCACATGGGGGTCAACATCCACACCTGGTCGCACGGTTCGTAGAGCAAAGACCTGTGCCGAATATCGTATAGTAGGAGGCATTGGCAGATTGCTGCTCCTTGCGTGTAAGCGAGCTAACTAACGGGATCGCTCTATTTGTTCCACGAATAAGCCGGCGTGTGGTGTTAAGTCTTTATCACCGCATGACAGCATGGCGTCTATGCGGACCTCCCTACCACAAACAAGACGGCACGGCGTACCGTGCTGTTACCGGCTTCGCAGTATTGTAAGCGAAGGTGTCGTACGGCAGGCTTTCGGCCCCCGTTTTATGCCCAGCGTCGACGTACTTATAAATGAAATCACGTCTTCCAGCGTCTTGTTTAAAGATTCCGGCCCACGTTTTAGGTTGAATGTCGACGTACTTATACACTGGAATCACGTCTTCCAGCGTCTTGCTTGGCGCGCTCTGTTAGGCCATTTGTTTGTGGGTGATGCGCTAGTTTTCTTCGATGTTCGGTTTCGCTCAGCGTCCACATGTCGATAGGAGATGAACCGTGAAAGGCTCGTATGCGGCGAGTGGCCGTCGGGCGGTTGTTCGCAAGGTTTGCCACGGGAAAATCGTTTCATGTGGGTCAGCCTTAAGTAGCGTCAATTAGGCTTAAATAAAATGTTAAAAATGATATTTGCATCAACTTTTTTTCTTTCTCTCTTTTCTTTTTTTTTTTTTTTTAGTTCGCTCCGTGGCGTTCAGGTTCGGGCTGCTCCTTTACGAAGCTGAAGGCCGCTGACGACCGCCTTTCCCGCTAAGGGCCTTTATCGCAAAGGGCTCACGACTTTGCCGTGTAGCTGCGCGTCAACCGCCTTCGGAGCAAAGAACCTTAATTCTCAAGGCCTTACAAGTGCCCGTGTGCCTGGTCCCCGATGACGCTCATGGCAGAAACGTTCTGAAGGGGCTTTAGGTCGCGTAGAAAGAAGAAACGCTCATGGTAACACTGCTCAGCGAGGCCAGTGCGCGCCGCCGCACATCGAAGGTGAGCGCCGCAGAAGGACAGGGTCCTGGAGGCGGTCGTCTGCTACCGCGCGGAAGCGCATGCGCTTGCTTTGCCGAGAAGCGGATCCAACTGTGCTGGCGGCGCTCAAACGCGCCGATGGCGTTCATCGCACTTCACTCACTGCAGCGCATTGTTGTTCCGATACAGCAACTCAGCCGCCTCTGTTCTTAGTGCAGCGTTCTCGGTTAAATATAAACGTTGTTTCAGTTACCTCAGCTCTAGTTTGGATTAGTTTAGGTCGCAAGTGAACGTCCCAAAGAGACTCACGCTAGGAGAGACGTCGACGTAATGGAGGGTTCCGGATCGTTTCGATACTAGGTGATTCTTACCTTGCACTGACATAGCGCACTACATGGCAGTCTCTCCTTTCGCGTCTATCAAAACGAGATCGCAGAGGCCGAGATCGAGCTTGGTTACTCCGACTTGGAAGTCGGGCGCTCCCCACGGAGCAGGCGCACCGGCATTAGACCGCATTTTCGGAATTTGACCGCACTCCACAAGCGACGTCGGGCAATGGAGGAAAACTTCGTTTTGGTGCGTGTGCTGCCAGGGCAGATGGGATCTTTTACAGCAGGACTTGCAAAGTCGTGTGCACGAAGGTGGTACGGCGACCGCTCTTCTTGGCGTGCACGATCAGCCTAGCGCGCGAAAGAGCTATCGCAGATGTTTGATGACACTTAATCTGAATTTTTAGCACAGCAGTGATAAAAATGGCCGAGCCTTGTAATCAGTTTTTGAAAGGTGTGAGGGTAGATTCATTCAAATGGGCGACATTTTTGCATAAAATCGTTGCTTGCACCATTAAGCAGGCTGAACAACAAAGTATTTGGTTGGATGTTCATACCTTATGGCATGCCTCATCGTAGCGCTGAAATTCCTGATAACGTGACTAGACTTCTTTTGTTGCTGTGCAACTCACTTTTTTGTTTGTTTTCGGTGACGCTTTCTGCTGGCATCGCCTTCTTCGAGAGTGGTGCAGCGTAGAGTGACACCCAGAAAACAGGCATAAATACTCATGAAGAGAGGGCTAGTTAGGAACGAATATTTCATTTCAGAAAGAATATTTACTATAGGTGGTGACAATGGCGATAAAGAGGATGCGACGCTTAGGCTCTGTGCCAGTTGAACGCTCCTTGAAGAACGACACTTGACTCTTGAGGCTATAAACGTTATGATAGTGGCTCCATTCCTTCACTGATGTGTTCGGCACACCCGGAAGCCCTACACTGTTCTTCATTCACTCTGCCAGTGGGCTTGTGCACAGCGACCGCAGCGACGCTCATGTGGTCGACTTCATTGATATCACTTTGGGGTGGCCTGTCGTAGAGGATACTTGATTCGTGGCTGTTTTTTGTATGCTTTAACGATCCGACTGACGGCCCAAAGTGGCCGATTTGTCACAATCTCCTCTGAGATAATGCTTGTAGGTTTTCTTTCGCGCTTCGGAACACGAGACGTCGCTAGCTTTCCGAAGGTTCGCCGAAACATGGCAAATACCTGCACATTTCCCGCATTTTTATTCTGAGGCAGCATAACAAATTTGAGTAAGCAAGAAAGGAGAAAAAAGTGTCATCACTATACTTTTTAAACTGATACCGTGACGTTTGCCAACCGATGAACATAGGAATGGGTAATCACAAATCATCCAAGAATATCTTATTAGGACAGACAAGTCGCTTAGCTTGGTACTTATTTGCCATAGCTTATTAGCCTCGCCATCAGATAAAGATTGCCATACCCAATCTAGCATGGTCTGCCAGCTGATAACCTTCCATAGGACTGAACAACGCTCTGCAGCTATAGTGAAGTGCCACAACGCAATCTCGACGTGTTTGGGCTCTGCCAGCACACAGTAAGGTTACAGTATAAGTGCGCTTCTCAGCAAAGCAAGAGTGGTGCGATTCCGCGCTGTAGCAGACGACACGAAGCCCCACCTCCAGTTTTGTGTGGGCCTGCACCGCTTACGCGCTGACGCTCCGCTGAGAGCGCTTCCGCTTAGCCGTGTTCGCACATAGCTTATTGGATCGAAACGCCGTCGGTGCATTAGTAGTAATAGTCACCCCCCGTTTCTCAGCAAAGCAAGCGCAGTGAGACTCCGCGCCGTAGCAGACGACACGAAGCCCCGCTTCCAGACTCGTGTGCGCTTGCGCAGCTTACGCGCTGACACTCCGCGGAGCGCCCCCCCACTTAGCTGTGTTCACACATAGCTTATTCGACCGAAACGCCGTCGGCGCAGTAGCAGTAGTAGTAGTAGTAGTAGTAGTAGTAGTAGTAGTAGTAGTAGTAGTAGTAGTAGTAGTAGTAGTAGACCCCCCCCCCCCCCCCCCCCCCCGCTTTTCGGAAATAATCCGGGGCTGCGCAAAGAAATTGTAATGATAATAATTGGTTCACAGGAAAGGAAAAGCGCCGTATCTGTCACACTTGCTCTGTGGACACCTGAGCCGCACCGTAAGTGAAGGGAGGAAGGTGGGAGTGAAAGCGGTAAGAGATAAAGGGGTATCGCACATCACACGGACGCCACTTCGTTTCACCTCCATCGAAACGCAGCCGCCGGCGGTCGGGATCAAACCCGGGTACTCCAGGTTCGATCCCGACCGCCGGCAACTGTGGTAATTTGTGGTTCTAGTGATTGAAGTTTGATTGGTGTAAGATAGGCGATAAGTTAATTGACGAATTAAATAAATGAAAGTTGAAAGGGTTCAAAGGTTTCCAATTTCTTAGAATGAAAAGCCAGTGCTTGACGATGCTAATTAAGAAAATTTATACTAATTGTTCAAATAAGTAATGAAGAATGAAAAATGCGTTCAAAGGTGTCAAACTGCTCAGAATGGAAAGTCAATGTTTGCTGATGCTATGTATCGGGGCATAAAAAATGTAAAAAATACAAAAAGAAATTCAATGTTAAAAATTTCAAATGTGAAAAAAAAAAAAAAAAATCTCCGTGTGTGTGAAACGCTACCACGCCACACCCTAAACGGCGGAGCTTAAGTGTCCCCGTAAGCTTTAATTGGACCGCCCTGTACATTACGGACAAGGCAAAAAGACGGGCGCTTTCGCGTTGATTATTCATTGATTGTTCGAAGCCGGGTGGTCAGCCATCGTAAACTGAGGACGTGATATGCGTAAATGCACCCGCACCTAGATAGTCCAAGCCTACGATCTTGCTAACGTGACCGGTCCACGTGACAAACGCCGTGGAAGAAAGCAGAGTGCATAATTCCTGACCCTACAGATTCGATCTTGGGTTAATTCGCTTAGATGTTTTGCTTTTGTTTTTACTGTAGGGGTTAGAGTTACACGGAATTCGGTCACTGCCGTAACTTTGCAAATTTTCAAAAAAATAAAAAAAATTGTTTTTCTAGAATAACGAACATTTACGATTCGCATAAAAGTTTTTGAATATTGTCACACATGCTTTTTTTCCTCTACCCGCATCTGTCAAGCACTATTCCTCAAATAGCCTTTTGCAGGCTGGAATTGGTATTTTAGCCACTGCAACAATAAAGGAATTATCATTCTTATTCTTGGGCGGTCCAATTGGCAAAGTCGTACCAGTCTGCACATGAACGAAAGGCTGACTAAAAGAAGCTCCATGACGCCTCTCATAAAAACAGTCATGTGCACTTCCCCAATATAAAAAAAAAGGCTCCTCGATCATTCCTCCTTGTCTCCTTCAGAAGCTCTCTCTCTTGATTGCATTTTATGCCATCATGGAAAGAATGTGGCTCCTGTACTGGGCCTAATCCAGCCCAAAGAAAACAAGGCAGCTCTGTTCAACACACAGGCGCATGATGGCATTAATCAAACAATTCTTTCAGGACTTTACTGCCAGAACTGTTGAAGCTTAGAAGCACTTAGAGCTCCTAAAAATGGCAATAAGGCGGAATATCGAAGCTGATGTTGAAGCAACCTTTTTCAATTGGGTGTGGTCTGGCATGTGCCCTTGTTCGGGTAGCAGCCCTTGAGGAGAGTTCGCTGGTTTGACTTTTCTAATGATCTGACCGGATTTGATGGCTTTTTCATTTTGATCTATACATGCAGATTGAGTTGAAAAAGTGGCTTTCAAGGGCACTTATAGAAAACCCTGCACATCCATGCCACATACAGTGGCGACTGTGAGCACATACCAACATTGGTCTCAGTGGTAAGCTGTTGATTGGACAAACTTGTGTCTACAAGTAGAAAAAAACTCGGCAATGGCAATATGTGAAGACTGCTTGACGGTCATATAAACAGGTGGCGCTTAACGCCTTTTTTTTTTTTTTGTACGCAAGCTTGCCATAAGGCATATTATATAAACTCATGTTAACGCTTAACGCTTAGTCGTCCTTTTTTAAATGACTAGAAACTCTAGCTAAAGAGAACACAGTCCCGAAGTCAGAAATGCTGTTGCACCCCAGTAAAAAAACAACATTGGAACCTATTGTGATCACCGATTGGTACCAATGTTCAAAGGGTAAGATTTCTCGTTCCAATCAGTGTCTAAGTGGACTCTTCTATTGGTTCCAGTTTGAATTTATAGTCCAGTTGGATAGTCCATTTGGAATTTGCATTCCAAATGGATAAGCCCAATTTGTTCAATCTAATTCTTGCTCTAAATTGTACAGTCCAAATGGACTCAAAATTGGGTCCAACTGGATAGCCTATTTCAACCTAGCAGCTAATGCTAAGTCCAAATAGTCTACCATTTGAACACAATAGCACCTGTAATATTGGTTGCTCATGTTCAAAATGAATGCTCAGTGGGATCAGTCTATGCCAACCAACTGGTCTTACAACTGAACTCAATTGATTCCTCATTCCTTTTGATACAATGTATCCATGTGAACATTTGCATACCTTGATAAACCAAGCGCAGAACTAATTCATATTCAATTTACAATAACAGCTACCAGCAGCCCAACCTCGAAAATCGTGGTCTTAAACCCTTGTTGTGCAGGCCGCATTGACCTTGTGAGCCACAAAATAAATTATGTAAAAATAAAACAATGCACAACAAAAATAAATACCATATAAATCAAAATGTCTCATTCCCAGACCACACCTCACAACATTCTCGGAAAAAAAAAAATATGTGTGCTTGATTCTGCCCAGACACACGACAGACAGTGCTTCATGACAGCTGAAAGAAAGTGACTGAAAGGGTACAACGATAAATACCACCCTCACGGCAAGCTCTTGAAGGTGCCTAATGACCGTCAACGTTCACACAAATTAAGGGGCCAATGTCTCTTCATTTCACAAAGAAGTGTATCGTCAGGGGATGAGGTTAGGGTGACCTTAACGATGCCTTTTCGTTGATATTTAATTGGAAGATGAGTCTGGTAGGTAAAGCTGATTGGTGAAGCTGACATGTACTTTCACAGCAAAGGCTGAAATTTTTGGAGCTAGTTGGCTGCCTGGTGAAGCTGACATGTACTTTCACAGCAAAGGCTGAAATTTTTGGAGCTAGTGGGCTGCGTCCCACAGCTCAACGGGCCATATGCGGCCCTTGTGTTCGAGACCCCCCGATCTATATTATCTCTGAAGCCAAAATTTATGAAATAAATGGACTCAACTGGCAAGTACTGCTGGTATGATCCGGAGTAAGGGTCTGATGATTGGTGTATAGAAGTAGGAGCGGAGGTATGTTCCCTGGCTTACATAGTATATTGATGTTATAGCAGTAGTGTTTGACCGCATAACTGTTCATTGTGTGCGACATGTACTTATCCATCAGCCTTCATTTCCATCAAACCATGCAATTCTTAGTTTCCAGATCCCTAGCAAAAATGTAAATTGGTGCTTTTCCTATTGCCCCATTTGGTACGTCCCACTGGACCCACTGCATGCAGTGGGTGTGATCCATTGCATCCAATTGATATGTCTACTTGAGTCACCAAATGCAATAGGAGCAACCCACTGAATTCAATTGACAAGTCAAATTGTATACAATAGGCCCCACCCACTAGTTGTAATTGATGGAGAGCTAAAAACACAATTAGACAAATTCTGTGGAGAGGTTGTCACCACTAAACACATCTTTATCACATGCACAAAACTTGAAGAGCTAAGACAAAAGCATTTTTTGCATATTTATAATGAACACATTATCCTCATTCATAAGAAAGGGGACTCTAAGGACCTTAAAAATTAGACCAGTCAGCTTACTGTCTGTTACGTATAAGGTATTTACTAAGGTAATCGCTAATAGAATCAGAACAACCTTAGACTGCAATCAAGCAAAGGATCAAGCAGGTTTTCGGAAACGGTACTCTACTATCGATCATATCCATACCATCAACTAGGTGATAGAAAAATGCTCTAAATATAACCAGCCCTTATACATAGCATTCATTGATTACGAAAAAGCATTTGACTCAGTTGAAACCTCGGCGGTGATGCAGGCATTGCGAAATAAGGGGGTAGATGAGCCGTACGTGAAAATGCTGGAAGATATATATAGTGGCTGCACAGCAACCATAGTTCTGCATAAAGAAAGTAACAAAATTCCCATAAAAAAAGGAGTTAGACAAGGAGACACAATCTCCCCAGTACTATTCACAGCTTGCTTAGAGGAAGTATTCAGACTTGGAATGGGAGCAGTTAGGGATAAGGGTAGATGGCGAATACCTCAGCAATCTGCGATTTGCTGATGACATTGCCTTGCTAAGCAACTCGGGGGATGAACTGCAAATAATGATTGATGACCTAGACAGGAAAAGCAGAAAGGTAGGCTTGAAAATCAATATGCAGAAGACTAAGGTAATGTTCAACAGCCTCGGGAAGGAACAGCAGTTTACATTAGGAAGCGAAGTACGGGAAGTAGTAAGCGAATATGTCTACTTAGGACAGGTAGTAACCGCAGATCCGGACCATGAAAAGGAAATAACAAGAAGAATAAGATTGGGATGGAGCGCGCATTTGGCAAGCACTCGCAGATTATAACTAGCAGATTACCAGTATCGTTCAAGAAGAAAGTATACAACAGTTGCATCTTACCTGTACTCACCTATGGGGCTGAAACGTGGAGGCTAACCAAGAGGGTTCTACCTAAGTTGAGGACAACTCAGAGGGCTATGGAACGAAAAATGGTAGGGGTAACATTAAGAGATAGGAAGCGTGCAGAGTGGGTCAGAGAAATAACTCAAGTTACAGACATTCTAGCGGAAATTAAGAAGAAGAAATTGACATATGGGCAAGACATATAGTGCGAAGAGAGGATAACCGATAGTCGCTTAGGGTAACAAACTGGATTCCAAGGGAAGGAAAGCGTAGCAGGGGGCGGCAGAAAGTTAGGTGGGCGGATGAGGTTAAGAAGTTCGCAGGGGTCAAGTGGACGCAGCTAGCACAGAACCGGGTTAAGTGGAGAAATATGGGAGAGGCCTTTGCCCTGCAGTGGGTATAGTCAGGCTGATGATGATGATGAATGAACACATCCCATTACACTCAAGCTAACTTCTAAACCTTGCTCTAGGTGCATGATGGCCTTAGTTGCCTATGTGCCACAACACAACACAATTAGCCAGTCCAGTTGGTCCGATGGGTTCCATATGTCGTTTTGTCTTGGTGCGATCAGCACTGTTAAGAAGCAATCTGGTTAGGCTTTGCAAGGTAAAGTAAGGCCCTGTGCCAATAGTGACAACCAAGAGACACAAAAAAAAATTAAAACAAAGTTTTGTGGCAACATGTTATTACACGATAGGAAGCCAAAGAATAATTTCAGAAAAACTTGACAGATGATGGTGGCATGACTCAATGACTGCAGGTCTAATCAGTGAGCTCCACCCAGTCTTTCACATTCTATTTGTAAGTAAAACATGAAACTTTTATGCAAGTGCACATTGCCAGTTGACCATGGTGAAAAAATTTGCAGCACAAAAGAGACGTAGACACAAGCGTAAGGAACAAAGAATTGCGCCAGCACGCTGTCGTTATCTTTGCTTGAGAATGAAATGGCCTTTTTTAGGCAACTGTGACTAGACTTCAAGCTACAAGTTGTTCGTATTCAAGTGTCAAACCTTTTCAAGTAAAATTCAGTTGGAATTGCAGCACCTGTTGTGTCTTGTTTGTTTTTTACGCTCATAGGCGTGCGCAGGGTTCTGCATTAGGGGGAGCCAAGTTTTGCCACAGGGCCCCTCCCCCCCCCATGGCCCCTAGAACCAAACCAATAAAACATTTATTGTGATGCAATGGAATAGCAACACATACATATATTCTGTGCCTAAAAAAACAAAAGCTTCGCCATGGATGCAGAATTGAAAATTACTTGACGACAGCTTTTCACAGCGGTTCTTTAATCAAATCGCCGGCTTTCCGGAGGATAGGGTGGCTTGGAACGCAACAGCAAGAGTCCTCAGCCGCCAGTCTAGTGAAAAATCTGCATAGGCAAACATTGCACTTTTAGAAATGATGGCATGTGTCTGACAGAGTGAAGGTATGGGGTGGACTTGGTGCTCCCCTTACAGTATTAGGGGAGCAGCCACACCCCCTGCCCCCCTCCCCTTGCACACACCTATGCTAACGCTTGTGTCTATGTCTCTTTTGTGCTATGAATTTTTTCACCACAGGTTGCAACCAACTGGACCAAACCGTCATGCTTTCGCCAGTTGACAACAGCTGACAAAGTATATGCTATAGGCTTCCACTCTTCTCCACAAGCACAAAAGAAATGGTACCTAAATTAACATGACAATTTAGTGAAGGGATGAAGGAGTGCTTTATTCTTATCATCAAGCAATAGGCTCATGCAATCTTGGTTAATATAACAAAGCCACACTTTAGGATACAGCCATGGATGCTGTCATTTATTAGGGTAGAACCTTCACTCCTTGCATTCAAGAATGGTGCCGTGATCTAGATGCAGTTATTTTTTATTTATTTATTTGAGCAGAGCAGAAATGTTACAACGTTGCAACACTAATTCGGGCTTTTTCAGTTGAAGAAAGGCATTTTTGCTCGTAAGGCACAAAATGGTTTCTTGTACAGTGCATACACAGTGCTCACAAAATTCAAACAGTTCAACCCCTCTAAAATACACCATTGCTCATTGGTCACTTGTGACATCCCACACAGCACATGTATAACAGTTAATGATGGAGAATCAAAACATATTCAAAAGGTCTTACACCTACATTGCAGTAAAAACAAGGCAATAGGTCAAATTTTATATTTCACATGATATTTTTTCCATGCGCTTTGTTCACAAATTAACTTGCACTGAGTAGTAAACTTCACAGCTATGCATGCAGAAGCCACTATTATTTAATAAATCACAAAAAGAACTTAGAAGATGCCTTAGAAATCTAGTATTGAAGTTATTTCATGTCAAAGTGATCCCCGAAATGCTAATGCATACTAATGATTTCCAATGTGTATTATGTAGAACATTTCAAAAATATCAAATTTCGACAAGCAGCAAAAAGTAAGGTTCACACGCGGAAATTTCTTATGACACAACATGACAGCATGGCCATTTGAACTAAGCAAACCCCAAGACTCATGCATGCACAAACATTAGTTAGTGTTACTATGATATGAAGACTCCAACCAATACACCAGCAAAAGTTGCCACTGACATAATCATTATCATAATTACATCATGCATTTTTTGAGCAACGTGCAATATTTGTGATAAGATACATTTACACTTTACTACATAGCTACTTGCTCAAGTGGTGCTACTGAGGTAGGACCATGCATAGCTGAATGATAGGTAATAAGCATTAACCTTTTCTTTAAACAAAGAATAAACACTCCTTACTGCATCTCCCCATTACCTCCCTACGCAGCATAACCTTCATAACCGAACAAATGATTGCTGCAAACAACATGCCTATCTGCTTAACTCTGTGAATTAAGGAAACAAAAAACAGCACAGTTATTGAACATAAGGAGATATTCATTTCTGATCACATGCTAGCATAATCCAGCAATGGTCACTGCAGGCAACATGCCCGACTGCTCTGTGCGTCAGAGAAATAAAAACAGTGAAACTATGTACATATAGCAAAACATTCATTGCTGGTCAGATACTAATCCAGCAGTGTCAACAATTACCAAGATCAGACAGTATCTATGCTATCAGAAACTAAGGATCAATGTGGTGGCAAAATAAAAACATTACTATTGTTTATTACCATGCATTATGAGCAAGTCAAGAAGGTAGTAAATCACAGGTTTGTGGCAAAGCAGCTTTTCAGGAATATCTACACTTCACTAAGCCTTACTCTTTAGTGCAACCACACAACAGATTAAAATAAGCCTTAGAGTAGCCATTTCGGTGGTGCTGAACATGTTATGGTTATGATTAAAGGATCTTTACAGCACCAAGGGATTTTAGATATTTGATTCCCACATTATATTCCCCCAGCAAAATACCTGGAACACAACATAAAAAAGATCTGCATGCTCAAAAGCTGGAATGCTCAACTTTCTGCAGAAGAAAGCGATGCTTTTCACACTGCCAAAAACAACACTCTAATGCAAATGTGACAGGCTATCATTCCAGAACCATTCCTAGCAGTGTAACTGCTATACAATGTGCACAAAGAAAGTTCAATTCAGTTTATTACCATAAAAGCCCCATTTTCAATTGGTATTACATAAGGGGTGGGATTTTATTGATATGAAGGAACAAAAGGTGATCAATTTTGTGTGCAAAGAAGAGTGGTGCAGCTTCCATTGCTGCAACGCACTTGCGCCAATGTTACAGCTGGTCAATGCAGCAACTTATCTTTCAGCACTGGAGGCATGCATTTAATTTCCACATGACCGTTAATGCAGTCTTCCTTACTTCCTTTTGTTTGCAGAATTCTTTAGGGGGAAGTTAAAATTGTTTTGGTATGTCTTAAGACAGAGAAAGGACTCAGCTGAGGGTACACTTCCAAATGCGTGTCATTGATCGATGAACTGCAAATGGAATAGCTTATGCAGCAGAACTAAACGCTGCAGTGAAAGACAAAGGGTTGTTCTTGTTTTTGGGACAATCAACGATAATGAGCTCATAGGGGGGCTTGTTTTGGAATGAAGAAACGCATAGCCAGAAAATGTGTTTATTTCATGTTTCTGCTTGACATTGCTGCCAAGCTACTAGCTGATAGGCCAACATGTCCACACAAACTTTTCTTTTTTATTTGCCTCTGCAATCACAACCTTAAGCTGCATGCTGCCATCATGAAATGCTTTGTGTATCGCTACCATCTTGTGTACTTCTGGCCATTTTTTGTATCACTTTTGCATGCCTTATTATGACCTCTGTTTAGGAGTTCAAAAGAATAGTTTCGAACACTTCAGCCTGCAAAGGTGGTTCGAGTTGCCGTGTGTCAGTGTCTCATGGCAACTCGAACCACCACTCGTGGTAGTTTTGTGTGTGTCAGAAAATTCAAACTCTGGAAGTACTTTCTGGCAATGGCAAATAAATGCAATACTTAACTTTCCAGAAAAATGTGGAAGCTCGTATGTATTCATTATGAATTGTACATAATGGCTGCTTATCTCAAAAGCAATATTCTCCTTCCTCCCCTTGGGATCACAAGTATGAGCTTCAACAAGCACAAGAAGCCAGTAATGAACACCATGTAAAAAAAGAAAAAAAAAAAAAAGCGCTTGGCTCTGGAAAGTGCACATCATTTAAAATAACAGCTGTTGCATGAAGGAAAGTTTTACAGTAATATAAGAGCGCAACAAAAACGTGACGAAGAGAAGAGAACAACGGCACAGAACTGACAACTGATTTAATGAAAGAATGGAAGACCATATAGTATATACATACACTTGGTGGACGCACATGCGCATAGTCAAATTTGAAAAAAACAAAAGCACATGTAAAAAGCCCCCCATCACATGCACGTGATGAAACCTGCAGACGTACTGTCCATTGTGCAGCATGGTCATCTCTCTTTCTGTCAACGCAACGGATATTTAACTCTCACAAACATGTTGCTTCCTGTTAATATGGAAAGCCTCGGCGATTTCTCTAGCAGTCTGGTCATTGTGAAGAAATAGTATATTAGTGTCAACAAAGAAGGGTACACACTCACACGCATTAGAATGTTTTCCCAAGTTAGCTTCCTTCTTGTGCATTGTGCATGCTCCATCAGCCTAATGTTAATGCAACGGCCAGTCTGCCCAATATACGTATGTCCACAGGACAATAGAATTTGATACACTAAACCCATCCTACAACTAATGGAACTCTTGGCATGATTGACCAGGCATCTGTTCTTGCACCTTGTGCCCCCAGCTTTCTTTGAACAGCTGCCCCTACCTTGCCAATCTTATTAGGGGCAGAAAACAACACCTGTACGCCATATTTTGCCCCTACTTTTTTAAACCGATGTGACAATGCATGTATATAAGGCACGACTGCAATTTTCATTCTTTCATTTTTTTCTTTCTAGCTGTTTGTAACACTTCAGAGCACGCAGAACCTTATCGGCACTAGCTAGAAGCACTGCGTCTAACAGGAAGCAACATGTTTGTGTGAGTAAAACGTCCGTTGTATTGACAGAAAAAAAGATGACCATGCTGCACAATGGACAGTGCGTCGGCCGGTCTCACTACGTGCGTGTGCTGGGGGGCTTTTAACATGTGCTTTTATTTTTTCAAATTTGACTAGGCGCATGTGCGTCCACCAAGTGTATGCATATATATGGTCTTCCGTTCTTTCATTAAATCAGTTGTCAGTTCTGCGCCATTGTTGTCCTCTTCTCCTCTTTGTCACATTTTTGTTGAGCACTTATATTACTGTCCGTCATGGTTCACCAACTCGCCCAATCAGCCGTTCTTCTGAATTTTTACAGCATGGCAGGCTTCGAATATGCCCACTTTTAAACAGAGGTCATACAAAAGCAGTGGTGTATTATTTACGGGACAGAAGCATTTCCCCTTGACTTGCGTCAAAAGGGGAAGATACTAATAAATACGCTTTTGTGTTTTGGACTAGCTTTGTATTTCTTGTTAGCAGCCTGCATGTGCCAGGATACTGCAGAGAGCAAAATGTGCCAACTCTTCTTGCATGCCGTGGCTAAGGAACCACAACTGGGCATGGAAAAATATGAAGCAAGGCTAGTGAAATAGGGCAGAAGCAGCAGAACCCAAGCTTACCCCAGAGAAGCTAGAATGGCAAAACTGTTGATACAGAACACGAGCATACAAGCCTCGTAATGATGAGGCTAATGCGACTGAAGAATTTTAGATGGCCAAAGCAGCAGAGAAGAGCTACGTAGAAGACGTGACTTGAATCGGTGACAGTGACAGCAACAAAGGGAACAAGGAAACCACATATGAAAGGGCAAAACCATAAAAAACAAGTCAAGGAAACTATTGAACCAAGAAAGTTGCAGAGAGAAGCCTAGTCGGAATACCGGTGCAAAAGAGTAACGAGAAAAGCACTTAACCCAGCAGCATAAGGTGCACCAACATCCCCTCAGCTGTAGTGCAAGGATGGACTATAACAATGAAGAGAAATATGGCCGCAGTGAAACAAGAGATCTGTAATCTGTAACAAAAAGTACTCTAGGGTATCAGAAATAAACAGGTCAGTTCCAGAAGCAGGTATGAGGAGAACAAGATGAAATTCATCTGAGTGGCAGACTGGGTATAGAAACAGGCTTGAGACTTGAGGGCCATGGAGTACCTATTTTAGGGGTCCAGAAAGCATTGAAAAACAGAGTAGGAGGCAGCAGGCAAGACAGCATAATCAGAAATGGCCAAACTAAAAAGAAGGGCAACCAGTAAAAATGCAATCAAAAACACAGAAATATGGGAAGGGTAAAACATAGAAGCTGGCAGAAATCAAGAGTGCTGAATGCATTGAAATCTGTTGTTCATGTGGTTAGAACTAAAGAGGGCCACGCAAACAGGTGACTAGGCTGAACAGTAAAAAAGAAAAGTAAACTAGCACACAGTTTTATGGAGGCACAGAGGGGATGAAATGCTCCTGAGGGGGTAACTCTGCCAGAGATAACTTTTGGGAATCTGGTGCTGTGCATGAGATCAGCATGAACTCAGGGCTAGCAGTAAATCAGAGACAGCAGTGAGATTGCTGTTATGTACTCTGAACAAAACTACGAATATGGCCGTACAGGCAGACATGCATTGTACTGTTTGAAGACCTGGAAGTGAAGAGTAAAATTTGTCATGCAGAATGACTGAAGGAGATGAACAAAGAGAGTTGGACAGCCAAGACCGTTGAGTGTTTGATGAAAAGAGGAAAATAACTACTTAAAAATTAGCCTGCAGGTATGTAGGTAAGAATATGATGGTAATAAAATGGGTTAAAATCGAGGTAGATTAGGCATAATCATGAACATGACAAATTTGACCTGAAAGTGATTTATGACCCGCAAGAAATAGGAAAAGGCCAAACCATAAATGAATTGTGTAATGCTTATTTAAGAAATGGTGTTCTCCTTTGAGCAAGTAAGGGTGCATTATAAGTAGTTACAAAAGGCGACATGCCCAACATGATAAGACTTATATGGTGAGTGCAGCAAACCTAACAAGAAAACAAGACACCTGGTTCGAATGCCCGAGGTCCTGGGGCTTTGAGATAACAAGAGTAACTTAAATGTATTGAGAGGAATGTTATTAAATAAATTGGCAGACCCATCGTACCTCCCTTGGGCTGCTCGCAATGCACACGCTTAAGGGGAAATGCATCCTGCAGTTGCCAGAATCAGCAGAAATGACAGTCTGTGTCTATTTTTGGCATGCAGAAAGCCCCAACACTTTTTACTTTTTTTTTTTGTTTATACAGTCTGCAGAAAGTCGAAAGGATACTCAGTCTCTTGCAGAGCAATTGGTGTTTTCTGAGTGCTTAGTGAAAGTGATGCTCAACATTTACTCGAGGCAAGCATTGGGGTGAGACTTCGAATGCCACTGCTGGTGCATGTTTTCCACCAGTGCTGAAGAGTAGACAAGGCTGTTGTCCTTGCTGTTTATATACATGAAGCAAGTGTGTGCTTGAAAACACAAGCACCACCATACAGCTGCACATATGCTCCCTACACAGACGCAGTGTCCTGAGTATATATAAGGAGACAGTGCTCCTTAGGCTGTCTTGATAAAAATCTCAAAATCAAACATTTATATCACAGAAAAAAATCTCACACTTCTTGGGCTGAAACCGAAACAATTTCTTTGATGACATGGACTGATGAACAAAATTCAATTTTCATTTTCTCAGCTGTGACCTCACTATTTGAGACTGCCTAGTGTTCACATATAGAAATGAGCACACTGCTCAACAGCTTTGCCAGCAGTGTCATGACGAATTACACTCTTGTCTATGTTAAAAACAATGAAGGAAGATGTCTTGAACAGAAACAGAATAAATAGATTCCATTTAAAGTTAGGTGCCCACGTGGTGTCTATGAAACAAGAGAGTTGCTTTCAGTAGTGCAATAAGGTGACCATAGGCACTTGTGATGAGGATGCTTGCATCAAAAATACACTTGAGGACAACAGCGAAATACTTCAGCAGTCAAAGATCACTTGGGTTTTGCACTGAGTCAGTGCAGTGTACATGAAAAATGATATAAAACAATAAAGCATTTCTTACATAGCACACTTTCATGATGACAACAGCTAGCAAGCAGCTCCAGTACTTTCTATCACTTTGTCACAAAGCAACAAAATGGCTACAGAAATGTTGCGATGCTTAGACTGGAATGTGGTATTCTGGCATAGCCATGTGATGTAACAAATGACTCAGAAGGCTGCACATTTCACTGTGTGAAAAGAAAAGAGAGCTAGGTGCAGCCCTGCATGGGTTTATCCAATTAGTACCAAAGGAATGCTGTGTTTAATGTCACACAAAACACTGCTAACGATGATGGAATGCTAATTTGTACAGAAAACAAAACAATCAGTTTTCAAACGTCCTTTCTGCAGATGTATGGCAGCACGGTTAATAGAAGTGTGCTTTGGTTGGTCATGAGTGAGTTCACCTCCATGATGTCTGCATCACGAACATCGGTGCCGTTCACCTCAAGTATCTCGTCCCCAAGGTCAAGCAGCCCTTGCAAAACCTGCAATGAACATTGGGCAAGTACATTACTTAATACGTTATTCGTGCTTGAATACTTGGAAATGATTAGTATTGCATACCCAGGCAAAATCACGAGTGCTCCTTCAAATTCATACTCACGCATGCTCGGGCTTATCGAACTCATGAACTCAAACCCGTTTAAACTCACAACTCACTCTGACTCACAACCCATCCAGAGTCAAACACTGGTTGTGGCTCATGACTCACTTTGACTCACGACTCGTCTGGTGTCACTCACTCATTTCAACTCTCGGCTTATTTGGGTCACTCACTCATTTCGACACACGACTCATCTGGCCCTCGCTCACTTAGATTCAAGAGTCATTTGGACTGAGTTGAGCCATTCCAAGTGGCCTTCAACTATCTTTAGGTACCATTTTTTGTGCTTTGGTTTGATTGATTGTTTTTCATGGGAATGAAATGCCACACGATTTTTACTTTGTTATCAAATGCAATCCAATTTTTTTATATATATATATATTATCTGCAGGCATCAATAAAATATCTGTAAGGGCTTGGCTAGGCCTCTATCCACTTGAAGTATTATGTCAGTGGCAACATTCATCATGTACAAAATGCACAAAATACACAAGGAAGTGCATAGAGGAAGATGTTCCACAGATTTCTCTTTTCTGGTAACAGAGAAACATTGTCAAGTCACATAGACCACAAGTGTCCTTTGTCACAACATTAAGTCGGAACGTTCCTTCCCTCTGCTGTCAGTAAATGAGGGGAAAAAAAAGCACGTTCCATGATCACAAAGACACAGATCATGATCTGAGCCTGAGACTGGACTCACGACTCAGATCATGATCTGAACGCGAGTCTAGGCTCAATAACACCACAGATCATGATCTGAACGCGAGTCCAGGCTCACTAGTCCCGACTCACTCATGAGCTCGAGTGAGTGGACTCATGAGTGAATCCACTGACCTATGGACTATTGTGCCATACCATCGGTCATCCTCACTGCAGTTCAATTTCAGTAAAATATGCTGTAAAATACAATGTACCACATATTTCCACATACAATGACCCTTCAGTACAGAATAATGTACATTTAAACCTGGTCATAACGAACTTGTAAAATGTCTGCGATTTTTTGTTGCATCCAGGTTTTAGTTATATGCAGTCTTCGTGTGAAGACACCAAAGGTCCATGCATAGCGAAAACCAGTTAAAGAATTCATTGTAAGAGAAACCACCTTGAAAATGTTAACAGTAAATCAGAATTACTCGTATAGAAGCAGTGAAAAGTTTCGCGATCGCACTAAGAGCGCGACTGCAGCGGCAGCCTCTACCTCCGCCGCAGCTTGTGTGACGCTTCTACGAGGGAGTGGGGAAAGGGATGGTGGAGGAATCAGTACGGGGGAGAGCGTGCGCGTTCACGCCATCGCCGAGCGAGGAGACACCTGCACCTTCAAGCATGTTTTCACTCGCCCACTACCGTTGCCCTAGAAACCGGCTGGCGTGCTACGCTATTCCCACTACCGACCCCCGGGAGCCCAACTGCGTGGCAACGATGGATGCACAACTGCTCATCCCGTGTCTTTTGGCCTTTGTTCTGTTATTTTTCGCTGCTTCTGAGCATGAACAAACGCTCTTAGATAAGAGTCTCTTATCTAAGAATGTTGGCATGCACTACCGTAGTGTCGCGTTCCGAAAGTGAAAGCAGCGGAGACTGTTGCGGTCCCTCATTGCTATTATAGACGCTCCTCTCGTGCCAGTTCGTTTTACCGTCCTGAAACTTGCGGGCTTCTGCCAAATTTCCAGTAATTCAGCCCTAGCTCAGAGACAGTCGGCCCTGCGAGTTCGTTATATCAAGGTCAACCGCTGCGACATGTTCATTACATGAAATTTTGAAATAGACGCACTTCAGCAGGGCTGCGTTGGGGAACTGAAAAACTTTGTAATATCGAGGAATTCGCTACATGGAGGTTTGCTACATTGAGGTTTAACTATATTAATGGACCTCCTTATATTCAGACACTATAGCGACCGGGCGCCCGTTGTATGGCGCCACCATCGCCTTGACGGAACAGCGCCGCCCGCGGCGGAGTGCCGAGGCAGCTGAGCGGCACAGTCATTTCCATTCTGCGAGGCGTTTTTGAGCATGTCCCTACCAGTCATTTTACGGTGTGGCTTTGAGAGCTTTGAGCTGATTTGAGTAATCGCAAGGAGTATTTTTCGACCGGGAAATCTTTAAAAAGTAAAGGGTTGTTGTCGGCAGGGCATGCGCATTTTTTTTTTTTTTTTTTAGAAACCACCCAGCGCATGATATTTCTGTTATATACTCGAAAATGCCGCGCGCAATTTCAACATGCACTAGGAACGCCTTCGTTAGGTGCTTGTAAAGACTACTTCGGAAACGGGAATTGCACCTGCACTGTGTATTCATCTTATATTTGTCCTAGTCGAAACCCGCCTGAAGATCAAATACCGCCGAGCCATGTAGTCCTGGCACCGTAGTAGTGGTAGTTGTTATGGTCAGCGTTCATGTAAAATGAAAAAGATGCTGCACCTGTCGTTTTGGTAATAGCTAGGCTCAAACGATTTAGAAAAGAATAATAGCAAATGACATTCCAGTTTCAGCCTTGCAACGAGAACTGGAAAGGGAGAAAAATTAACAAGCAAGGCAAAAGTAGGATTCTATTTATGGTTGGAAAAGCAAACACGCATACTTCCAACACTTCCTGCACAATTACGCTACAATAGCTCACTGAACCCGACCTTGAGACTATCAAACTTAATCATAATATAAGCCAAATTAGTAATACCACCTCAGCGTCATTTTTACATATGCGACAATGATCTTGTTGAACATGTCGGAGCTGCTACAGATAATTGACTTAAAAAATATTATACTATAAATACGTTTCTCTCAACATGCTGCGGAGGTTGTGAAAAGAAAAAAAATAATTTTCCTGCTATCAGCGGCCCTATTTTTTCGGTCACCTGCTATGATAGAGAGATCTTGGTAGTATTTGGCTTTTGCTTAGTTAGGCGTTCTCTCAGCGTAGTAGGTTCAATGCAACTGACCGCAGCTGCCTTGAACATTTGAAGCCAATAGTCCAATACTGTCAAACTGTTAAATACAATCGAAAAAAACACACACACAGAGTGATGTGTTGCAAGATAAGCCACCGACATCTAAGAGAGCATTCTATTGTTAAAGGAATCCCTCTGATGGCTCATTCGCTAAGGTGTTCTACTTTCTCAGCGTACCACGAACTTGCGGGGCTGATACCTGACCGCGATACCTGATGAGTGTGAGGGGATACGACCATGCAGGTATTTTTCTATTTGCACGTAAAGGATTCCGGATAACTGAAAGCCATTCCTTTTACAACCTTGTCGCTGCAGCTTGCCAGACTGCCGCTAAATCTGTTTACAGCATTGGCCATAGAAGCAATCTTGTCTTACTACGCCACACTCAGGAAATCTCACGTTCACTAAAACGCCAATGAGAAACACTGTATTTAGGCGGACCAAGAAATGGGCACTGCTGAGAAAATATGTAAACCCGTGTCAGGTGCAACATGAATGCGAAGAAAAAAAAAAATTATTCGCTACTTGGCCTTCGAAATTAAAAAAAAAAAATGCTACGTTCATGCTCGAATTTCCACAAACTAAATTATATTTTTCTTGTTTGGCTTTTATATGAAGTCGATAGCAGATTTTGTAACCATGTGGTATTGAATGAGCTGTGAAATGAGTGATTTTATTATGCGAGACGGACATGCCACAAACAAATGTTAACAAATTCTAAGAATATCAATGCAGAGCTCTCAGCACATTTTCATTGGTTGACAAATGAAGAGAGGAAAAATGACAAGGTCATGGTAATAGGAATTGTTCATGTCTCCTATCTGCTCTTTCTGTTAAGAGAAAAAAGTAAATTATCTATAACTGTATGTCAGCAAAAGTAGCTGCACCAACATTGTCTCTGCCCATCACTGAAGATCGTAACGCAGCCCGAACGACGATGGTGGCTGCCTTTTCGTTTCCGTGCTGGGGTTTTCTTGTATACAGGCGGGAAAATGCTAGCATTGTAACTTACGCTGTTGGGTTCCTTAAATTTTCAGTCGTCAATAAAATGACTACAGATGAAGGAGTGCGGCTTTGGCTCCGAGACTGGTTGGTTTGTAGGGTTTAACGTCCCAAAGCGAGTCAGGCTATGAGAGACGCCGTAGTGGAGGACTCCAGAAATTTCGACCACCTGGGGTTCTTTAACGTGCACTGACATCGCACAGCACACGACAAGATAAGACAAGACAAACAGCCAAAACATGTACAGGCATTTAAAATAACAAAACTGACCCCTGACTGAAAACATTTGGAAAAGACTAGCAGCAAACCAAATGTTTGCTCCTACACTTCATAACTGAACTAAGTCTGATTGCTTTGACATGATAGATTCAAACGTGGAGTTCATCACTTTGATGTACTCGAGCCCTACCACTAGTTTAGAGTTGTCATCAGTGAAAAGCACATTTTCACTCTGTCTTGTGCATATCCGTTTATAACATATGCTGCTGCTGAACAATTCTGGTCAGTAGTGCCTTCAGGAAGGATAGAGGGCATTCAAAGGTAGTATTTTTCTTCTCAAAGCATCTAGCAAACCACAATTTCCAAAATCCCCGACTTTTCCAGGTTTTTCCCCGACTATTTAAGTTCTAATTCCCCGACGAGTGAAGAGACTGAAAAATGTAGTTGCTGACGATGCTGCTGACATGTGTGAATGACGAAGCACCTGCGTGTGCTCATTGATTGCTATATATATATGTCATGTATGTGTACAGTAAAAACAAGTCGCAGTCTAGCGGGCATCCCTTGTATGTCATGTTCTTTGTGTCCATGTATTTTTTTATTGCTAAACAAAATGATTCCAGCAAGCCATTACCAACTATCCCAACTTGAAATTTTAACAAAATTGCATACAACATTAGAAAAACACTCGCACGCGCGTTGTATGGTGGAAATGAAGACTGGAAATCATGAAGTAGTACATGAAATGCCTACGACAGCTTAACTTAGGCCTCAAAATTTCTTGATCAAGCGGAGAGGTGTTGCAAACGCGGTGTTGCTCGCAGAAATATTCCGAGTTGAGGCTACAAAACCTGCACATTTTAGACTGAGTTGTGCATGAATTAATTGTCACATGGCACTCAAATCTGGTATAATGCATTAGGGCGAAGAAGAAAACCTACAGCAAAATTTTTACCAGAATACACGTCTCAAAAAACCTCCAGAGTCTAAGAATTTCCATTGATGACAGCATTTAAGGCCTCACCGCTGTCAGAAAATCTGGCATTACCAGCGTTGGCATTGTGAGATAAAAACATGGGCATAGGTCTGCCAGGTGGTAGATGCCAGGTGGCATGGTCGAGTAGTGACTGGTTGGCAAGTTGAATGATGTCACCAGACATGACATGGCAGACACACTACCAACTCAGGCTTCTTCTTTGAGCTAGGAGTGTGAAATTGGAACAATTGAACCTTCCAGGACCCATGAGTGATGATTAAGACATGCTACTCTTAGGCCACGCAAGCACGTCTGTATAGCTTAAAGCAGGGCTCCATAGACATCTGTCAGGTGGCCCTGTCATACAACAGGGTAGCTTACAGCGGTATGCTAATGAATATATCAGAGATAATAGAGGCACAAATTAATTGATTAGAGAATAAGTGAGTAGCAAAGTGGGTATACAAGGAGGAGGATCCACAAGACCTGCAGATGGGAGCCATTAACAATGTAGTATGATATCCTTAAATCTGGAGGTTGTGTCCCCCCCCCCCCCCCCCTTTTTTACAGCATTCATATAAAATGTCAGTATATAAAAGCATATAAATTAATGAGTGAATAAAACCACCTCTATATTCCTAAAACAAAGTGTTTGTAAAAAGACGTCATAACTATGCTCGCTTTATCATTTTTTTAAGAACATCAGAAATGCTTTTTGCTGCTCCGGAAAGCATGCAAAAAAACTTTTGCTATCATGCAGAGGTGGCATTCCACTTCAACAGAATATTTGGTGATCTGACTCAGCCTCGATCTCAGCAAATAAGGCTGAGGTCCCCTAAGCGACTTCTCAATTTTTCGGAGACCACTGGTAACCTCAGTCAACACCTCAAACTCAAATTGTGAGGTTGAGTTCGGGCCCTCAACCTCAAAAGGAAAACATTAAGAAATTATTAAATTAAGCCGCAACTAAAAGCAAATATGCATTGCTCGATAACCCTGTGATGTATAGGCAAGCCAAAAAAACTTCCGAGAGCACTGCAGAATCTGCAGTGGAGAAATGTGAAAGCCCGAGCGTTGCTGCTGCATATGGTGCATCGCGTGCTCCTTGTATAGCTTTTGCTAGCAAGGCCAGGGCTTGTGCCACACAATGGAAATTTCATTTCCTTGACACGCGTTCATTGCAGTGCTACTGCAAGTGTGGTATTGGTGGTACGGCGTCACTCGTCATCGCGCCCCCTATGTTACCATGGTGTAGCAGGAATGCAGGAACACATCTTGCTGACAGATCCCGAGAACAGATCTCTCGAATAAATCTCGAGATTTTCACCATAAACCAAGAAAGGCTTTCGCCTCAGTATTTCTCATACGAGGATTGTATTTTACTGTTAATTTTATAAAGCAAGAAACATTGGCCTGGAGCCGAAAAACTCCCGAGACTTCATGTTTAACTCTGCAGTAAAGTGGCAATAGTAGTTCCGCTCTCACCCCCCCCCCCCCCCCCCCCCCCCGATTACATCGCCCCTTTTGTGATAGGTCGCATTCTAAGTACTACATGGGTACCAAATTCAGACGCGGACATCCTCCCAAGGGTGAACCCTCATTTGTGTGCCTTCACCCTCACCTCATAAGGATTTCACTCGGTGAGGTGAAAGTGAAGGAGAACCGGCGCAGAAATTTGTGAGGGTGAGGGAGGAAAAGGTACAGAGTTTAAATGCAAGTGCAAATGTTCCCTGAAAGCCAGTTTCTATAGTAAGAAAATGTATGCAGCAACACGAACAGCACAGGTGACCACACACTTTCTCCTCCACTGGGCCTGCGTTGTATAGAAAACAGATGTAATGGAACGGGGCACAGGTGCTACAGCTAGGCACCAAAGAGAAAGGTAAAACACTTGAAACAGCGAGAAAGCAGAAATGAAAGCCACAAAGTTGCCCCGGCGCTCATGGTGAAGAAAAGTTAAAAAATAACCTTATAGAGAGCTGCTGGAGGCACCGAGAGCAATGTTGCTGTTGCCAGCCTCACGGAACACGATGGCACCGGTGAAGTACACAGGACTGCCGTTTCTGACTGCTAGCGTTTCTTTGGCAAACAGGAAAACAATGAAGACAACAGGTCCAGAAAATAAAGTATGCAAAATAAAATAAACTTGGTCAAAAGAGAAGGGACGCACAAAAAATAAATGTTGAACACAAAAGACCGAGTTGGGGTAATTTTATTTGCTGCGACCCTGCCCCGAGTTTTTGCAGCAAGAGCTACCATTCTAGCATTTCACGGTGGCCGGCAGAGGCCAGTTGTGTGCATGTGCCATTACCATGGCCACCGGAGAGAAGCAGCATGTGTGGCGTGCACTTTGCTGTCGGAGCCACGCAAGACGTCACATGGATAAGAAATTGTGAGCATGCACCGATACCGTGGTAACTAGAGAGACCCCACAGGTCAGCCGCGCGCTTTGTCGCCACCTCGCCACACAATCATCCAAATCGCAGGTCACAGCGCAGCATTGCGTATAAAAGGCTGTGATGAAATAGGCGGCTGTATGACAATGTTTCACATGGATGCAGAGAAGGAGAGTCCAACCACTGCTAAGCGGCGGTACAGACAAGAGAAGATTAACTTTTCCTCCTGAGGTTGTCGCCTGGCACTTGGTTATAAAACAAAGAAGTAATGAGCATAAGAATCTGAAGAGAGCAGAGGAGACGCCCAAACAGAGAGGGGAACAGCTGGCCAAACGGAGATGCCAGGCTGCCAAGTGTAATAGACGGCGCATAGCCGCCGAGATGGAGCCTACAGAAGACATCAGTCAATGGGAACCAACAGAAGAGGATGTGAAGGCCAGTCGTGTGACTGATCACACCATTCGAGTTTCCGAAAGTGCATCTGCAACCCAGACAGTTGAAGCAGACTTTGCGAGTAATCTGTTTGGACACGTTTAGTGCATGGAAAACGTACCTCCTGCTACGTATATCCTGGCACATCTGAGCTACGCCACTGCCATTTTTTTTTCCTTGTCCAGAGTAGCTTGCATGAGTAGTCAACACATGAGAAGGTGTTTCTTGACTGTCTAGGCAGTAAGGTTTTACATATGACTTGCATAATTTGTTTAAATCACAGTTTGCAACAAAACCAACAGAAAATAAACAGCAGTGAATTTGTGCTGCTAAAAGCCCCAATAAAACAAACCACAGTTCAATATCCGACACAATATTTGTCATGTCAGTGGCATTGCTACGGTCTTTTTCAGAAAAAAAGCTATGAGCCTAATGCACTATATGAGCACAGTAGGGTACATTCACTCTCAATTTCCCTTTTAAAGCACCTGTCCTTGGTAAAGATGCCCTCCACATTTTGTTTTTTAGTCAGTGCGTAGTTATCAGAATTGCCATTCCACTGAGCAACAGGCAATCCATGCTTTTCGGCGTTTTGAAAGTGTGAGGCGGATGTGTGACTGGGCCAAGGAGCGAGAAAGGTACAGGAGATAAAAGAACAAGACAAAAGACTTCCGGAGAGATAGTGCCAGAAGTCCTCGCTTTGGAAATGAGAGTGAACTGCACATAGACAAAAAAGTCGATGCAGCCGCCGACAGGCGTCGTCTAACACGTTGCCAGGCAGGGGTTTCCGATAAGTATCGGGCTAATGCTGGTGTTTCAGGGTACACGCACGTACACAGGCCCGGTCCAACAATAAAATGCCGTGGAGTCTCTGGCATAAACTAAGGCACGTGTTTTCAAGCACTTCTCATAGCAGAGTCATTCGTTCTACGAGAAGATCACACTTGTCAGTCAGCGTCTCAGCAGCACTAGTGCGTGTGTTTTCGTGTCTTTACCTACATGAAATGACACATCGCATTGGTGTGAGTCTGCAAACATTGATCTTTGCAGGATTTTCCTGCGAGGTGGTCACCTCTGTTTTAAAGGCTCTTGCCAATGATGCTAGGGGTGTAGAGGAGCACCACCGCAGTAAAAAAAGCGCAAGGTACAGGACCCGTTGCCATTCCATATAGCCATCAAATCTCCCACCGCTTAAAAAAACGTGGCTCAGAAAGGCGACGTCCTGGTAGTCTTTACTGCACCCAAAAAACTAGCTAGCATGTGCAATACGGCGCAGCGAAAGAACAAGCAGGAATGCAGCATCAAGACGTAAGCACGTTTGTTTCATGGGAGAGTGCCGTTGTTTATCAGATACCCCTGTCTTGTTAAAAGCTACAGAGGAGAAACTGGATGTTGCAGAAGCATCCCACTTCGGGAGCACCACGTGGGAGTAAGCGCACTGGCTGGGGGTGGCCTAGTAAGCGTCTATTGTCGCCACTGCCGTAGTTCTGTTTCACGGAACCGAGGAGTGAGCCAGGAAGCCTTGCTTTAGATAAGGAGCCATTGAAAGCTGACATAAACATAATCCACCTCTACAGTGAAGCTCATCCTAGCAAAGTAAGAACACTGGATTACACTGGCATGTGTGGGAAAGCTTTCTATCAAGATAGTTAAACTTCTTATGTTATCGAATAAGGTGACCAAGGTTTCAACTGCTAACACAAGAGGCGAATTACATCTTAATGCAGTATGCTTTGTATAATTTTCTGCAAAGTTTGGACTCAGCGGCGAACGATGGCGGCAGGAGCGCGCGCAGCAAACTGAGAACACGAGAAAGGGGGGGGTTACACGCAGAGCTGAACAGTGGCGGCAGGAACGCGCGCTTCTCCGGCTGCGGAGCTGGTTACGAGGAACAACGCCAATGGCGACGGCACTGCGAAACGCAGGAACGGGCGCCAAAGAGCTGTGCTCTAAAAGAAATGCAATGTTGAAGAAAGTGCGAAGAAACATTGCACACCAAGAACAGAAGAGTACAACTGCGCTTCCCATAGCGTACAGAAGGCTTGAGACATCGACTCAGTACTGCATTCCACACTGCTAACAGGTAATAGGTTGCATTTATGCGTCTCGATTCAGAAAAAAAAAGGAATATTGTAATACATTACCTCAACATTTGATTCCGAAAATTTTTGTGCAACTGATTTGATCATCTATACACAAAATGTAAACCCAAAAATCAACTCAATAATTTTTAGCTCATAAAAGCATGTCAGCTCGAATCTAATTTTTTTCTTATGGACTTAAATAAGAGATCCAAAATTAAGTGGCTGCCAAGATACCTGATATTATGAAGTTAACGCATCCCTTAATCTCCTCCTTTCTCCTGCATTGCTTGGTTTCACTCAGATTCAAGAGATGAACAATGGGCCTTAGTGGAGCAAAAACTTTTCATTGGGCATTACTGTACAGGCCCCAAAGTAATTTTTTTTGTCTCTTCTTTCCAGGCAAATGTTTGTCAACGGTTAACATGCACAGGCTGCTTACCTGCATGTCAGCTGTGTCTCATCAGCTGTACCATATGTCCCGTACTCTTGCATTTTTTACCGCTATACTGGTTATGTAAGCAATGCTAGTACGGTTATCTTGTGCTGCAATGTTTAAGCATTGCAGTCATTTGGGGCCACTTATGAATATACGAGAAGGAACAAGGAGCACGAAACAAAGCGAGGTTTATGAAACCGGAACGTAGAAAGCTAGTATATGATTCAAAAAGGTTTGGTTTGGTTTATGGGGAGTAAGGATATGACGGGCTTCCCAGCAGTGGATTCGTCCCGAGATAAATGACACTTGGTGGAGCAGCTTCTTAATGAACCGGAGAACTTTATACAGAATATATACAAGAGATGATACAAGAATCAAGCCGGATTTGCTTCCTCAAGGGAGCAACAATCAGAGACGAACGGCAACTGGCCGCGCCGGCCGTGCCGACCGCTAAAGCAGAGCGACAAGGGACTCCGCGTCCCCGCAGTTGAGCTGGCGCCTCTTGCCCCAGCTCCAAAGCAACCACTCCCTCCAGCGCTCGCCAGAGCGAGCGTCCTATCTTAAGAAGTAGCTCCAGCAAAAAGACACCCGAGCGCATTCCCGCGCTCCTGAGATGAGTTGAGAGCATTCCCCCTTTCCACAAGTCAAAATAAAAACACAATCCCTGCAAGATGTCTTCTCGGCAACCTTCGCAAAACGCACCAGATGCGCGCAGCACATCGCAGTGCAGCGCGACGAAAGCCTGACCCCCTTCACGGGTTTTATGGCCTCTGGTCGCTCCCACTCGTGCGACGGGACAGCGGGGGACCGTGCTAATGAAGCCCGAGGAGGAAAAAGGGGCGCTTCTCCCATTTCCAATAGCAAAGGGAAAATAAACTCAGAGGGGGGTTCGAAGGAAGAGCTCGCGTTTTGGAGCTAATGCTCTCCTTCTAGGAACTATACTCTGTTTCATACATCAGGTGCAACGCAGCGAAAGCTACGCAAGTAGTCCGCAAGAAAAAAAAAAGGAGGCGTATCACCACGCTCTCGTTTTGTGGCCGAGTGGTTCCTGAGGAAACGGGCTCTATTCCGGGCATACACATTTGCAATAACTTGCTTCGTATGCCTAGACATCTTCGCAGTGCGGATCTTATAGAAAAAATGCGCACCAAAGAACCATTTTCTCAAAAACAGATGAGCAGCGCGGAGGGCACAGCTAGCGCCATCTAGTGGCACAGCTGGCAAGGTTGTGGGGCAGCGAAAATGCGACACGAACGAAAACGACATGAAAAACATACAAATTCACGGAATCCGATCCTTTCTCCCTAAAAAAGGTGCTCTTTATGAAGTTGATGGCAAATGTAACATGCATTAAGCTTGCAGACAAAGCAACTATCATTTCCTCTCGTCAAGAGCAGGCACTATTTTTCATCGCGGATGCGGAGAGCGCAAACAAGAGCTATAGCTTTGGCAGTGTTGCACTTGATGTATGAAACGGAGTATAGAACGCGACACGCAGTTCAACATTAGGCCACCCAGCTGAGAAATACTCCCAAAACACGAGTACAGATATACATCAACACATACACGAGGGTCTGGCATAGAAACTTACACAGACAACCCAACAACCGCTGAGGCCAAACAGAGCACAGGCCTTACATGGGGTTTAATGTCCTAAAGCGATTCAGACTCTGAGAGATGCCATAGTGGAGGGCTCTGGAAATTTTGGCCACCTGGGGTTCTTTAACGTGCACTGACATCACACAGTACACGGGCACCTGGCTTTTCGCCTCCATCGAAAAGCGGCCGTCACAGCAGAGATTCGATCCAGTGTCCTTGGCCACAGCAGTCAAGCGCCCTAACCACTGCATCATGGCGAGGCTGTGGTCAGGAAGTGGCAACAAAAATATGCACGTAATTTTGTATCTTCTGGTTGCATTCTGAACTGATATGAGGAGCTGTCAAGACACATCTGCTCACAATCAAGTGCAGCTGCCAAGTTAGGCTCCTATTACGCAAGGCCTAGCTGCATAACCAGGTGCAGCTGCAAAAAGTCACTGAAAAGAAAAATGGACATCAGAGCACAATGGCAAGCTTTAACACTCCAGAGCCTTTCGACTTAACAAACGCCAGTGACTGGACGGCCTAGATAGAAAAGTTCGAGGACTTAGCTATGTATCAAGAGTCTTGGAGAATGAAGAAAAAGTTGAGGAAAGCTGCTTTATACCATCGGTCGAAAACGTGCGAGAAATTTCGCGATCTCCTTATGTTACGGATGCAGACCTTGAGAACGTTGAAGCAGTAAAAGCGAAGCCCCAAGCACACTTCATACACAAGAAAAATGTATATATCTTGTTTCAACTGCCACAAACATAAGATGGATAAAACTATTCATGAGTTTGCTACTGCGCTGCATGAACCAACAGCTCGATGTAAATTTGACGATCTGAAGGAATGTTTGGTGTGCGACCAGTTTGTTGTGGGCATGCTCATCCGGTCACTTTCGGCACCACTCCAACTGAACCCAAAGATTATGTGACAATAGCAATTTTGACAGACAGAAAAACTGAGACAGTGAAAAGGCAACAAGCCAAACTTAAGTTGCAAATAAAAAAACCAGTAGCTGACATGGTTAAAGGAAGAAAGCCACAGTGAGCAGAAGCAAGCAGGGGGCATTCAAGTGAGACATTAAATAGAAGGTTCACTGCTAAGCACCAAGCATGAGACTTCTAAGGCTGTGAGGTTCATAAACGTTCAGAATGCACGGCAAAAAATGAAAAGTATCATTTCTGTCACAAGGAGGGACATTTGAAGACTGTCTGCCACATTACAAGCATGCGACAAGGTTGAATGAGCTGCCAACAAAATCGACGAGTTTCTGGGTACTGCGCAAGAACAACGAGCAATCAAGAACAGCAAAAATGAAAATGCGACAAGGCAAGCCAAGAAAAAAACGACAAACTTAGTATTGATCAATGGCTGCTTTGTGCGAGCCAAGGTGGACACAGGTGTTGAAGTAAATAATTGTCAGAGACTTATTCCCGGGCATGCCACCACATCTAGAAAAGTTGAAGGACCTGCGAGGACCAAATGACGCTGTGCTGCATACTCTAGGAAAGTTAAAAGCCCAAATCAAATGAAAAGGAAAAGTTTGGTTTGGTTTGTGGTGTTTAACGTCCCAAAGCAACTCAGGCTATGAGAGACGCCGTAGTGGAGGACTCCGGAAATTTAGACCACCTGGGGATCTTTAACGTGCACTGACATCGCACAGCACACGGGCGCCTTGCCTTTCGCCTCCATCGAAAAGCGGCCGCCGAGGCCGGGATTCGATCCCGCGTCCTTGGGAACAGTAGTCGAGCGCCGTAATCACTGCGCCACCCCGGCGGGGTTGAAAAGGAAAAGTGTCCTCAAGAGATGGTCGTATTTGGTCGCCAGCCTTCGGATACCTCTGCTTGGATTCCCAGTGGTGTGAACATTTGACGTCCTTTCATCGACACCATAGTAACATAACTACAGCGCAACACATAAACAGCCCTTCCTTGGTATCAACTCTATACCAGGTGAGCACACCATCTGCCTAACTAATGATGCGGTGCTATTTGCTGTCATAGTCCTGAAAAGGGACTCAAAAATATGAAGCACCAAGGCATTATTCACAAGTTAGAAAACCCAACCGTCTGGTCCACTCCCACAGTGCCAGGCCAGAAGCCATAGGTCATGTGTGCATAAGTTTGAGAAGAGAACAATTGTTCTGTTTGTTCTGCTAATGTTTTGCAAACTGTGCATGAAGTGTCAGGAAGCTCAAATTCTGGATGGCCTTTCAGGTGTCGCCAACAGCATGGACGATATTCTTGTTTGTGGTCCAGACAAGAGGACACCCAGCTAGCAAGTTCTTCAACGGCTACCAGAAGTATCTAGGAGCAACACTAAACTACAAGAAATGCAAGTTTACTATGAACAAGACAGCTATCCTGGGCTTGATAAGAGGGCGAGGGGTTTCACAATCCTGTTATAGTAAAAGCAATCCAAAGCCTTTGCACACCAGAAAGCGTGAAAGTCCATTCAATATTGGGCATGCTTAACCATGTTCCGAGGCTTGCAGAACTGATATCCCCATTGATAGAGCTGTTCCACAAACACTAGGGATGAATCTGGGGTCTTGTTCAGAAGGAAGCACGCAAAAACGTCAGACAAGGTCTACAAGATCTAGCTTCGTCTAGCTGCCAAGGTACAGGCGAGGTCAAAAATATGCGGCCCGCGGCTCCGATCGGCGAAGTGGCTGTTAGCTGCACCACAGCGCTCGCGCCAGCGCTGCGAGAGTATGCACTGTGACGATAGATTTATCCCTTGAGAGCGAGCAGACACGTCACACGGTAGATAAAGTTTAAGTGCAACGTTCAGCCGTTTCGCAGCTTATGGTCATGGTGTAAGAGAGCTCCTGTTTGCATGGAGCGTTGCCGTGCTGGTGCTGCCTCGCATCTCGTCTCCCGCATGTGCGGAACGACTGCGGCGCGCATGCCCTCAGCCGCGCATGTCGCCTGTCTTTCTAGTATCGTAGTTCAGTTGTACCATGCAACCCACCGCGGGAAACTAGTGGATATGGTGCTCGGCTGCTGACCCAAATGATGCGGCTTCAATCCCGGGAGCGGCTGTAGCTGCATTTAGGTTGAGGCAAAATGCAAGAGGTCCATGTAATGTGTGATACAGTGCATTTTGAAGAACCCCAGGTGGTCGAAATTTCTGGAGCTCTCCACTGTGGCATCTCTCATAGCTTGTGATGCCTTCAGACGTTAAAACCTACACACCAGTTTTCATGCTTACGCGCTGTCCGCTTTCGTGTAATTTGCTGCACTTGCATGCTCATGGCTTGAGCACCAGCGTGCATGCACCACATTCTCAAATATTATGCGAGGGTTGTTCACTGTCTTAGAGTGGTAACATGCGAAGAGCCACCTCATTTGTAGAATCATTAAAGTTGCAATAAAAGCTACATGCGGAAGAAAAGTCGGGTGTACACTACGTACACAAGAGGTTAATTATTGTATTAGATGAAAAGGAGGTATTACATGTAAAAACTTCAAGGGGAGTAATATATATATATTCACTGCAAGCAGAGAAGTAGAAGTCTTGATGAAATAATGGGCCCTTACAGTTCCAAGAAAAAAGTAACGAGAATTATTTAAGTCTGAATGCAAAAATGACTGCGTAAAATTAACACAAAACTACAGGGTTCGGTGAGGCCCGGTAGAATAACGCGAAAGGCTTTTGTTGGGACTCTTAAGATTTGGTGAAAAATAAAGTGATGCCACGAAATTACGAAATTTATTATGTGTATTGATAAGAAGGCTCCTCGGTGTTATCTGTTACGGGCACTAGGCATCATCATCATACAGATAAAGTTTGAAAAATATGAAGAGAAAATGATCGAGATGTACGTGTAGCAGGAGCAAGTATTATGTTTTTATGATAGTGCATCAGCCTCATACAATGATAAGAGGATATCAGATTTTTAAAGGTAAACCTGCCATATTTGATGGCTCGCTAGTGAGTTTCCAGACGCTTGCACCTATTTCTTTTTGTAATGAATATTTCAATGTATCCACCGTGACAGATTACATGCATGAAACGTAATTTCAACTACGATGCTAGAAAGACTGGCGCCGTGCACTTCGATAACGGCTGAGAGCCCGCACACCACGCCGTTCCACGCACACGAGAGACGAGATGCGAGGCGGCACCAGCGTTTCCTTCTTATTCGCAACCATGTTTTTGTATACTGGGCACAAGCGTCACCACTGGAGCAAACGGCGCTAGCGTCGAACAAGGGGAGCAAGTGGGATCCCGTGACTCCTCTTACTGCTGCTGAAGCAGTTGCTCAGTTCAATTTGTGCATTTTAAAAGCTAATAGTGGCGTTTGTTTCTGTAGTTTGGGTTGATATAGAGTGCCAGCCACGCACTCTTTGATCTTGCATCGTGAGGCTGCTGAAGTCTACGGTCCGTTACTGCTCTGTACCCGGACGTAAGAGAGAGGACCCAGCGGAAGCTCCCATTGCTACCCGAAACATAAGCTCGCAGAACCTTTCTTAATCAAAATTTGAATGGGCGAATCAGCGAGTGATCATTTTCATGATGTGCGCAGCAGACATCAGTGAGCGAGATACCGTTCAGAGTTGGCACTAAATGTTCGGTGAGTGGTAAAAGAAAAGGCGCGTTTTAATTTGCGCTTATCACTTATGAAGCTAGTGATACTATTGCTGGAAGATGCTGGCTTCTTCATGGAGCAGTACCCTCTCAAAGAAAGGAGGGATCTTGCGAAGGCCAGAAGGCCTCAAATTATTCTAAATGAATGCATTGACATGGAAGTTCCTCAGAAATGAACTAGAAGATTTTGCCGCCTAGGGCAGCGCTATGCATGGCAAGTTGTCTCAGGCAGTCTCCAATACTGTAGTAATTTAAAATGATAGTAATAGTAAATAGTAAATAACAGTAATAGTAAATGTAGTAATTTTGTGAATAAACAAAAGATAGAGCATTGCATGCATGTTGTGATATACTGCTAGAGATATGCGTAAAAAAAACTACTGTGGGCGGGAAACACAGATATTTGCTCTAACCAAGTGTGTCAATGGCAGTAGTCAGCGCGCAAGAATTTGCTGCGTGGAATGCACGTCTTCACCCTTACTAAAAAATTAATCCATGTTATCCCCACAGTCAAACTTGTTTGCTCTTCTACGTTCAAGGGAGCAGGTGAAAAGTGCCGCTTCCGCCAGCGCTATGCGAAGGCGCTCATCATCTATCAGGCTCCTGACAGTCCTCTGCTCTTGCAAAGGAATCCCATCATCACCTGTACACTGACTGTTTGCATCTAACTGGTTGTGTGGTAGCTTCAATTGTTGCTTTTTTCTTTTCTTTTTTCATAACAGCAGAAATGCTGCAGCTGGTGCGCGTCGTAGCAGTAAAGCTCGCCAACTTTGATAACTCTGATTCGATGAAGTGATCTTTTGCCGAATGAGCAGGTCTCATACCTCAAAATAAGCTTATACAGGTCCAGACCAAGATGTATATTAAATAAAGAAATGAATCTAATGCTAGCGCACAACTGTACTGCCTAGCAAAGCATTCTACAGCAGCAGTTCAACGTGTGTTACCCCACTTACTTCGTTATGTGGGTGCTTCCAAGAGGTGGCGCCACGGTATGTCCTCGCGCCCAATATGGTAATAAAAGGTACGCTTCTCCTGCTCGTTTCTATTTAAATATTCCTGAGTATAGGTTTACACGTTTGTTAGCTAGCAATGATAACATCATTTCAGTCCGAAATAAGAGGGTAGTTCTTCGTATACACTGACTCTATGCGATAAATGGTGAGAAATCTGTAGGGTATGAGTAAAATATCTTGATGCCTGTGTTTTCAAAGCACTGATAACTACTGACACAGCAAAAGTATTTGAAAAAATTATTTTCATGTGGTTATTTTCAAGCATTTTTTTAGCCGGCGATCTTGAGGCTCAACATATGAGAGATTGTTTCGCAACAATGCTTATCAGCTTCAAACAGAATGTTGACAAGGATGCGCTAAGAATAAGAAAAATATCCCGAGTGCCAAACATAATTTAAGACCATGGAGCAGGGTTAGCTGCTAAAGAAAAACTGCCAGCTGATTTAAAACAGTGTTGGTCATCACAGGGCTCACTCACTGTATGTAGTGGACTGCTGATGATGGCAAACCGAATCATCATTTTAAGAAATTTTTGAATTGAGATACTTTAGTGCATTCATGAAGGTCATCAAGACATAGAAATTAAAATGTTGTGCAAAGGCCAGAGAGTCCATTTTGTGGCCAGCAGTGAGCAGTGCACTTATGCAAATGGTAAAGAACTGTGTAGCCTATGCGAAGTGCCAAGCACAGTTTTCAGAACTAATTAAATCTACAAACACACCAGAACTCAAGTGGAAGAGTTGCAATACACCCTATTGAGTAGCAAAGCACACACACCTTTTCATCCCTATTTTTCAGCATACGCTGAGCTCTGCCTCTTGGCCAGAGGTACAAGGGCATCAGGGGAAATTGAGCACCTCAAGTGTGATCCGCAATGATCAGGGACAATGGTACACAATTTAAGTGCTCACAGTTCACTCATTTTTGCAGCTTCGTACAAGCTCAGTCACATTACTTTTCACACTCATTATGCATGATTAAACAGTGAAGTGGAAAGAGTCGCAAAGCCATTCAAGACCATGTTAACAATGCACAAAGGTCCGTATTTGGCATTGCTGACCTAAAGAAACACACCTAGGCCGAAGGTTACACTCCTGCATGCACAACTCCTAATGTGCAAAAGGTTATGGATGCATACACCTTGCTGTCCAGAACAGCTTGTGTCAGAAAAACTAAACCTGCAGGAATGGTGTTCAAGAGATACTGAGATCAGGCGAAAGCAGAAGCAGCCCTATGACAAGTGACTAAAGCCTGGTCAACAAGTCTTGGTCCCAGAGCTCGAATAGAAAGCAACCGTTATCGCCACCGCCGCAGAACCCACGTCAAAAAAGGCTCAGACAGAGAACAGGCACTTTCAGTGAAACAGAAGGCACATAACTGTGCTTCCACTGAAAACATCATTGTTAGAATCTCAAGAGACCCTGGCCGCATCCCAAGTGCCACAATGTCAACTGCTATCAATGGCAGTGAGAATTGAGGAACCACTGCACTCATCATCGGGAACTCTGCATCAGTGTTCACCTCAAATGCCATTGAATGTGCCAAGAAACAGAGAGGATAAGCAGCAAACAACCAGTTCTGGCCAATTTTCCAGAAAAGCAATGACGGCAGACTAAGTACTCATGAGTGTAGTGTGAGACAGAAAACAGTGCTACTCTTCTTACTGTAATGGAAACTCGGGATGCGCCAGTTTCAATATATGCGCCTTCAAAATAAAAGGAAGAGGTAATAGTAAGTTACCCACCAGGGGCTCCCATGAGCCAGAATGGTGTGGAACTCGCATGATTTGTGTGCACGGAACATAGTAACAAAGGATAATCTGTTCCGATTAAAGCACAAATAAATTTTCTCCCTAAAGCATGAAAAATTTAGCAGATTAGTTTGAACGCAAAATAAAGCTGTAATCAAAGACATCAACCCCGAATCTGTGCATGCATCACAGGTACTATCAGCATTTCAGGTGGCCCTACAACATACTTTATGATCCCGAATGTCAGTGATTAAACCTTGGCCAAAGGTGCATATCATTACTCATCATTGTGTGCAAGTGTCTGGTATGATCGGACAGTGTTTAACATTGCAGGTGCTGCCATACTAGGCCCAAACTCCTATGATGAGCGATTTCATACGAGATGGTTGGGCAGATCTGCTTTAACAGCATGGTGCGCTGGTGTAGGACCGACACTAGAGGTTAACTTCAATCCAGGGCTTGGTCAGCAGCATGATGACTCAAGCCGTACTCGGCAGCAGATTGAGGATGTGCTCAGCCAATTTTACGCAGGCCACAAGCCAGGCCTGATCTATTTTGCCAAGGTCAGGCTCAGCACTTTTTTGTTAGGCTGTGACGTTGACCCGACTTTATGCTGAGGTTGTTTTGTCCATTGGAATATAAAGACAACCCTTAAGTTTTTATCCGAATGGTATCATCAAAAATTTGCTCATGTCATAACCCTCAGCAGGATTCTATCCAGTGTAAACGCAAATACAGACACTTAGTTTTTTGATGACTTAGATCAGTGTTTCTCAAATAGGGGTCCACGAAGCCATTTTCAGTGTCCATGAAACCCACATCCACAAAAAAGAAGGGTCGCTTGAAAGTTCTAGACTGGCTAGGCACAGTTTTGCAGAGTTAAAAGCACGAAGGTCCAAAGGCTACTTTAGTTTCTCAAAGCAAAAGAAACGCAGAAGGATCGAGTGTTGTTTGTTTGTGGGGTTTAATGTCCCAAAGCGACTCAGGCTAAGAGAGAGGCTGTAGTGGAGGACTCAAGAAATTTCGACCACCTGTAACATGCACTGAAAGCGCACAGCACACGGGCGCCTTGCTTTTCACCTCCATCGAAAAGCGACCGCAACGCAAAAGGAGTGCAGAAATGGAGAGCGTACGTGAGAGAGCGGAAGTGAAAGCGTGTCTATGGCGCATGTTGACACCAGCATCAGTAAACTCGAGCTCTGACTGCACTGCTGAACAGGCCTGCAATGCGGTGCACCTCGGATGTCAAATGAGCAAATCGTGTGGGCGGTGTTGGGAGCGGGCATGCTTATCGGCGCTGACGCGTCGCCTCTTCTACAAGTCCTCTGCAGGCCGCCATGGCACAGTGGCTCATTAAATGCCAGTTTAGCCTTGACTCAAACCGGATTCCGTGACCTGCTCCCAGAACTGCAGCTGCAGTCCGTACAAGATCTCCCCCTACCCCCCACTCTTAAGGGGTCCCCTCAATTCCAACTGGTCCACAAGGTGTCCCCCATACATTGCATCATACATTGAATGTTCTAAGCGGCAGGGTTTTACATTAAATGGTTAAAATCATCACTTTTTCACAAATGGTTCTTCATTGGTCTTGCACATTCAAATTTAAAAACGGTATAGTTTTGCTGTCTTAGCCATGAAATTGGGTCCCATAAGTTAAGAGACAAAACGGCTGGGAAATGCCTGTAAGCTTCATGTAGCTGCACATGAAGGCGAGGATGCTGCCTACATGACCAAAAGTGTAATTGAAACAAAAGAAGACCATTATAATGTACCAGGCAATGGTTGATGTATGTACAGTGTAGCACGAAAAAGATAGCTGGCGATATATAAGGCGTCAAAATTGGCAGAGAACACCGAGTGCGCTCTTGAGATCGAAGAGAATCAGCTCATGGCAGAGCCTCTTCAAGGCGCGAAAGGAACATACGAGGTCGTGAGTGCACAGCCTAGCTTAAAGCACAGAATCAGGTGAAGGCATGTCCAGCGACCAACAACCTAAAGAATAACAGCTGATGGACCAGCTAGCCTGGGTGACTTTCCTCTGCTATAGGATAACATTCCTTCATTTCCTATTTATGCCTACTCTCGATGAATAAATAAAAAACGTGAGCATAGTTCAAAATTTTTACCACATAACTGACTTTGCTTACTCTTGCCTAAGGAATTCATAAACTGCCACTTGCTGATTCCACTGCAATTGTGTCGTGACTGCAAAGAGAGAGGGGCAGTAAAGACAGCATAGAGCGGCCTTCTCTGGGCAATTTTTTCCCTCTTCCTTCTGGTCAAGCTGTTCGATTGCACCTGCTGTGTTGGAACCCACTGCGGCGTAGGCATATGGTTGAAAACAAGTTTGTCAGTTGCTCACCCATTAGGTTCAACTATTCGAGCTCAACAGCATGGCGCTTTAGGCTGAAAGTAACCGAACACCCATCAAAGCTAAGTCGCTTGCTAATGAACTCAGATTTCCATATGCATCTGTTAAGTCCAAATGATTTGAACTCCTTGGCAAAAAAAAAAAGGTCGTGGGTTCAAGTATGGTAGAGGGTTTGAGCTCCAGTAAATGTCGTAAGTTCGATTTCCAGAAAAGGTCGTGGACTAGAGCCCGATAAGTTTTGGCTTCGAGTCCCAGAGAAGGTCGTGAATCCGAGTTCCCACGCCACTCCAAGAAAATCATTAAAAATAAGTGCTCGCAGACACGCGGGGAAAGAAGCCGCTTACCTGCTGCGTACGGGCGTCCGGAATGCGGGACACAAAGACCCCGTGGTGCGCGTGCACCCTTCCCCGTGCCAGGAAGAAACCGAAGGAGCGGCCGGGCGGCCGCCGCAGCTCCACCACTTGGGTGCCGTCCAGGTTCTGCTGCAAAAGCTGTGCGCACACGTGCGCCGGATGGCCGCCGGTCCACAACGGGTCGCTACACGAACTGCGACACGAGACAAAAGTCAATTAATTGCCCACCTACTTTTGCCAGCGGAGACATTGAGCACGGAAAACATGGTTGCAAGTACCGACTTTGCTTAGGCTACTTTGGCACAGCATAGTGACATGCAGAGTTGGCGACAAAATAAAGCTTTAATGTCCCGAACAGACGCCTTCAAAAAAAAAAAAAAAAAAAAAAAAAAGAAAAGAAAGGAAACTGAAAAGTAGCAAGTGAAAACGGCCTCTTCGAGTGAAACTCAAAATGAATCACCGCTGTCACTTGCTGGTAGTGCTTGCCGGAGGTAGAGTTACTCTCACGGTTGTTACTATTGTTACGACTTAGATTTCGCGTTCTTTTGCGTTGTGTTTGACTCGGTCTTTCGGACCGTGGTTTTAAGCACCCTTTCTGCATGCTCTCCCCGCCCGCCGCTTCTCGCGCTATCTAACCGACGCGGCCGTTACTGTGGATGGATGGATGGATGGACTATAGGAGCGTCCCCTTTGAAACGGGGTGGTAGCAGTAGCTGTCATGCTCATTTTTCTCTCTATATTTTAATTATTGATTTAGAATGGTTAACTAAACCATCATTCTATTTATTAAATTTTTGTTCTTACATTACTAACATTATGTCACTTCTCTGTTTTTAAGCCACCAATCTTCCAGTCGTTTTTTGCTAGTTTCCACCGCCGGTTTATTCACCCGGCCACTGTTATCTCTAAACCCCAGAGCTTCAGGAACAGTGATTGCGCCTGCATCAACTTCCGGATGGATACCATTGCATCCGAGTATAATATGGTCAATTGTTTTCACTGCGCACTGTCAGCGCACGTTAAAGATCCCCAGGTGGTCGAAATTACTCCGTAGCCCTCCACTACGGCCCCCCTTTCTCTCTATCCACTTTCACTCCCACCTTCCTCCCTTCCCTTACGGTGCGGTTCAGGTGTCCACAGAGCAAGTGTGACAGATACTGCGCCTTTCCCTTCCTATGAACCAACCAACCAACCAACCACTGTGCAATTGTGCACTGTGTGCGTCGCTGGTGCCGCCACCTCTCGCGCATGAGCGCAAGCCTTATTTTATTCGAACCATCCTAACACTATATAGGTATAGTAACAGTAACGCTAGCCGGAGATTGCAAATACCTTGGTAAATACGCCTTCTTATCACACTGGTGGTTCACGACAAGATCAATGCAGTTCACGACAGGTTCGACAAGAACCATTTGAAAAGCATTAGTTGTGGCGTAAAAAGAATGGAAAGAATAGTGACACCAATCGGGGGAATGATCCGTTGCATATTACCGAACATGAGACACACGCAAGAGAGCAATAAAAACTTGTGGCGATCAGTTTCGGTCTCAGTATTACAGCCGCCGAAAAATTGCCGTCGCTGTTATAAGACGTACAAAAACTGTTGTCTTTATCGCTGCTTTATTCAGTTAGGTTCGCACGACTGCTTATACGTATACGCAGGCCTGCCCTGAAGATAAATCCCAAAAATAAATAAGCAACGATTATATCTGTTCTCTTCGTTACTCGTCAAGGTACGTGATCTAGAACACTACGTCAAAGCCATCGCTCAGTGGCCCAAAAGGAAACTGTTGGTGTAAGTGAATTCCGCACAGTGATTCATGTAGTACACTATCGCCATAGAGATTGCCTCGCATACTATTGAAAAAAAAAAAAAAAAGAAAAAAAAAACGAGTCAAAATTACCGTTTTTCGAAACGAAGAAACTTTTCGGGAGCAAATGGCGCTAAAAATGAAAAGTGAGTGTTCTGCCGTTGTTTAACTCTTCAGTCGAGTTTTGCGACTTCGTGACAAATTGTGCGACGAGTAAGCACTATCCCGCGGGCTGACATGCGGATTTTGATGTTCATTCCGACGTTTTCCAATCAAAGCATCAAAGTGTATGGCGCCTCAGACCCTCAGTATACCTCAGTGAGGAGGCGGCTGCGTAATGAAGAAGGAGGCGCTAGCGAGCAGCCAGCCTCCTGTCTCATTTTGCAAGAACTCTATATAGGGTAAAGAAAGAAATCCGAGAAAGAAAAAAAAAAAAAGAATTGCTTGCTGTCCCTGGGTGTTCTTTTTTTTTTTTTTTTTTTTTTTTTAGAAATAACATGCCAACCGCTGACTTGTCGCAAATTAGCTCCTAGAGCATCATGATCTCATTCCGTAGGGTAAACGTCGGGTTTGACAAACTCCCCTGCCAAGAAAGGTATGAGTGTTTTTTTTTTTTCTTTTTTTTTAATATCGTGACAACAGGCGCCCGAGAATAAAATCTTCAACCGCGGCAAGCACAAATCACGCATGAAAATAACTCAAGACGAAGATGCGGTGGCGCTGCCGTCGTTAGTTATCTTCACGTGGTAGGCAAAACCATTAGAATGTTGGGCAAAACAACGCTTCAGTTGCTTCAGTCGCTTTGCCTACCGCTCCATGGCCTACCCTGATTGCGCGATGGCTTGCTGCTGCCGGGAAATGCAGAGCACCATGCCGACTAATCGCGTCGCTATGGCATGTGCTGAAAGGCACACAAGAGGAAGTTTAGTAAGCTTGCACAGGTTTCTTGCCGACAATGATCGTCGTAAACAGTGGTGGGCCGCTGCGGTGAAGCGTCAAGGCTGGATACCGAAGCCTGCTCATCGAATATGCGGCAAGCACTTCGTCACGGCTAAGCTGGAGCTTATTCACCTTTACGCCAGAGCGAGCTACCGGATCAAAGGTCGCGAATAACTCGAGTTTGTTAATGTTGTTGTGGCTGTAGGAAGAAGGAAAAGAAAATGCACGGGCCTGCTACTGGCTCTGTAGCGTAGCCAACTCCGCTGCCTCGTGCGGACAGAAGAAAAAAATTGAGAAGAAGAAAGAAAAAGAAGAGGGAGAGAAAGACGTGCACCGCAACAACAGCCGTCGTCCACCACCTAAGCGGTGGCGGGTGCAATGACGGCCTACAATAGATAAAAATTCGGTGGCTGGCTAGCCCCCGCCGCAAGCGGCGTTGACCTACCGTCCCAGCCCCGTCGGCCTTTTTACGACGCGTGATGGGATCTTGGTACTGTTTTAGTGCCGGTGCAGGCGCGGGTGCGCAGATAACATATATAGACGAGGCAGTCATATATATGCTGTAATGCGTAGGCCTGTTTCTTTGTTGGAGCATGCATAGATGTTTTACCTATGCAAACTGTCCCTCAAGCCCGTTTTTTTTTTTCTTTTTTTTTTTTTTTTTTTTTTTTCACTTTGGTAAATGAATGTATGCGCAGTGGAGCTGCTACGCGAGAGATCTGTGTTGTGCTCCTCGATCCGTGATATAGCTATATGTTGTATGGCTAATCTTCGCCGCGTTCACGTCAAATTATTTTAATCTACTTCCTGATGAAGATTCCCACTTCATGTTGACAGCTACAGATTTGGATTGAAGCTGCATTTTTTATTTATGCCGAGCGCTTTTATTTGTATTCACAGCGGCTGATTGCGAGTTGTGTGGTTTATCCTACATAAACGCGGCAACAGTGGCCGAAACCGAACTGGGCCGCCGTAATGGCCCCAAAAAAGAGATCCCCAGATGATACAGCCCCCCAAAACAGGTCCCTGAAATATACGGCCCCAGAAAAAAAAACGTCCAGAAAGGTCCCCTCAGGAAGCGGCCCCTAGGAAAAATGTCACCAAGAAATTGACTGAAAATCTGGCCGGAACTCACTTCGCGAAAAATTGAACATCTTATTGGACGCCTTTTTTTTTTTTTTTTAAATAGATGCAACCATTGTTTGGGCGCTAGGTCCTTTGGGTCCTTTGGGTACTTTACACGTTTACAGGAACTGGAGAAGGCTTGGCGAAAAAGCATTGCGAAAAAAAAAACCACCACTATATAACATCCAGCGAGTATTATGCAGTGCATAGTTCCCAGTTTTCAAGATGGAAAATATCGCTCTTTAATATAGGTCTAATCACTCGGCTAATATCGCACATTCGAGAGACATGCTTGTCCTCGACCGCACAAATTTCGGCGCCATAATGGTTCTTTTTTTTTTTTTTTTTTTTGCGAACGCACGCCATCAGTACCATGTTTTGCAAATTTCAAGCGGACGGGTAGAAAGAAGCACTGTAGCATACATTACTGCGGCTAGACACGAGGAGACTCAGACTACGCCTTTAGTAAACAGAACTAAAGAACGTGGAAGAAACAAACAAAAAACGGCGGGGTTCAAAATATAAATAATGTGCAAGCTAAAACCATGAACACAGATGTAAGATAAAAACAGTAAGAGTCGATTACAATGAGCGCAATTCATCGCTGATAAGCCAAGCACCAGGCAAGGGGAAAGCTCGACTTTGCAGTACGTTTGATTGCATCTGTTTGGAGAGGTTTTATCCGGGGCCATTTTTTCCTGTGACGTTTTTACCGGAACCCACGGAACCACAGTGGCAGCTGCAGCTCGTAATTGTAATGCAAGCTAACAGCGTGACTACACGGGATAAAATTGCTGCCATTAACGACAGCAGCCGCCCACGAACAGAGCAAATATAACGGACGTGCAGCGTTGTGATTTCAACGAATAACGAAACGATACGCAAATCCGCGCGGTACGTCAAGGCTAATATTGCCATGCTGACCTAAATCATTTTAACCATACAGCCGCTCGACGCTAGCGAGGTGCTTCGTGCTTACCAAGAACGCTCATTTGCCGCTCGGTGTGAAGAATCATGCGATAATGCAATGATGCTTCGAGCGGACTACTTCGTACGCGGTTTGCGCGCGCTATTTATGAGCGAGGAAAATCACCGTCAGCGTACTCGACTCAAAGTATAGTTGTGAGCATCCGAAGCTTTGTAATTTTCGATGCGTTCCGCGATTAATTTTCTGGGAGAAAAACAGCAAATAGATGTCAACGTCGCTCATTTTCCCCGGCTGGCAGCAACACTTCTCTTGTGCGCCTTGAACCCAATCTCCATCGGTACGGCGTGCGAGTCCGTACGCTGCAAGCCGTGCACGTATAGTTTTTCAATGTATCGCTTCTGTCCTCACCGCTGAGGCTTACGAAATACTATCACGTGGTCATTTCGTCTGCCAAGAAGGCGCCTACAAATCACAATAACACTGCCTTGACAAGCTTGGCCACAGTGCTGCGGCCGCGGTCGTGCTTTTTGCCTAGCGTGGGATCGCTGACGAGAGCAGTGCCACCTCGATCGTATTGTTTGCAAACATGAAGGAGGTCTGTACAGTTAAAAATTGATGCAATAGCGTCATATGAACATTGTGCATTGTTGAGTGATTGTCTTAAATCGCTGCTAATCATGGAAATTAATAGTTGAAAAGGTAGCGCTTAGACGTAGACCTGTCTTCCCTGGACAAATGTTGAGAGAACAGCCGCCCTCTTATACTCCACCGTTACAGAGTATATGTGTTAGCTTAAAAGAACGTTTCCTATCACATTCATCCGCTTCCTTACTTATACTGCGGCCTTTGTTCCTCGCACGACCTGCGTCGCCATGATCGCCAAGGATGATCGCAACCACCAAGACAAGTTTTTTTTTTTTTTTTTTTCTCAAAACTTTGGTCAGAAGGCTGCCGGTTCGCAGGAACAACATGTGCGCACTTTTCTATCGAGAGCAAATACAGGATCTACCGTAAAAATGACGACCCAGACTCCAGGTACGTTTCAGAAAGGAATCTGCCCCTTCAGGCACACACGTGCACTACACAAATGTGTATATAGTATGGATGATGCCGGAAAGGGCTGTCACTGCGAAGATCAGACGGAAGTATTTTTTCTTCGCAACAGTGCTCCCGAAAACGTCTAATTCCCTCCTTAAAAACGAGGAATTAAACGATCGCACTACAATGAACAGAACGCTAAGCAAAAAATGTTCGCCTCACGTTCGTTGCAAACAAAGACCTTCGGGTTTTTTGTTTTCAAATCCAACTCTTCCTAGCTGCACAAACTAGATCAAAATCCGGTTAGATAACAGCGCTAACGGACGAAGGGAAAAAAAAAAAAAGACGGACATCTCAAGCGACTGACCCGAGTGTATATATATATATAGCCATAAAAAAGAACGCTACATAATTCTGGAAAGAAAGGTGTGTACAAAACAAGAAAACAAAATATATTAGCAGGACGCTTCCAATTTAGAAATATCTTTTTTTTTTTTTTTTTCATGCAGGACAACTGATGGAATGAACGTGTGTTTATTCTCACAGATACGGCACGCTTCGGAAACCTTCCGAATGAACTGATAACGATGCCTAAACAATACAGTCGTGTTATCAAACGGGCTCACAGCAAGACTAATCTTAACAGTGCTTACATCGAAAAGAAAAACGGCGTCCTTTGCAAAGCCAGGCTGTGATTTGGCAAGTACTTACATCCGCCCCTCAGTCCAATATACGCCTGGCCGCACGACACCTTAACCGCGCTGTAAGGGAATTGGGAAGAAGGTGGGAGTGATTGCAGTGACACGAATGCTAGCCAAGAACATGTCCTGCGGAATATGACAGATCCCGCGCAGAAATCTTGCACACGGGATTTGGTTCCATGAGCCTATACAAAAGTTTTCGCCTTAATAATTAAGCGCCGTTCGAACGCTAGCCACGATGGAAGTTAAACGGGGAGTGTTTTTGCAGGTCCTGCGTGCACACTCACGTCACACATAGGTAATTCGTTTGGTTTGTGAGGTTTAATGTCCCAAAGCGACTCAGGCTAAGAGAGACGCACGGGCGCCTTACTCCTCGGTGGCGCGCCGCGGCCGGGATTCGATCCTGCATCCTTGGGCGCAGTAGTCGAGCGGCCTATAACCACTGCACCACCACAACGGGGTAACACAGGTGACGTAGCTTATACGTCACATACATGTGCTTCGTGTTTTTTGAAGCGAAAACCTTTCTTAGCTCATGGTCAAAACTTCACGTGCGCGAGATCTGTTTGCGAGATTCCGCGAGATGTGCTCTCCTTGTCTAGCGTTCGTGCCGTCTCCATGGAAACGTAGGGGGCGCGACGACGAGCTGCGCTGTAGCGCCAATCCCACCTACACCAAGAACGGACGCGCGCCAAGGAACGCCACGCGACAGGCGCGACGGTGTACCGTCCAATCTCACATCTGCAGGAGCACTGCAGCAAACGCATGTCAATAATAATAATAATAATAATAATAATAATAATAATAATAATAATAATAATAATAATAATAATAATAATAATAATAATAATAATAATAATAATAATAATAATAATAATAATAATTGGCTGTCAGGAAGGGAAATGCACAGTACTGTCACACGTTCTGTGGACACCTGAACCGCGCCGTAAAAGAAGGAAAGTGGAGTGAAAGCGGAGAGCACGGGGCTCCGTAGTGGAGGGCTGCGGAGTAATTTTGGCCACCTGGTGATCTTTAACGTGCACTGATATCGCACAGTACACGGACGCCTCGTCGTTTCGATGGAGCCGGCGGTCGGGATAAGGAAAGAAAATTTCCACTGTGCGGCACCAGCCCTTGATAGCGAAAGCTATACAAGGGGCACGCGATGTACCGTGTGCAGCAGCAAGGTTCAGGATTTCGCATTTCTCCACTGCAGATTCTGCAGTGCTCTCGCATTTTTTTTCCTTGTGAGAGGCACGCTGCGCCGTCAAAAGGCGCGATGGGCAGGAATGTAGAGTTAGCGCCGATTCTGTGCGTTCGCAATCGTTTACTCTTGTTCTTTTTCTACTGCTGGTTTGGCGGGGCTGGCTCGTATGCGAAGCTACGCTGGGAGTCATCAGTGTGCCTCTTCGCAGCGCGCAGGGTTTGTGCGTTTGCTTTCTTCATTGTGAAAACGTACGTGCAAGCATACTGACCGTATGCGGGGCTGCAAATATATTCAGCCTGCAGTATACCTGCTCATGAGTTACTTGCACACACGCGCACCCACACGCATGCAGTTCTGTAGTGGCGGAAAAGAAATAACGGTCAAGACTAAGAGCATCTTCTAAAGGGCGCGTAAACCTTGACGTTTCGAATTAAGCTGTGAAATTATAAAAGACAATGCTTAGCTTATAAAGGGACAATTTTCCGACTCTGGAGTTGTTTCACGTAACAGGCGTAAGCTGCTTATTGACCCAGTGGTCTAACGCGCTGCGCACAGGAGCAGACAAATCTCTAGCGCTTCCTCCACTGCCCATCCATAACTCATTGCTAGGGGGGGGGGGGGGGGGAAGAAGCAAGCGTGCTTAGTAAGGACAGGACAGCGAGAACTCGCCGAGCGCCAAGTGCGCCTCCAAGCCCTCACTACGGCTGGTTTCTACGGAGAGCGCGAAAGAATAGAAGCGCGCTCTCCATAGAGACCGGCCGTGTCCCCATTCGTATGAACCGCGCCGTCTGAGTTGGCCTTTAGAAAGACGTTGCATCCCCCTCTCACTCCTCACCTGTGGAAAGAAAAAAAAAAAAAAAAGACACCGGCAGGATACATAGAAGTGACGTCGATTCTACTACACTACGTCATGCTTGTGTCCCGTGATTGCGAGGAAGGACCTGCAAAAATATCCTCCCGTGTAAACGAAGTCTAGCGGTGACCGCGAAGCCGCTGGCATGCGGTCATCAAGCCAGGGAGAGTTGGCAGAGGGGTGGGGGAGAGCGCGACGTGAACACCAAGATAGTTCCCTCCCCCACCCGCTATGCGACTGCGGTTTTGGTCACTCGTTGACTTTCTGCTTAACTCTGGAACACTTATTGTGCGAGCGTCCTGCCCTCGATGAGCATCGAGCCGCCTTGAAAATCGGCTATCGACACCATGGACTTCCTTCCGCATCCTTTAGTGATGTGCTCTATCCGAGCTGTGCGCCAGTCAAACAAACGGCCGCCCTCAGGCTAGTCTTCCTGGAAGCGGTTAACCTTCGCCCCCGCCTCTAAAAACTGGGCGGGCGCGTCTCCTCTGCTTAAAGCACCCCCCCCCCCCCCTGTTTGCCTAACGCCCACTCCCCTCCCTCTCCACCGACCCTCCACTCCTCAACTCCTCTTTCATCTCCCCCCCCCCCTCCCCCCTCCTGCACAGCCCTGTTGCGGTGGTCCCTAACTGATTCTAGGAGACAGTTATAGGGTTCACATTCCCCTACACTACGCCCCACCATTCAAAGAACCTAAAGTCTCTGCTTCGTTCCTCCGACCATGGCCTCCGAAATGTTCCGACCCTTGAAATGCGGGGGAGGAGGGGAGGGGGAGCGCGCAACGGATCTTTGGCGAAGCGGAAGCAAACTTCCCGCCTGTAATGCTGTTTCAGTTGGCGAGGGCTTTTTTTCCTCTTCTTGCTATGGCTTCATTCTTTGACTGTCCGTCCCAAGAGGCCCCCACTAGCTGAAGCCTGAAAACATGCAGCTCCACGGCTCAAAAAAATAATAATAATATATATATATATATATATACTCGGCTAGGCAGTTCTCAGTTTCGATCGTGGGAGGAGGAGCCGCTTAGTTCCGAATAAGCCACCACTAAGCAGCTTCTGGAACATCGAGCCGGCAACCTGTGCGCGCTACAGTAAAGTGCCAACTCATCATTTTATAGCGAAAGAGGATGCGGTTGCCTTCTCCACATATAACGGACGAGTAGAAGCAAAGTGAACACTGCGAGTTACGGGGATAAGGCGAGGGTTAACACAGGGAGAGAGGGTGAGAGGCGAAGCGTGGAAATGTAGCTTTTTTTTTTTTTTAATTCTGCCCCTTTCATTTGCAATTGGTTTTGCCTGATATAACCTCTGGTTGAGGCGCGGGCTTTCTGTGAGATTTCAGTTTATTTTTATGCCTTCAGGGAGTTTTGCAATAAAAGGATGAGAGTACACGGACACAAGACACGCAGTCTATGAGGCACAACGTCCAAGCTACCTGCCGTTGCATTTCTCCATTGAAGCAACAGATATTTTGAAACTGTTTTTTGTAGACCTCAACTTGAGGCGCTTCCATTCATACGGGCGCTGTTGTGCCGCGTTTTGACAACGCCGCGAAGCTGGAGCGGGAGAGCTGAACGAGGCGAGAAAAGATACCAAATCCCCCACTAAAGTATGTCTTAAAAAGAAGGCTCAGTATTACAACTAGGCTTACGTTGGGCCTAACGCGGAGAAGAGACTTCGCGGCGCCAGACATGCATGCACGGATGAGCTTGAAGGGTCGGCGGCTGTGTAAAAGTTATATTCCTTCAAGCATTTCTGTTTCCGACTGCATATGGCAGAGCGGAAAGCGAAAGGCTTACTACTTCTTTTTGGAGCGAGAGGTCTATTAAGCCTGGTTTTGCCATGGTCATCGGGTGGGTCAGATGGCAAGACGCTCTATCTTTTTTTTTTTTTTAAGCAAGAATTTTATTAGGCGAGGTTACGCCAAGGTGCTCGGGTGCGACAATTTGTCTGAAGCCAGAAAAGTTAAGCAGGCCGCTTAATATTGCGCTGACCAATTTCCCCAACGGCCTTGGCCCTGACTTGTGTTGACCAATTACCCCGACAAACCTTGACCTTTGACATGGCAGCTTAACAACAAGGGTAACCAAGACAACAGCCTTCGTTCCGTATCTAGGTTCAGAAGAGTTCAGCCTCCCTAATTTTTGTCAATAAACCTAACCCTGATTAATCTGCTGAGAACCGCTTTTGCTTTGAGTTGATCGTGAAGCGACATAAAGAGCCAAACCAGCCAAAATTGCCTCCGACATTCTGGCCCCTGGGCTCCTCGAGAAGCCGGCGAGCTCAACAATGTTGATGACCTGTGCCGACAAATGCCCGTGCTTTCCTATCCCATTTTCCGAATTGCTGAGGCGCGGGCAGCGGCAGGTGACTTCATGCCTCTGTTTACGACGTTAGCTCCATGAGGAGGTTTGTGGGCGCATCACCAGACAGCCAGGACGCCAAACACATAAGCTGATGTAATGACACTTTGACTGAACCTGCACTCACTTCGATCGACATCTGCCGCTAAGTATAGTTGGTAAAGTACAATCGAGTACTGGTTACCAATTTCTGATAAATGCTGCTCTTGTCACCCTCTAGTGTTTGGCTACAGTTTAGAGGACGATAAGATCTGCTTTCCACTACAAAATATTCCAGCACTGATACCACACAGGAGTAAGTAAAGCTTTATCAATGTTACTACGAGCGCGTGCGTCTTTCTCATGTACTACCATGCAGCTCATACACTCCGCATATAGTCTTTCATCTGGCGCTTGTGCTGCTTCGATAGCGGCGAAGGTCTCCTCGACCTCACGAGAGTACCGAAAAGAACGCGCTCAACTGTTGGCGGTAACGATGACCACCATTAACTATGCTCAGTCAGGGGGCTGGACTCCTTCACGGAAAATCATGATTTACTATAGTAATGATCGCAACACATAAAGAAACGGTAACCAGAAGAAACCTCATTAAGCGTTACCCAGCGGAAAGACCATTAAAAAAAAAGAGAAAAACATCAGTATTCTATGTTTACAGAAATAAGCAGCAGAACTACTCCATCTGAAGTGTACTGATTACAGTGATCCATTACAGCAACTAAAAATTTAATGAATTGCAAAAAAAAAAATAATAATACAGCAGTATTGGGTTACTTTCTTTTTTCAATATTTACTGCCATCATCACTTTCAAGAAAGTTTTATTGCAAAGTTGTCGTCGCTATTTTCCCAACGTTACCTCGGGAAGAGATAACTGAACATTCATTCAATGTACGCGCGCGAGAGAACAGCTATATTGTAAGTTCCTACCATCACTTTACACACGAGCTTTGTTGCGTGATGCTGTGATGAGGCCCCGTGTTGCACAAACGCCGGCGTTGACATCGTTGGCCGTGGGCGAAAGTCCTATTGATCGAAAAGGTCATGACGTCACAGCCAGATCACTCCGTACGGAACACCCCAAAGCACTCACGTGAAACGTAACATAACACGCGGAATGAAAGGCATTCGAGCATGCCAAGCAATGCAAATTAAAGGCCGCCTGCATGTATCGATAATTTAACTTTACAAAGTGATCGATTTACTTGAAAAATCTCGATAAATTAATGACTCCTACGATCATCAGCTTCTTGTTACCAAAATTAAGCTTCGATTGAGGAAAACGCAGAAAACTAGAAGGACTTTCAGGTATGATCTGGATCAAATTCCATTAGAGTATGCTGTGGAAGTGAGGAATCGATTTCAAGAATTAGATCTGGAAGACAGAGAGCCCGAAGAGATGTGGACTGATGTTCGTGATATAATACAAGAAGTTGCTACTAATGTAGTTCCAAAGCAAAAGAAATGCAAGAAAGCAAACTGGTTATCTGAAGAGGCTTTGCAAATAGCTGAGGAAAGGAGGATGGCAAAAGTTATGGGGGAAAGAGAAAGATACAAGGTTCTCAATGCGGATTTTCAGAAAATAGCAAGGAGAGATAAGAATGCCTTCCTGAACATACAGTGCCAAGCAGTTGAGGACAACAGCCAATTAAGGAACACTGGAGCTCTGTATAAGACAATCAAAGATATCAAAGGAAGCTTCTGTGCTAAGCTGGGCGTGATAAAGGACAAACAAGGCAAGGACCTCACTGAAGCCTCAGAGATAAAGAAGAGGTGGCAGGAATACACAGAAGAACTGTACAAGAAGGACCCGAATGTGCAAACCCAACATAAGACGGTTGTGATTACTGACCTTGAGCCGGGCATCCTGAAGAGTGAAGTTGAATGGGCCTTAGCCAGCCTTGCTAAGAACAAAGCTAGCGGAATTGATGGTATTCCAGCTGAGTTGCTTCAAAACCTCAACCATGACGCTGTTAACATTCTGCATACATTATGTCAGAAGATTTGGACAACCCTGCAGTGGCCACAGGATTGGAGGAGGTCAGTTTACATCCCCATTCCAAAGAAAGGCAGTGCCAAAGATTGTTCCAACTACCGCACGATCGCGCTTATTTCGCATGCTAGCAAGGTGATGTTGAAAATCCTCCAAGGTAGGCTGCAGCAGTATGTGGATCGGGAGCTTCCGGACGTGCAAGCTGGGTTTCGCAAGGGCAGAGGAACTAGAGACCAAATTGCTAACCTTCGCTGGATCATGGAAAAAGCAAGAGAGTTCCAGAAACCCATCTACTTCTGCTTTATTGATTATGCGAAAGCGTTTGACTGCGTAGATCACAGCAGATTGTGGCAAGCTCTCCAAGAGATGGGAGTTCCAATTCACCTCATTTGTCTCCTCAGGAACCTCGAGAAAGGAGTGAGGCAAGGCTGCATACTGTCGCCCTGCCTATTTAACCTATATGCAGAGTGCATCATGAGGAAGGCCGGTCTGGACGGGTCTTCAGCTGGAGTGAAGATTGCTGGAAAACGTATCAACAACCTTAGATATGCGGATGATACCACTTTAATGGCAGAAAGTGAAGTGGAACTCAAGAGACTTCTGATCCGCGTACAAGAAGAGAGTGAGAAGTTTGGGTTTAAACTGAACATTAAAAAGACAAAGATCATGGCGTCTTGCCCTCTCAAGTCCTGGAGCATCAATGGACAAGAAGTGGAAGCTGTGACAGATTTTCTGTTCTTGGGCTCCAAGATTACCTCGGAAGGAGACTGCAGCCATGAAATTAGGAGACGCCTGCTTCTGGGAAAGAGAGCAATGGTTAGCCTTGACCGCCTAGTAAAGAGCAGAGACATTAGTCTGCCAACCAAGATCCGTATAACTCGTGCTATGGTCTTTCCAGTTGTGATGTATGGATGCGAGAGTTGGACTGTGAAAAAGGCTGACCGCCGAAGAATTGACGCGTTTGAATTGTGGTGCTGGCGAAGACTCTTGAGAGTTCCTTGGACTGCCAGAAGATCAAATCAGTCGATATTGTCGACCATAAACCCTGACTGCTCATTGGAGGGTCAAATTTTAAAGTTAAAGCTCAGCTACTTTGGTCATCTGATGAGAAGAGAGGAGTCGCTGGAGAAAGATCTGATGTTGAGAAAGGTTGAGGGTTGCCGGAGAAGGGGTAGGCAGCGAACGCGTTGGTTAGATGGCATCCTCGAGGCACTGCAGATGAAGTTATGTGATGTTAGGAAGATAGTGAGAGACCGGAAAGCGTGGCGTGACATGGTCCATAGGGTCACGAAGAGTCGGACACGACTGAACGACTAAACTGAACTGACGATCATTGGGTCACTAGCAAGGCGTGCATACAGACTAGATCATGCAAGACACGCTTGTACGGATTGAGAACAAATGGGGGTTTATATGAAAGCAGCATGGTCTTTTACATAAAGCAGTGTGTGCGCAGGATTCTGCATGATGGGGGGGGAGGGGCAAGTTTCACCGCAATGCCCCCCCCCCCCCCCCCCCCCCCTCACATATCTCTCCCGCAAAAGCCCCTACGGCCAAAACGAAGATCAAAGATGGGGAATGGTTACAAAACATTTATTCTGATGTGATGGAATTGCAGCGTATACATAAACAAACCTCGTCATTGATGGAGAATTGAAAATGAAACATCGCGCTTCTCACACCCGGCTTTCCGGAGGTAAAGGTGGAAAGTATAAGCACTTCTTGGAACACAACATCAAGGGCCCTCGGCCCCGCCAGTGCCATCGAAAAGCGTGCGTGGACATAACACTGCAGTTTTAAAAACGACGGCACAGGTTCAACAGAGTAAAAGTATGGGGGCAGACTCTCCCCCCCCCCCCCCCCTTTTGTTCACACTTATGTGTGTGCTAACTGAACAGGTGAAAACTATGGAAGTGATAAATACACGAGCAGTAAAGCGCATATTGACGTTTCATATCCTCTTTGCTGGAGGTTAATGCTAACGGTTTTTTTTTTTTTTTTTTTTTTTAGAAGGTCCAAGATTTTAAGACATGGGTAGCCCTGGGGCTATACTGAGGGCTGCGGTGGACACCAGATAAGGGGCAACTGCTTCAATTTGTTCGCTAATTAAATAAACAAGTAAATTAACTTTTAAACTTTCAATTTAGGGGTACGTTCTTGCAATTAGAGCGCGTCCTCTAAATAGCGCAGCCAAGAAAAATAATTTCCTTAAAAGGAATTGTACCGCGCGTTCCAAAGACCCACAAAAGTAACGATGATAGGCGGAATCACGCGATCAACGTTACAGAGCGCGTGTACTGAGAGATAGATGGGCCTTACCCGCTGCGTCAATACCCAATGCGCCCAGTCATTTCGCTACCAATCCGACCTCAAAGCGTGCATTGGCTGTGGACCTTGTAACACGTGCCAAAATTTGTAATAACTTTTTCTTGGCTATTCGCGACCATTTGCGGGATGAACGCGATCCTGCAAATAAATATAACAGACCCCTTAAAGTAAAGTTAAAAAGTTAATTAACGTATTTATTTCACTAGCGAACTGACTGAAGCATTTTTTCCTCTTACCTGGTGTCCGCCTAAGCCAGCAATATAGCCGCAGGGAGAAAATAAATCTAAAATCAGTTACTTTTTAAAATTTTGAACCTTCAAAGAAAAATAAAAAAAATAAAAAACACCGATATAGTGTAACATCAAGGTTCTCCGTTAAAAGGTGGGAATGGCAGTATAAGCTGTCCGCTTTCGTTTGATTTATTAAAGCGGAAGTACCCCACAGACTAACAGGCTGCTAGCTGGCTAATTTTTAAAGCGCCGGGCAGTTGACGTGCTCCGAAATATTCGTGAAGGAGCTCGCAGTATTCCCGGAATAGTCGCGTCCAACGCGACTGTTTGCTGCCGAGCCCAGTTAGAATCAGTGACTTCATATCTTTAAAAGTGGGTCGAAAACCTAAATATAGCCGCGAGGCACACCGGGATAGCTCACAGTAGCGGGATTTGAAGTGCGAGTTCCTTTCTCAAGCCGTGAATGCTGGGAACCAGGCTACAGGGAAATAGGCTGTAGCTGTTTGAAGAAACCGGTGGGTACTCGAGTCACTGGAGTGGCCAAACTGTGGCGTAGTGGTCAGAACATTTCCCGCGCACTCGACACGTGCCGTCGGGTACCCACCGGTGATTTAACCGGTATAAGACTTGCCCGGCGCGGTGCTCGGCTCTCCTTGGGTCAAATACTTGGAAAAATGGTCATTGACAAGCCCACACTCGGTGAAAAAAATGTCTACTGTTGTTATCACTCTCCATGGAACGGAGACGACACTGTGATAACCCACGCGTAATAGTTTTGAGAGATAATATCAACAGAAAAAAAAAAAAATAAGACCGCGGCGTAACTAGGCTATGTACGGTTATGCAAGGTTTGTTAGTTACTTTGTTATACGTAGTTGCTCCCGTTCTTCACCCGTTTCAGGCTCCCGCTTGGCGCGAGCAGTATCTCGTCTCAACCAGCGATTATCCGCACGAGGGTCAGACTACATTAAGCGTTATGCTTTCGACGCATGGCCCGCGATGACATCTTTGACATAGACGGACCAGCCAGTGTTGCCACATTGGTGAGCTGGATTTTCTCAGGCGTCAACAGAAAATTTCCCTTCCCCCCCCCCCCCCCCCCCCCCCCCGAAATACCTTTTCGAAAGAATAATTTCAGAATGAGCACATTCAATCAAATTCATTTGGAAAAGTAGCGCAAAAATGTAAAATATAAATCCCACGCATAATGTTGATCAAGGGGATATTCATGGCTCCCTCTTGAAGCTTTCTGCGCAGGCTGACACAAGCCATAGAGTCTCTAAATATATATTATATAGAAACTCAATGTCTCTAGCGACCACGCGCCTTTCCTCCAACTGAATTACCCCTTTCTTCCCTCTGCACCCCTGTACCGAGGACTTATTGTGTAGACGGCACAGGGACAAAACTCCTCTCTGGCCTTGGCTGCAGAGCCACGGAAAGTTGTTCGGAATGTACCTGAATGCGTTCCCGGAATCAGTGTGTACGTGAAAGGATGTCACACACCTGATTAGAAGAAAATAAGCTGTCCGTTCCGACCTTCCTAAAAGTGAAATCAACCAAGGTCAGGCAGAAAAGTGAAGACGGGCCAAAATTCTGCTCCCCCAAAAAAGGTCAGCGTGGCGTTTTCGCTGTCTCTCTACACATTTTCCCGGGGAAACACATATGTAACAGCAGTTTCCAGCAGCAGGAGAAATTTCCCGCACTTTAAATGGGTTGAAAAAAAATTCCCTTTTTCCCTTGCCAGCTTGCCTTTCCCACAAAATGGGGTATTTCCCACGATTCGGCAGCACTGGGACCAGCGGACTCGCTCCCATTTTCTATCACCCATGCGGCAACGAGAACTGCGTGTCGAGCGGCGGCAGGAGCAGCTGTAGCGAGTCACGTGGTATCACTTCTCCGTGGTATCAAGGTCATCCGGCGCGCGCACGGCGAAATTCGCTTGACTAGGCCAGTTTTGAAGCGAAAGTACGTATTGCACCTCAAAAGCACAATAAAATTTGTGTGCTTTGCAACCGTATATTATAGGGCACAGTTGGTAGACAAATCTGACTGGCGGACGGCTTTTTCCGCAAACCTGAATCTTTCGTTGCACTGTTCAGCGCTTCTGTAGTAAATCGGCAAAAAAAAAAAAAAAAAAAAAAAAAAAAAAAAAAAAAAAAAAAAGAAGAAAAAAAATCTTACTCCCCTAACAAGAAGAGGAAATCCCGAAAAAAGCTTCTAGTTTAAGAAGCTGCCACCACGCGCAGTGTGGCGCTGAACGCGCAAAATCGCCGCGTGAATTGCGAATTTTCGGCACATCCCGTTGATTTTGATGGCCACCATATCAGTTGGTTGAGCGCAGGGAGCATTTTATGGTGCAGATTTTGCAGCCAGTAGGAAATGTCGGTCATTTATAATGCTCTTTAGCACACAACCTCAACAGTAGCTGCAGCTTTCTTTTCCAAAAAATATAGGCTTAATATATACGTATTCAATTACATTGTGTTCGCAACTAGCGGCGAACATGGGACACTAAGGGAATGCCAAGGAAAGCTGCGCATAAAAGAGGACACTTGCGTGATTCATAATTAGGAGATGCTCTCTCGCGCCATAAGAGCACCGAAACGATAGCAGTCAGCGGCACACAAGAACCAACAAATGTTGAAGAAGCCCGCACTAAGAGGCGCTAGAATTAACACTGCCATCAACCCGCCCAATTAACTCTGTCATCTGCCAGATGTGGCGCTATATCTAGTCTAGTCTGCCCGCTTGCATCCTCGCTGACCCCTGTTACGGTCGCCTTCTCTTCCCTTCGAATTACATTAATCGCTTTATCGTTATCCTCTTCCCAATTACGGCCAGAATACAATTAACTCGCATCTGTCTTACACGCCATCCCCCAAAGTGAGTGAAAGCGGGCTTCGATGGCCACCTTTCGTGGACGCACCTGTCGGGGGCCGCGTTGGCCTGGCGCCGCTTGCGCAGACTCATGCGAGCCTTGAAGCCTACCGGCCCGTCCCTGGCAGCCGTCTCGGTCTTCTGCGGCCGGTAGATGCGCTCGGTGCTGAAGGCGCGCAGCAGAGCAGATCGTGCGCTCCGTCCGAGGTCTTGGACCCGGCCCAGGATCGTGCCACGGTCCGCAGAGGAGCCGCTGCCCATTGAGTGCAGGGTTTGATCGCTGCGCAAGAAAAAGCAACTTCCACCATGGTCGCAGGAAGGCAAGGACGCTCACTGTTCGTGCGTCCTCTTAAAACTCTGCCACCATGTTTTCTTAGAAACAAGCCCACACTGGAAAGATACAGCAAAGCCGAAGAAGCACCTTGCTTTTTTCCACTCAAACAAATACGCCTTCCTGACTGGGATGGCTGACAGCCCTGCTTGTGAACGATGTGGCGTTGATGAAACGATTGAGCCCCTCCTTTGTGATTGTCCTGTTCTTGCAACTGAACGATATAAGCTGTGTACTGCATTGGATCGTCTGGAAGCTCACCCCTTAACAGAAGGGAAGATCTTGGGACATTGGCTACAAAAGTCATCTGTGCTCAAAGCCTACAAGGCACTTCGCTTTTTAAGCTTTTTAAGAGAGACTAGCCCGACTGACAGACTGACTTTCTCAGCTCCTCTCCCTCTGTACCCTCCCCCTTTAATCCCCCATTCCCCTTCCCCAGTACAGGGTAGCCAACCAGAATTCATTCTTTCTGGTTAACATCCCTGCCTTCCACCCTCTTTTTCTCCTCCCGCCTCCCCTCCTTCCTTGCTTTTTTCACCTTTTTGCCGAATTCGTAGCCCCGACAGTAAAAGCACAATTATCTATTGTAGTGCGCAGAGGCGAGAGGCACTTAGGAGCACAATTACCTGCTATAGTGCCCATTATCCTGAATGGACCAGCACTCCCCTGCTTTTCGCAGTGCTGCAAACATGTTGTGAGACGAAGTATAGGCGCTCCTGCCTTTCGCAGTGCTACAAACGGCTTGTGAAATTAACTATAGTTGATTGTTCGGGACAGGTGTGCGGGGGAATGGGGGGGGGGGGGGGGGGGGTGTTGCTGAACAGAGGGGGTCAGTGAAGTCTGAGGTACACGCGGACAAAAGCTACTATACTCAGTCGCAAAAGCTGTTTGCAGCACTGTGAAAGACTCCTTGGCCCAGTCAGGATGATGCGCACTATAGCGAGGTTTACATGGACCCCACAGGAGCGGGTCGAGTTGAGTAATCGGGTAAAAAACCGATTACCGGGTTCATGTAAAAGTCGACGGGTCGAGTGCAGTCAACTCCCGCGCAGGGGTTGGGTTGACTGGACTCGACCCGCTGTAGGAAGCATGTGAACGCTGTCGGGTTGAGTCAGGACACAGTGGGAGATGAGAACAGTACAGAAAACGCTATACTTCACAAGATATCTGCAGCACTGCGAAAGGCAGAGAGGAGCCCTTGCAATTGTGGTCTTAAGTGCCTATCGCCGCTGACAAAGCCTCCTAGAATCTTTCATTTCCCCCTGAGCACTATAATAGAAAATTGTGCTCCTGCTGTCACCGCCGCAAATTTGGGGGCGAGAGGCGTATTCTAGTGCGCGTGATCCTGATTGGACCGGGATGCTTCTGCCTTTCGCAGTGCTGAAAACATCTTGTGAAACAAAGTATAGAGATGGCCGGGGGGAGAAACAGGAATCGGGTGCTGTCTGCTAATTCTTCGCCTCGATGCGAGGTGCTGCCGTAAGCGCCGCTCCGCTCGTCCAGAGCCGGTTCTGCGTTCGTCGGTTCGGGTTCATGTAAACCCGGTAGGGTCAAGTCTATTCACTCAACTCCCCACCTCGACCCTCCGTTGTCGAGTCCATGTAAACAGGGCTATAATAGATGATTGTACTTTCACGCGCCTCTCGAACCCTGAATAGGTGGCGAGCACAATTATCTATTGCAGTGCGCCGGGGCGACCTGCATGCAAGAGCACAATTATAGTGCGCATCATCCTGAATGGGTCAGGACCTGGCCTACAGCTTGCCTCACATAGTAGTGACGTGTGAACACATAATACGCGATCCACGGACCGATGGTTCCTCGTGTGAATCGGCCTAAACCTGCAGCATCCCGGGTGCCAGAAGAGGGCGCGATAAACGCAAGATCGGCGACACGGTCTCATGAGTTTCACGCGCGGACTAAATTCCTCGGCGAAAAATTCGCTCCATGCGTGCCAGATTTAGAGTTCGCTATACTTTAGACTATTTGAGGATGCCGCTGCAGCTTGACGCCTGTCAGGTAGAGCACCCGCGCTTCACTGTTTCACACGATTAGTGGTTTTATACGAATATTCGCAAGACTAGTGAAAATTCGTATAAAGTTCTGCAGTATGCACTCGATTCAGTCCTCACTATTCAGTCCTCACTATTTGATTCGGTGCTTAAGCCTTGAAACTGCGCTATTCGTATTCGATTTCGAAGATGCATTATTGCGATGGGAAGAAATGCGAAATATGAGCGCGTGGAAAAAGGTCCAGCTATCTGGAGGCGATCTGCCTGTCACCATCAGAGATTGACGCGCCCTTCCGGTTTGCGATAGTTCCGCTTCTGTTTTACATTCGTTCTCTCGTGCCACTGGATTCATTCTTTCCAAGGATGGCGTCCTGCGCAGCGCGGTTTCACTGGAGGCAGCGGCTATGGTCTGCGTATGCGAAGCGACCACTCTTAGCTCGAAGCATTTGGTTCCGTCATTGAGCTCGCTTCCCCTACGTGGGCCGCCGCCACTGCCTCCAGCGAAACCGCGCTGCGCAGGACACCATTCTTTGAAAGAACGAATGTGCCCTCCAGTGACGCAAAATGAGAACGAATGCAAAACTTATAGAAGCAGAATTATCGCAAACCCGATCTCAATCTCTGATGGTGGACAGCCTGAGCTGGACCTTTTTACAAGCACTCCGCTGTTCGCATTTCTATTCATCGCGATAGTGAGCGCACCTCTACTAAATATAAACACGGCTTATTTCAACTCTTGTCGGCCTCTTTTTGCACGTGGAAATGAACCACAGACAATCATCATCTGATGCTGCGGGACTGATAGGTTGGAGACTACAGTGGATATTTTTGTTATCACCGAGAGGCACAGGACAGGTCAACGGTACAACGTCCAGTGGCGTTGCAGCTTTTCTGCATTTGGGGCACTTCAGCGCTGTGCGGCAAAAGTGGACACGACAGAAGCGCGCTATTTTGTTTATTAATTTATGCTTTTTTGATCATTTTAAAACAAGTAAAGCGAACTTGTTATGGTTTCGCTCTAAATAATAAATTCTCGCATTAAGGTGGGGTAGAGCCTTAAGTTTCATTGAAACTAACAATTTTCTTGCACCCTTCTGATCAAGCACTTTTACGACTTTAGGAAAATACATATATCTATTAAGTTTCATTATTCGAGACACTGAAAATGCTTTTTCGTCCTTTTTATTCATCACGGCGAGCGAAAAGACAGGAGGGTTAACAGGTTTTAGCAGAAATTTTCACAAAACGGCCTTTTTGGAGCTCATGTTTTTGTGTAACGTTCTAATTTTTACAGTGTAAATGAAATCATGACTTTGCATCTAGTAACATATCAAGAGAAAGAAACCGAGGCGCTAAATTTAAGCGAAGAAGTAAACTATAATGCACAAAACGTAAATGTAGCTCCAATGGAAGCTGCACCCAAACTATATATAACATTGCTAGCGAGTTTCAGAGCCATGTCTTTTGTTGCAATTACTCTAGTGATAAATTTGTCACTCTACTGTAAAAACAGGGTCTTTATACACCAGAATAAACCTTCTTCTTTTCTGTCGAAAATATTTCTCCCTGTTCCTTGTTTCGTGTCCTCCACAATGATGTGCGCAATTTCTGCACAATCTAGCACAGTTTTGAGGCCCTGAGTATTCGAGTCGTTCAGAAAAGAATGAAGGTTAATGCGCGTTAATGTGTTTGTCATTGTTGGATTTTCTTTTTCAAAATATATCCGGCGAATTAGCCTCGCTGCGGAGTTAGGACCCCGAAGACTTGAATGCACAGCCATCGCGGTTACTTTAAATCCTGGCCGCATGTTTGGAAAAAACAGAATTTATAAACGTGCACTGCTCTTCATTACGGGCTTTCATCAGGAATGCCACTTTCGGAAAACATATATACCAGCTTCGAGTGCAACGGTCTGACAAAACTCTATCTCTGTAGCTGACGCGTCGACTGTCAGGAACGCTGCGAGCAGAGCAGGCGCTCAACGTGCCCAAGCAACGCAAGTCATGTGCCTAATACAGGGAGGTTGTTGGCAATGTCCGGCAGTACATAGAACCAGTGCATTTCCAACACTCCAGTACTAGGCGAATGATTTGAGTTGCTTTGGATTTGGCTGGTCATAAGTAGCCGTCCCCACAAACATTCGCATAGAACGTCAGACGCGAAGACTCTGAAGAGGTGCACTGTTCTCTTTCGAGCACCCAAATGGATGAGACCCACCTTTTGTGCTTGAAGTGGCGAGGCGGCGGGTGGTAGGAGTCGGCCATGACGCACGGAGAGCTCGTGATGCGCGGAATCGGTGTGAGCACCGCATGGTGGTACTTGCGCGCCACTGCGGTGTATTCCACGCCGACCTTGCCGGGACCTGCACCACACGATCGGCGCTTAGCACACCGCAGTCACACGCGCCAGGACCGATGTCCAACGCATGCGAGGCCGCGAACATTCACGAAACTGTGGTGTTCCAGTGGCGCACCACTAAGCGGATTTACTGCCAAGTTGGGTAATTGTTTTTTTGTTGTTTTTTTTTTATAGCCAGGATGAGCGAGAGTGCAAAATAACGCGAAGCTCGTGGCGAATGACGACGAGGAGTTGCGGTCGAGCCCTGCCGATCTGAAGCGTGGCCTCAAGTGACGACAAAAGCACGTGAGAGTGACTGCACCCACTACGGAGTTGAGCTTTGCAGCTATGCAGAGACGCGCAACATTGCTCCGTTGCATCACACGCCGCATCCAGGAGCGAGAAAGTGTGAGGCACCGCAAGGCGACGTCAACTCACTGGCGGTAGCATGGACAGTGGCAAAAAAAAAAGCCTCCGCCTCGAAGAGAAACGCGCAAAGAGCTGCGCGAACGCGCGCCTGCGGTGGTACTGATTGCAGTGGACGCCCCCATTGACGGCGCACAATGATATCTTATCGGCCACTCAGCGGCCGCAACACGACGGCGTTTGACCGAGGAGCGCATCAATCAGAGACCCCTCGGAGACTGCCCGCAGATGTTGCGCAATGAAAGATTTGGCCGGATACTGCGGTTCATAGGGGCGGGTGGTGGTGCCTACTTACTGCCTTTGAAGTCCGCCGCCTGCTGGACAAGGGTTGGCAGGCTGGTGCTCTTGGGTGAAGTCAACAGCGAATGGGAAGGTCGGCTGCAGGACAGATCTTGGCCCAGGTCATGGAAGCTGCTGTTCGCAGCAGCCGGCCTGCGCACAAGTGTACCCTCGGCCATGCCCTGCCGCGAGCCCCGAGGCGCCGCCCCACACTGTTGGGTGTCCGGGACGACTGCCGCTGGCCGCGCGAACAGCACACGCATTGTAGGGGTGCCTCTGCTGGGGCTCTTCGGTGGCGTGCCTGGAAAGGTGTTGCAGCGTGACCACAAAAGCTGAGCAACTGCCGCCCCATCTAAAAGTGGGCCCGTGCAAAAATTACGGACGATTGAGCGGGCTCAGGCAAGATGGGAATTATGTTTGCCCTCATAAAAAGTGGTGCATACCCACAAGAGGGATTGGCCGTGACCAGGCGGTGTGCGCCAGCACGTCGGGTTTCGTTTCGATTTCACCTCCAGCCAGCTAGGTTTTTAAAGGCAAGCAGAACTGGGGCAAATGTCACCGAAATCGCTGAATTGAGACCTTAGTGATAGCACACTAACAATGTGGGGGTGCTTAACGCAACTTAAGGGCAAAATGCGATAGCGTCGATCTATTGGGCACGGGTAGTTGACGAAGATGACCACACGCAATATATAATACGTTCGGCTGTTTTCTCCTCACATTTTGACGCTTATAGGTGCGGCCGTTCGCCCTCGTGGGTATGTGCCATTATCAAAGGGCACAACAAAAACAACATATTCGGCTGCAGTGATGACGCAGTGGTCTAATGCAGCGAAGTTGATCAGTTCACGCCACCCTGAGTTCAAAATCCCCTCGCGGCCATAAACAATTTCATTCCACATAAAGCGGGCTTCAGACGTTCCACAACAGATAAATGGAAGCTCTAGTGGTAGCGCGAAAAAAATATTTCCCAATATCCATCTTTGTATGTTCCGTATGAGGCAAGTTCTATGGTTTTGTTGTACACCCACAAAATGTATGAATGAGGAAGGGGGGGGGGGGGGGGCTGACGCCACATCAGGGGCAAACAGAGCTGTAGCGGGTGGCGCAGTGGGTGGCGGCGCTGTCCAGAAAAACATTGCACGTCCGAGCAAACGATCGTCTACCTGGTCGGTGAAATGGCAAAAGCCAGCGGAGCCATGGACTCAGGGAGCCGACCACCATGCTCGTCGCTTCCCCATCCCAATTTTTCTTGCATAAAAGCTCACCTCAACTCACCGTGAAGGCAACCAGGAAAGCACGGGAAATGCTGATGCACCAAATAACTTTTTGCATTTTAGGGAGCCCTATAGACCGTTTTATCATGGGCGCTGCCATTTTGTGTATGTGGCGCCATCTAGCGGCCGAGTTGTGAACAACCGCCATGCTGGTATGTGGGGTCCCATCCGCGGAACAGGCGACAAGCAGCGGAAATCGGCATTTTGGAGCTTTCGCGTGCAAATGTTTGCTTTCTGAAAGTGCCTAGCTGAAAGAAAAAAAAGTTTTCAGTAGCAGTGAAGCCATTCGGTCAGAAATGACAAAAAATTATGCTCCTGATCAGGTCGGCTGAAGGCTACAAGCCTGATTACAATTAGTGTGTAACTTTTATGTGGCACAGAGAGGCGGCGGCGCACCACTGGCAGTGATGGCAGCTTTCGATCTACTTTTTATTCTTAAATGATTTCTAGAGACGGCTTACCGTAACAATTTGAGACCGTAACAATTTGAGGAAAGAAAGAAAGCGAATGTAGCCGTTTCATGTCACGTTTAGGAGCAATGCTAATCGCGCTAGAATAGTTGGGTCAACCGATCCTTCATATATACTCTTTACTGCTTGAGCGGCTACTGCGGAAGTTCCCACACCTCCACTGGGGTTCTATTCTTAAGTATCCATCATCCATTTCGGATCCATTTACTCTACCCTGGCTACTTTTGTTGGGTGACAATCAGGCAGGGTGTTCAAGCGTCCACTACTAGGCAATCGGATTTCAGCATTGCCTACATGACTCGACCACCTGTTTGCCGGTATGTGCGGGGAGTGGCGATGCTTGTCAACAGCGGAAGCTGCTATCCTGCAACTTCTCTGACTGGGCGTTGGTTTCGTTTGTCTGACGCTACCGTCATGCTGACATTGAAATAGAAGATAAAATGGACAAATGATACCTATGGAATAGGGACCTTAAATTATGTCCCATAATGACCTCATCGAAAGTTGCTTTTGTCAACAATTATATAGTCCATTTTTCGTCGCTAGGTTTGCTTACTGCAAGCAATCGCTGCTATTCCTATGATCATATTGCCATTTATTATCGGCAGCAAAATCTTACGAGATGCGTGTTTAAAAAAAAATATTTTAGCGCTGTTTCACTAAATAAGTTGACAACCAATTTTTTAGCATATCGTTGTCTTCAAGTGGGACAGGTTCTTTCATACTTGCATTAACCTCAGGTGACTGAATCGAAATAGTTCTTCTTTACCTGGCGGCATCTCGTAAATATTTGCCGCAAGGAATATCATCCGCTTGTTGCCCAAAGTCTGCCGCTGTTGCACGGGTATCCAGTTTTTCCGGTCCCTACTCTACAAACACAGTGTTTGGAACTCGCACGAAAGGCTGCCAAAGCGAGACATTTTCGGTTGGGGCTTGGAATTCAGAAGCTGCTCGTCTTTGCCCAATTGAGTGAGTTGCAAGTGGAACAGTGTAGAGCAACACACTCGCATACCACCGGCATTAATCTTTTATCTTCTGTTAATCATCTCCTTTTGGTTGTTGTTTTTTTTTGTTAACGCAAACAACTGAGTAAAAAAAAAAAAAAAGATTGCGCTAACCGCGGCAGCTCTTAGCAGCTAAACTGTGGCCGGCGGAAATGAAGGAAAGAAAGGGGCGAAAGAAGAAAGAACAGGGAAAGAAAGCACATCGCTCACATCAGCTAATCGGCTTAGATACTTTGCGGCTATTCAAGACACACTGTGTACAAAAGACTGCAACGTGTGCCCTTTCTCTGTAGAATGCCCTGCCGCCCCCGCTGCTATCCCCGCGTCCCCACATACCAGACAGGAGGAGCCGCGCAGCGCGTTCCGGTTCGAGACTATTTTCCTCCTCGCCGCGAAAACGGTCTATATTGAGCTGGCGCTAAGATTATCACGAGTGTGGCAAGGCGTTGGTCGTGTACGCTATAGCGCACTCTTCGCACACCAGGATCTTACTCGGGGCACTGCGCTCAGTTCTCAAACTAGATAAGGTAGCCTGCTTCAACAACCTCGGTGCATTTACGCAGACTGCCATCGGCATGCGACTGCCCAAATCTCTCGCTGAGACGCGCCTTACCACCTCCTTCGAATATTGTGTCCAAATGCCCCCCACTCAAGTATTTACTCTCACACAAGCACTAGTTACGTGCTGCACTAAAAAAAAAAGAGGTTTTTAGACCTCCCATGAGACTTTTCTTGTGCCGTCATGTGAGGCAAATTCTTAAAAAAATGCAGGCATAGAAGTGCACAAGGGACCACTCTCACCCGGCAAAGACAGCGGTAATGCCTTGGGGGAAGCGTCGTCTTCGGACCTGACAGGGAGGCCGTCGAATGACTAGAAACGGGCGGCTGCACTTGGTTCACCTCCCTGGGTATCGTCCGCACAGTGAGGGCGGTCCTCGGGTTGCCCGATGGCCTCGCCTCCGAAATTCGCGTGTCCGCCGACAACTTTCCGTTGGCCTCCGCGGCAGGTGCGCTACAGCCCAATCCGTGGCCAACGTTCGGTCGCGCCACTTGTCGGCATTGCACAGAGGAGTGACCAGCGGCACCGTTCACAACGAGAGTCTCTTTCGCGCAGTGCAGAGAGGAAGAGGCATTCCACCCAGGGTGCTTTCTCAAGTTTGGCTCAGCCTCTTTCGGAGTCGCCGGCCCTCCGTTAGGGCACCTGAAAGTCTGGTGCTTGCCGGAAGCCGTTGTGTGATGGGGCAGGTTGGCCGAACTCTGGAGAGAAGACACTTGACAGTCGCCAGCCAGGGACGATCTCCACTTGGGCGCCACCGCGAACGCTGGGGCCACCGACAGCTTAGCGCCGCTCGAGGGGAGCGCGTTGGGCACGGAGAGCCTCTTGGCATCCTGCTGGCGCAGAGAGAGGCTCCGGTACCGTCCCGACTCGAGCGTCGAAGAGGAATAGAGGGCGGCCATGAGCTGCCGGCAGGAGCGCCGCATGCTCTGCTCCGAGAAGGGCAGACCGTCGTCCGGGGTCCGGAACGCCGTCGTCCTAGCCTCGGCGCTCTCCAGCCGCCTGCGTCACGACACTGGTGTCATCAAGCGCCGTAGCCTTGGAAAGCTACGGCTCAACTGTTAACAACAGCTCACAATACCTGGAAAACTGTTCACTTGCTTTGTCTGAACCAATACCAATCAAAAATGGCTAACGCCCGTTTACCGCGGATATCAAATGGGTACCTTATGTTGAATGTCTACGGTTTTCATACGTAGTGGTGCAAACACGGCCACCTCCAGCAAAAGTATCCGTATAGCATTCTGCCAACTGCAAGGACGTGCTCTGCTCTGGTGTCTACCTCTGGACGCCCTTCCGCAGCAAAACAGCTGCGTATGCACACAGCTACGATCGGCGTCTTTCATTTTCGTCTCCTCTGCAGAACGGCGTTCAAAGGTAATCGTAAAATTAAACGGCGAATCGTTTTTAGTCCAAACGAACATGACACTATTACGCAGTTAGAAGCAATAAACCGAATGTCATACAGGAAAGTTATTTAAAGCAGCGCAGTGATAGCACAGAGCAAACTTCTTATTGCATTTCTGTCTGCCGGCTATTTTGTTTATAATAGCACTTTCTCGATGATGATACCCATTCCTTGTACAAGCAAAATGTGAAGCACCCCCATCTGCACGCTTATAACTGGTAAATAAACTGCTCACGCTGACAAAAACACCAATGCCGACTCCAAGTCATTTTCACAATTTTCACCCGAGGAGACTGCTACAATTCCCCCTGCCCACTTCCCTCAAAAAATAAAAAGTCAGTCGTCCATTCGTCGAACATATTATTCGACGGGGCTAAACAAAACTCGTTTTGAAGAAAAGAAAAAAAAAAAAAGAGTGCAAGAGTGCCCCTTCCTAAAAATAAAAGCCCAGAAGTCCAACTTCTAGGTGAGTGAGTGAGTAATCTTTATTTTTTGAAACTGTCAAGAAGGCCTATTCACGGTAGAGGGGGAGGAGTAGGGACAGGGGGATCACATTTGGACTTCAATGTTTAATCAACTGCCTCACGTGACTCCCAGAGCGATAACACCTACATATATATCATCGTTCTAAGCACAAATAAAATTGGCCAAGAACAAATACAATTAAAAAGGGAGGGATCACTAATGCTCTGCCCTTGTCGCTGTACTGCGTTTTTCAAGCTGTAAATATAGCCTAAACAGTATGAAATTAAGGGATGCACGCACACACACACACACACACACACACACACACACACACACACACACACACACACACACACACACACACACACACACACACACACACACTCACACACACACACACACACACACACACACACACACACACACACACACACACACACACACAGCTTTTGTCAAGCCACGCACACGGCATTTTTAAATTCAATGTTATGCCATTCGGACCTTGCGATCCGCCTGAAAAGTTCGAAAGGGTTATGGAGACGGTACTGTGCGGTTTGAAGTGGGGATTTCTACATTTTACTATGGTGTAGGCATTTTTGGAAAGATATTCGATGATCATAACGAACGCTTAGCTTTTTGTGTTGTCTTGGACAGTTAGTTAGGTTCAGTTAATCAGCAATATATAATTCGTTTCTGCAGGAAATCGAGTAAATTATATCCGCTGCAGCAGAAACCTTCTTCCCGAAGTCATATTTTTTTCTATTTCGAATTCGAAGCTTTTACAATGCTGTCAAAGAGCGCCGAAACACTAGGTACAGTCACCAGGCATTGGAATTTGAGCGCAAGTGCGATTTGTATTTCGGCGGCATCAGACTGCGGCTAAGCCAACCGAATACGCTAATTATGACTGCGAATTCGCTGACAGAACGCCACAGGCTTTACACATACTAGGTTGAAAAAGGGCTCACAATGTTTTTGATGGAGCTCGGGCTCGCGGAAAAGCACGGAGTTGTGCTGGCAAAGAAGAAATGCGCTCGCAGTAAGTCTGAAGAATGCAAACACTTAGGAGAGACTTAAGGGCTGATGCGGTAACATCGCTTTATTATACATTATGAATTGTGCCTAAGTAATGATCTTAATTACTTGCTAACTGGTAGTCATCATTACTAATATTAGGTAGACTGACAATTAATACAACTAAGTAGCACAGCTATTTAGCGATAGCTTTGCTAGAAGGTCCTTGCGGGCTAGTTGTTTCATTGCAGGCAGAGTATAGAGCTGCGCAAAAAAGGCAGGACACGAGACATTGCAACGAAGAACGACACCACGATGCTTGTAGTTCGTTTTTCATTCCATGTCTCCTGTCCCATCTTCGCGCAGTTCTTGCCCCATCTTAGCAATGCCTATTAGTAATGGTCTCAACTAAGTGTTGCTGTAAAGTAATGTGTTGCTGCTGTATACGGCATAACACGCTAACTCCCTACTGTCGCACTGAACGAATGCTCCTCAGTGGAGCCCCACTAGCGGTTCACGGGCAGGGCGGTTCGATTCCGCTTACATCACCTTTTTTTTTAGAGCGCAGCGCTTTGGCGCCCGTTCCTGCGTTTCGCGTCGGCGTTGTCCCTTGTGACTAGCTCCGCCGGCGAGGAAACACGCGCTCCTGCCACCGCTCGCCGTTGCGTGTACCCCAAGTGTTCTCCAGTTGCTGTGCGCGCTCCTCCCGCCACCGTTCGTCACTGCGTGTCCCCCCCCCCCCCCCCCCCCTCTTCCTGCGTGGTGGCGACGGTGTTCTCCGATTGCCGAAGCGCCGGCTCGGCGTCAGCGGATCATGGTGCGCGCATCCCAAGCCGAAACGCAAAGCCACGTTGACTTGATTCGCTAGTGGCGTCAGCGGCATCAGTCAGTCGCAGCTATCTCTTCGCCGCGCAACGTTCCTATGGGCCCACGCGCTGCCTCCCGCGAAATATCGATCTATAAAGTTTCCTTCATGACAGTCAAGAACTGTTAGTGCAGTGTTACTTGAAATAATTAATATGTGTGAAAAACAAAAAAAGTTATCTGTAATTGTACATACATATCTTGTTCGAATTCTTTGCCTCAATTTATCGAAAAGCTGAAACCGCTAATGAGCTGCGCTCAAATTTCGCATTATGAAATAACATAATCGACGTCAATGTTTTTTTTTTTCAAAGAAGGCGATTTTCGTCTTTCAGAGGTGTTTTGTTACCAGTTTGGCTGGGGTTGCGACCCTCTGGATGGCGCCACAATCCCGCAGAACGCCCTGCCATAGCGCCTGCCGACTCGGCCATGTCATGTGGCGTGGGACGTACGTCACACACCTCACACACCAGCTCGGCCTTGTCAACTGCCACTTGGCAACTCGGCTACGAAATTTCCTAGTTGGTCAGGCGATTGATGGCGTCACGAGATCACGTGACCTAAACCGAGCTCTGACTAGTCAATGGGATGTGTGAAGTTACGAGCCTTCTCTCGAGTAATCACGGATTTTCGAGACAGACGCGTGTCGACACCGCAGTTACTTGGAGCATGAACTCTTATGCTACTGCATTAACATCACTGTTAGCGTTTTCATCTGAACCAATATTATTTCGACTACAGCGGTGGCCAAGCGATTTGAGCATCCGTACCATATATGGCAGAGGTGCAGAGCTGGATCCACAGTGCCGCCAATGCATGGGTGTAGGCTACCTCTACCAGAGTGTTCGCCGTCTCGCTGCACGCGGGGTCAAATGCTCGAAACATGGGTCTTTGACTCCCCATGCTGAGTTGAAAAGAAAAAAAATACCTCATGCTATGGCGCTCTTAGGGAAAATGCCCTTGCACCATAAAAATTACCACGAACAAACACTGCTTAAGGCCGGAATTTCCTTCAGCTGAACGTGTCGTCCTCCAGTCTTTTTCTCACGCTAAACAGCAGCTTTTACGGCGAAAGCCTGTAAGCTCTCATCGTTGTCAGCAGGAGCTGTCAGCAGAGGCTGTCGGCACAGCGTGTCACGCTTTCGAGAGCGAGAGTTAAAAATAAATTAATAAACTTTGTCTCCACCGGGAGTCGAACCTCTCCGCCCCGAATCGTGAAACGGTCTTCATAATTCCTCTTGTCTACTGTGAGGATGAGAGCGGGATACCGCGACTGACAAATACTGCGCCTTTCCTTTCCTGTAAACGAATTACAGAATGTAGGTGAACTTTGATGCGTTCAATGAAATGCTGGTTGTGTTCGACAAGGGGCGCGCGATGTACCGTCACGACAGGTCATGACGTCACCAGGTTATTCATGCATATACGAAGCCGACCCCGCCGGGCGTCCGATAGGCGCCTTTCATTTGCCGCTTCCTCGAACACCGCACCACAGAGCAAGCAGAAGCAGACCCAGATGTCTAGGAGCCGTTAGTACCACAGCCATCACCGGCGTTTCAAATTGATTTACAGAAAATAAAAGGCACAGTATCTGTCACAACTCTCCGCGGACACGTGTACCACGCCGTAAAGGAAGGGAGGATGGTGGGAGTGAAAGAAGAGAGGGAGATAGAGGTGCCGTAGGGGATGGATAAGATTCACCGCGCTATAATGGCTTTCGCCTCATCGCACTTTACTGGTCTAAAGTGTCCTCTAGAATTTTTTTTAGGCACACATCAAACGTGCAGCAGTATTTACAGGAAACGGCAGATATTTCTACTTCATACCAGTCAAGCTTGGATGCTGCCCATGAAGCTAAATTATGTTAAATTTCTGCCCCTGCAGGGGGCATTCTCCGAGACCGACAGATCAGTTCGTGTACTGTGCCGCAATGGAAACTAAAATAAACCGCGGCACGATGCGATGTAGACTTTGCGTACAAAAGTATTACCCACTCGACTTACAGCGACATGAGCACCTATGCATGCATACACTTTCTTTGTTACCAATTGGCCCGAAGGTGCTTCGAGGATCTTTTAACCGCCTTTAAGGGACACCTAAGTGCTGCGTTGAGAAGGCGCCGTGGAGCCAGGGCGTCTTGCGTCGCTCGGGCGCCGATATGCGACGGCATCCCGAACAACTAACGGCAGGGGTGGGTTTAGCTAAGGGGCTCCTATAGAGAGTCACAGCTGCACAGATAAGGCGCACAACAAACCTGATAAAGAGAAGGATTGGCTTCAGAAACACAAATATGCACGTACGACGCAAAAGAAAGCGGAAATAAATCACATTGTAGTTGTTTAGTATAGATCGAATTAGAGTACGCGGCGTTCTGAGCCACTTGTCTTAGATAGCAAATTTCCTTTTCAATGATTGGAATGGATGGAGAACTTAAGAACAACTTAAGCTGTCATGTGTCACGTGCCAAGTGGCACGTATCGCAATTGCGTCTCGATGATTTCGGATGCTAGCTTATCTCTGTGTCTTGTCAAAAAGGAATGACCATGAGTAGCTCTAGTATCCCTCATATTTTCGGAAGTGCGAAGAAAAATAAAAATTGGGATGGTATGGTATATGTTACGTATGACGATTATCATCCTGAAGCGGCACTTGCGAGATTTTGGCTGTCGCCGTAGAGTATACAGAGCGGATTAACAGATAAATGCTGGTGTCCTTCGAGCAGGACTCTGCATTTCTGGCAGTAAATATAATGTTGTGCAACAGGTTGTCTTCGCTAGCCCAAGTTCAAGAGGCCCGTGCTATTTATGTGGAATCACTTAATGCGTTTTGCACGTCGATTTGCGTTGAGAAATAGCCGCCGGTGCTCTCTGGAAACAGTCAGCAGACGGGACCCTATCGGCTACACTGTGATAACGCAAGACAAGGGTAACAAAACACATTTGCGCATTGTCGTGGTAAAATCAGCACGCGAGAAGAGAAATAACGTATTCGAGTCAAAGATTTCGATGCTTTACCGCACGCAACAGCTGGGACACTGCGTAAAAGGTAGGCCATTTGCCTAGCCTCCTACATTGCAGGAAGGCTGAAAGCTTGGCGCTGAAAGAATATTTCCTTCAATAACAGGGCTCTTCTAAAATTATGAAGCGAAAAAAAAAAATGTTTTATATGAAAAATGCCATTTTTATAACCTAAAGTTCGAACATGTTGGATTAACTCAAACGTAAAAAGTGAGACCACTCGTGAACGATTCCGTCCGAGATGCCTTCGTGAAGGCTCTTTAGCGCATTGAACTGCATCCGCACAAAGACGTAGTGCTCGGGGATTTAACTTGCAGCCACAAAATCCTCGCGCGCGCCGAAGATCGATCTCCTGGGGTTGTTTAACACGCGCCCACTTCTCACAAGACACCGGTGTCTTTTGTATATCGCCTCAATCGAAACGAGGCGTGCGTCATGCATTCGACCATCGTGCCGGGAAAGATAGAGCGTAAAACGGGGCGATGGATTAATAAACTTGCCTGAGAATATTCGTTGTCACTGCCCTCCCGTGGTCGACAGCGTGAATGCAACGAAAAACACCGCATAGTCCATCATTCTGGCAAGAAACCGAGACCAACCGGCACGCGAACTCATCGAAGCATTGCCGATGCGTGACAATGGCTGCTTGCGCGTCACCTCTCGACCGATAGCGCTCGCTGAGAAAAGAAGCGATCTATCTCAGACAAGTGTCCCGATTACCCCGCCTCGAAGAAGGCTGTACACTTGTTGCGCGCCCACATCGGAGAAACACGGTGCGTCTCGTTGCTTCTTCTTTGTTTCGTATAATTTTCCTTCGACCTACATACACCACACGTCTGTTTGCTGCTCCGAAACGGTCTCTTAGTTGTTAGTTCAGATTTCTTTCATGCTTCTCCCGCCTGCTTGTAAGCCTCTCCGTGTCCTTGGAAAACGTATATCTCGGACACCCCTCAAAAGGAATAAAAAGACCAGGTTTTGTGGGCACGGTTTCTTGTAGTCGAAACGAAGCACGTTTTCCACCGATGATCCGATCGCGCACGACGATGAACGCCTCGAACGCAGAGCCAAGCTAAGCCACCCGAAGCTGCTAAGTGATGCTAAGAAGGCCGGTTCCAACCGCGGCTCGAACACCCGAAGAAGCCACGGCCAAACTTGACGACTGATCAGCGATGATGCCTTTATAGGCCGCATATTCGGCCCGCAATTCCACACCGCTAGAAAGAACTGGTGGTGCTGTGGGCAACATGTACAGCAAGGGACTTGTGTCATTTGTATCGCGTGTAGTCTAGCGGCTTGATTCGGACAGCTGATTCCCTTAAATGTGGTCACTTATTGTCCCCGAATTGTCATTCGCGCTCTTAGTCAACCTACAGCAACATACGCATCCTCTGGTAGTCCTAAGGACGACAGACGTGCCAGCAACTGCGCCCACGCTTGCTGCGTCGGGACCTAGGGGGATATAAAGAACTTCTGACTGGAAGCACCTATGCTTACCAATGCCCGGCGTGAAGCCGGTGGCGGCCATCTTGTAGTGGGCAAAACTTGGGTAGCACAGCACTTTGGTACCAGAGTCGATGCTGCCTTCCAAAACTTTTTCGAGTAACTCTAGTTCATGAGACATATAAAACCGCAAAGAAAACAAATATTACGCGATAGCTTCCACAGCTCGTTCGGCCGAAAGCCGTCGCCGTCTTTGTCGTCGTCGTCGTAGTAGTAGTAGTTGTCGGCACCGCGTGTCGGGATAAATCGGGAGCTACATAAAAAAATTGTATCAAGGTAATTTGCGGCTGCAGTGATTGATGATTGATTGGTGTGTGATAGGTGACGATGAGTTAATGAAATCATTGGAACTACTCGAATAATTGATGAATTAACGAAATGAAGCAGAATGTTCGGAATGAAAAGCAAATGCTTGATGCTGCTAATTAAGCACATGTAGAGTGTGCAATTGGTCAGTAATTAATTTAAGTAATTGTAAAATCAAAATTGTGAAAAGGGTGCTCAAAGTTGTCAGAAAGCTCACAATGAAAAGCAAATCTTTGATGATGCAAATTAAGAAAATCCAGAGTTAATCATTGATCAATTAAATTAGCTGAAAAATAAAAAAACTACAAGAAGGGGGTTCAAAGATGTCAAAATTCTCAGAATGAAAAGAGAATGATTGATTATGCTATTTAAAAATAATTAGTGTGTAACTGATCAATTGATTAGAATAATTAAAAATTCAAATAGCGGGCTTGAAAGTTGTCTAAATGTTCACGATGAAAAGCAAATGACTGATGATCAACACATTTTAGTGTAATTGATCAATAAATACCTGGAACTGCAAAAATTAAAAACTGGACGAAAAAGGCTCCAGAGATGTCAGAATGTTCACAATGAAAAGGCAATGCTTGCAGATGCATATTAAAAAATTTAGTGTGTAGTTGATCAATTAAATGAAGTAATTGAAAAATGAAAAACTGCAAGCAGGAGGTTCAAAACTGTCAAATTTTCAGAAGGAAAAGAATGCTCAATGATGCTAACAAAAAGATTTAGAGCGTAATTGACCAATTGGTTATTTGAAATAATTCAAAACTGAAAAATGCGTTCAAAGGTGTCAGATGCTCACAATGGAAAGCTAATGTTTTGCGATGCTAGGTATAGGTGCATCTTGAAAGTGAAAAACATCGTGTGCGTGAAAGGCCCTCGTGTCATACCCTTGACGGCTGAGCTAAAGTTTCCCTCTAATTTTCACTTTTTATTGATACTTTTGAGGAAAAATGGTGCGTTTTATTAAGGTCCTTTCACCATACATATTTCGCGAGCTTTTCATTTTACTGGGCTTTCAAAATAACCAGCCCTTTTCCCTTTTTTCAATTTTTCATTTTTTTTTCAATAAATTTCAAATAATGAATTGATCAATTGCACACTATAAATTTTCTCATTAGCATCATCAAGCCGTGTCTTTTCATTTTGAGCATTCTGACACTTGGAACGCACCCCTTTTCATTTGTTTGATTCATCAATTAACTAAATTACAATTCTCTCGTCATTCCTGATCACACACCTATCAATGATCAATCACTAGAACCGCAATTACGACGATACGATCTGTTTACGTAGCCCCGATTACTTCCGATACGCGGTGCCTGCTGCATGCTACTGCTACTACTATACTACTAATACTACTACTACCACTACTACTACTACTACTACTAATGCTACTACTACTACTAATGCTACTAGTTACTACTACTACTACTGCTACTACTACACTACTACTACTGCTGCTACTAGTTACTACTACTAACTACTACTACTACTACTACTACTACTACTACTACTACTACTACTACTACTACTACTACTACTACTACTACTACTACTACTACTATTTCTCCTCCGTCGCCGCCGCCGCTGACGGCTTTTTGGCAGAATTATCTGTACAAGCAATCGATTTAGACGGACAGCAAATCAACTTTCAAGAGCAGCTCTCATGCTCACCCGCGGACTGGGATCGCCGGCGCCGAATTCCCACGATATGTGCGTCTGCAAGGTAGGCATGATACAACCATCCTTGTTGCATCAGCGTTTGAAAGCGCTCGAGTTTACAAAGACGTTGTTTTGCGCTGGAAAAGTCACAGCACTGCGCACGACACGGCGTGAGGCAGCTCGGCGCCGTGCGGCTTCACTGCAGCGTTCTTTTTTTTTTTGGTTTTTTTTTTCAACATCCTCTAAAGGTCGGGATCAATCAGCTTGAACGCAGTGGCAGCGCTGGGGCTCCCAGTATTCCGTTAACGGCAACAGGGCAGATGGTATGCTGAAGATATATGCACTATATGTACTCGAACACGAAAGCGGCGTCACAAGAGGCATCGCGCATTTTCGATATGGGCTGACATGTAGTACACATTTGAGACGAATCCGGCGCTACACATAAGCACGGCCAGCGATATCCATCGCTATCTTATTCCTGCGGAGTGCTTTTAGCCGAGGCAGAGCCATCAGGGGGTACTGTTCATTCAATATTACGACAGAGAACGACAAAAAACAAATTCCGTCATGCTGGACAGTCATCTCGAGTTCTAACTATAATTCTAACTTGGAGCCACTCTAGCGCTTATCGCAGGAAGTTATTGCAACGTGCTTTGGAATGAAGTGGTAAGCCTAATCTTAGCGTCGTCGCCTTGCGGTAACCTCTCGCCTAAAGTGTATGGAGGTGTGTGTGTGTGTGTGTGTGTGTGTGTGTGTGTGTGTGTGTGTGTGTGTGTGTGTGTGTGTGTGTGTGTGTGTGTGTGTGTGTGTGTGTGTGTGTGTGTGTGTGTGTGTGTGTGTGTGTGTGTGTGTGTGTGTGTGTGTGTGTGTGTGTGTGTGTGTGTGTGTGTGTGTGTGTGTGTGTGTGTGTGTGTGTGTGTGTGTGTGTGTGTGTGTGTGTGTGTGTGTGTGTGTGTGTGTGTGTGTGTGTGTGTGTGTGTGTGTGTGTGTGTGTGTGTGTGTGTGTGTGTGTGTGTGTGTGTGTGTGTGTGTGTGTGTGTGTGTGTGTGTGTGTGTGTGTGTGTGTGTGTGTGTGTGTGTGTGTGTGTGTGTGTGTGTGTGTGTGTGTGTGTGTGTGTGTGTGTGTGTGTGTGTGTGTGTGTGTGTGTGTGTGTGTGTGTGTGTGTGTGTGTGTGTGTGTGTGTGTGTGTGTGTGTGTGTGTGTGTGTGTGTGTGTGTGTGTGTGTGTGTGTGTGTGTGTGTGTGTGTGTGTGTGTGTGTGTGTGTGTGTGTGTGTGTGTGTGTGTGTGTGTGTGTGTGTGTGTGTGTGTGTGTGTGTGTGTGTGTGTGTGTGTGTGTGTGTGTGTGTGTGTGTGTGTGTGTGTGTGTGTGTGTGTGTGTGTGTGTGTGTGTGTGTGTGTGTGTGTGTGTGTGTGTGTGTGTGTGTGTGTGTGTGTGTGTGTGTGTGTGTGTGTGTGTGTGTGTGTGTGTGTGTGTGTGTGTGTGTGTGTGTGTGTGTGTGTGTGTGTGTGTGTGTGTGTGTGTGTGTGTGTGTGTGTGTGTGTGTGTGTGTGTGTGTGTGTGTGTGTCCAAGCCATCAAGACCTCCAGATTAATGTTGAAATTCCTATTTGGATGCGAATTCTTTAGAAAGAGAACGCCCTGCTGGTGTAGGCATTCTTAAAGGGGCGTATCTTTCCGCGGCTTGCTGAGTAGAAAGCCCTCTGCGGACTGCGTCACGTGAAGAACTTTTCGCGGATTTGTGAGCCCGCGCGCGTGAGAAATAGCGCTCGGCTATGTTACCACTAATTGACTATTTCAGGGAAAAAGGCATGCGTGGTCTGTACACTGCGATGAGGCGGAGAGAAGCGCGCTAAGGAAATTTTTTCATTGCCATTACAGGCGATGAAGGTACCCCTATTATCACACTGACGGTAATCTGCCATTTCTAGTTTTTTTTTTCTAAGTTCCTGTTTGATTCCCTTCTTACCACTTCTTGTTGATCCGCACACACTACCCACTGTTACAGCTTCACACTTCTATCACTTTTTTACTCACTGTCGCATGTTCTTTTGGCAACCTGTTCATTTCAGTTGCTTTTGTCTTCCGTTACTCGTTTTCAATTGCAGTTTCTTTGTCCTGCTTCAATTGTAATTGCTGGTAACGATGGTGATGATGATTAAAACTTTATTTTCCACCAATTTAAGAGGCCCCCTACTCCTCGCTCATGGCACGCAGGCCTGAGGAACGGAGGCTGGAACCTCCGTGACTAAGGACTGGCGAATATACATTGGTTATTCACGTCCTCAGCCGCCAGCCAGACGGCTCTTTGCTGGTCAGCGGTTACCAGAATAATACCTCGGGGTATGGGTAAACGAAGGATTGGCATACATTGGAAAGCATGAGCAATCACTTAAGGCCAAAGGGCGAATAAATACCGGGATAATGAAGCATAGGGCATTGGGGGGATACAACAAGTATGAGGCTTTGAGGGGTATTTGGAAAGGAATTATGGTGCCCGGACTTACTTTCGGAAATGCGGTTTTGTGCATAAAATCAGAGGTACAGTCGACTTAGCACTAGGTGCCCACGGCAAAACTACAAATGAGGCGGTACAGGGAGATATGGGCTGGGCATCTTTCGAAGTACGGGGAGCTCAGAGTAAAATATTATATGAGGAACGCCTGAGGAAATTGGACCGTAACAGATGGGCAGCTAAAGTATTTAAATACCTGTACCTAAAAAGCGTTGACTCACAATGGAGGAAAAGAACTTGGAAACTAACCAGTAAGTATGCTGGTCACAAGGACGAAGAAATAAAGAGCATTAAGCAACAGGTGAAAAACACAGAAGGTAAAAATTGGATAAATTCCATGGAAAAGAAACAGGGTGCGGAATTACACCGAAAGTGGAAAAGGCAGATCAGGAAGGAAGCTTTCTTTGATAACTCAAGATGCAGTGCCCTACTTTTTGAAGCTAGATCAGGGTGCCTTAGAACACGTAGGTACAAAAAGAAATTTAACAATGAAGATGACGCATGTGCTGCATGTGGTAACTCCAGTGAAACAATTGACCATATTATACACGAATGTAATGGTATCCATCCGGAAGTCGATGCAGGCGCAGTCACTGTTCCTGAAGCTCTGGGGTTTAGAGATGCCAGTGGCGGGGTGAATAAACCGGCGGTGGAAGCTGGCAAAAAACGACTGGAAGATTGGTGGCTTAAAAGCAGAAAAGTGACATAATGTTAGTAATGTAGAAACAAAAATGTAATAAATAGAACGATGGTATAGTTAACCAATCTAAATCAATAATTAAGATATAGGGAGAAAAATGAGCATGGTAGCTACTGCTGCCCCCCCCCCCCCCCCCCCCCCCCCTCCGTTTCAAAGGGGACGCTCCTATATTCCATCCATCCATCCCAGCGGGGACTTCGCTTCGCAGTGGGGTCTCTCAGGCTTCTCTACTTTTAATGTACATAGTGCTTGACGTGCTGTATTGCCATGCTGACTGGAAAGTGCCTAAAACTTCCAATAAGGCGACCCCACTTGTGCAAGAGCCCTCCCCTAACATCTCTGCTAATTTCACATTTCCGCATCGTTCCCGAAAAGAGCCCTCCCTCTCACCATTTTCTGGAAGCAAAATTCTGTCGTTGCCATTTTGAATTTCAGGGTCGTTCCTAGATAACACCCTCTCCCCCCCGCCACCCAATAGTATCACTTTGGCGGTAGTTGCGATTAGCGCGAGCAATGTGGGTAGGGGGGGGGGGGGGGGTTGGTCCGAATTTTGCGGAAAAACAACTTTCATAACGGGTAGGTATATGAAATAAGCCAGGAGCGCCAATATTTCTGACCTTATAATTCTCCTGGTGGTTAGCTTTTGTTCGTGCAAAAAGGAAGGTTTTAAGAGCGCGATAAGTTCTGTCACGGAGGAAATCTTCCGGCGGTCACTGCAGATTCGAGTTACAGGCGACGGACGGCTTGAATTTTGATGACGCCATCCATCGAAGACCGCCACTAATCGTGTGCTTTATGCGCTTCAAGGTGAACAAACCTGCCCAAAAGCGTATACTGTCGGAAGCGAACTGGAGTATAAGGACACTCAAGCTTAGATTTTGAGACGAAACTTGACGCGGGATCCAGGAATAAGTGGTACAGCCGATCCCGGGTGTATCGAACGCATACAGATTCATTTATTGCTTATATCTAACTCTCAGAATATTTATTTATTTATTGCACCTCCAGGCCCGGCCGGAGGCATTACAGAGGGGAGTGGGGATATATAAATATACAGTATGTGCAGCAATAGCAAAGAGAAAAAAAAGATACAGAGAAAATGCGCAAATAAACAGGAAGACAATACTTTTGAGAATAGTGTGTCGATAAGAATTTTTCAGGCTGTAAAGGGCAAAAATTTACGTAGTCGCACGCATACATACATTCAGAGAGAAACAATGGCCTTGTGAAATGCGTTGTTGCCTGTTGTACAAACGATATCGAAGGTGATTCCAGCTGACACAAGTTCTAGGCATGAATAAGTCATGAAAACGGTTTGTGTGAAAAGACGGAACCCCAACTTTATAGCGGTGATCAAAATATGCCTACATATAAGATGGATTTCTTAGTTCTTAGTAAATCTTCTTTCAGGTGGTCGTTGCGGTAAATTTTATGAAAAAGGCATAATAACGCTATTGACCAGCGGCGAGATACAAGTGGGAGGAACAAACCTGACTTCGTGGCAGTTACGTTACTCGTTCGGTGGCAGTTTGAAAGCACAAAACGACAGGCGCGGTTCTGCACACCTTCCAAATAGGAAACGAGTGAATCAACGCCGGGACCAGACAGATGGTAATATTCTCATTTCGAGCGTACCAGAGATTTATATGGCAATAATTTTAATGAACTGGCTGAATGACAGTATCCCCTTGAAAATCACATGCGAAAGTATAGGAGTGGTGTTCGCGTTTATCGAGCTCTCGTTCAGCGGGAATTCGGTATATCGAATCGTGCGTCGTACCCTTGCGATGGGCGCTTCTCCTAACAGCGCGTCGAGCAGCGTCGGCTGCGTGGCCCTTGGCACCTGCCAGCTGCGTTGACGCTGCAAAACCACGTGACGAGGTGAACGTCGGGTGAACTTCGAAGTGGCCTTCGCTATTGCGTGCTTATTTATTTATTATTATTATTATTATTATTATTATTATTATTATTATTATTATTATTATTATTATTATTATTATTATTATTATTATTATTATTATTATTATTATTATTTATTTATTTTTTTGTTAATCGAGACATTGGTGCTATGTGAAGAAGCAAACGTTCAGTGTGTCGGTCGCCATGCGGTGAAGCCGGCCTAGCTGTCCGAAGGCTTGAGGGTGCTCTCGCGCGGCATGCTTCGCTGTTGAAGACGGCGCGGGAATCAGCTGTGCCCGACCTTTAATTTAGTGATTACGCTCACAGGCACCAGTAGCATAAATTAACACTTTATGTCATGCGATGGCTTTCCCAAAAGCACCTTCCGCTGCAGCTTTGACGTCAACCCCAACTCCAACGATGGCGCAGCGCGACGTGCGAGCAGCGCGACGTGCGAGCAGCGCGAACGTCGACGCTCCGGTCTGTCCACACCACATCTTTGTGGCCGCGGAGCGGCACGAGAAGGTGGGCCCAGTGTCAACGCTGCCCAGTAGTGTGAGCTTTTCGACGTCTGGCGGGGAGGTGGCGTTCGGAGCACTGAGTGCGCGCGTGTACGTCTCGCGGGCCGCCACAGCCGCGAGGAGCGGTGTTTTGCTGTAAGTGTAATAAATGTTTACCGCCACCACCGTACGTATGCAGGCGGGCAGCACGCCGCTAGCACACGAGAACACTACGTTCGTGCTTCTGGCTTAGAGATAGGCTCATCCGTACGCGCGTGTTATATAACGGAACTATTTCGCGATTCCCTCCTTCTATGCATCTTGACCCCTTCATCCCATCTTCGGTCCCGCGCCAATTGTTTCGGCAGCGCATGTCGTGAAACCCATCGAGGACGAGAAGAGACCCTTTTATCTACAAAGCATGTAAATTTAATCGTTTCAGCCCTCAACTCTTCTCTTTGGTGAGAAGACCGAAAGGCTGGTTGGTTGGTTGGTTTGTGGGGTTTAACGTCCCAAAGCAACTCAGGCTATGAGAGACGCCGTAGTGGAGGACTCCGGAAATTTCGACCACCTGGGGTTCTTTAACGTGCACTGACATCGCACAGCCCACGGACGCCTTGCTTTTCGCCTCCACCGAAAAGCGACCGCCGAGGCCGGGATTCGATCCCGCGTCCTTGGGAACAGTAGTCGAGTGCCGTAACCACTGCGCCACCCCGGCGGGGTGAAGACCGAAAGGCATCGTACGAACTGCGAGCCGCACAATCGGACAGTTTACATGCGCCCCTTTTGTTCCCAATCGTAAACCGTATTCACCCCCCCCCCCCTTAAAAAAAGAAAAAGAAAAGTTAGTTATGGCTTAGCTCTGGTTAACCCTAGTTGAATTGCGAAAGCAACGGCGGAAGCTTCTTTTGCCTGCTGCATTATTCCGCTATCGCGCCCTATCAGTGTAAAATATTATTGGGGACACTTAAGCTCATCCTTTGATAGTATGTCGCGAGAGCGTAGGCTACCACCCCACATATAAAGTGCGCCAAACTACGATGCGCCAAACATTATTAAACGGAGGTGGCCTTTGCGGTTTTTGCTTGGTTTCGTCTCTGGAGGCCAGAAATGCTGGAAGTAGATGCGGCTCACCCGTCCGCCAGGTTGCAGCAGGGCTCGGTGTCGGCCGACGAAGTCGAACTGATGCGTTGCGAGAACCGCTCCACGGAGCCATCGATACCCGAGTCGCCATCGCTGTCCTGGTTCGCGCTGGTCTTTGCGGGAGGCAGCCCGCGCTGAGCGTCCCCAGTGCCTGCGAGGGACAAGGAGTGGTCAAAGGGCTTGTGTTGAGCCGCCCACATACACATCGAAACGGGTGCAGAAGATCACCGCACTCTGAAGCGTCGAAATAAGTCATCGGTGATGGGATGAGGCTCGATTTTGGGTTTATGGGAAAGTTTTCATTTGCATGCTAATCTTGGTCTAAGGTTTCATAGGCTTCTCGCGGCAAGAATAAAACAGAGACAGTGCTGCTATATCAATGAATCATTAATGGGCCAATTACACAAGCCTTACAATTAAAAGAGATGACGCAATACCTTTCGACGGGTAAAGGTTTGTCTCCTCACTATTTACTCAAAGAGCTCCTGCACTCACGCAAGTACTCTAAGAGAGCGCTCTAGCGGGCTAATTGGAGCAAAAGTTTACTGAAGACCCGCAGCGCGGAAAAAGAAGAGAAGAGAACGGATGTGAATGGACAAACTGCACTGCCTTTTCACGGCCGTGTTCCTTGTTAGCGCTGTTTCCCTGCGAACCAGGGCTAAAGTTACGCATTGTCGTTCAGGGATGAAAGTAGTCCGCCAATATCAGGCGTCGGTAAGAAAGAAACCTGGGGGCTAACTCGACAAGTATAAAAAAAAATCTCACAAATTTCACACTTAGCAGCAACCGACTCCTAATGCAAAAGTCCAGGAAGGTTCGAGTCCCCTTCCATATACAGAAATTGAGAAGCCCCAGTTAGCGGCTCCTCATAAATCAGCCATTTCACGCGGTCGCGCCACCCTACGACCCCCACCCATCAGTCAAGGCCCGATTAATAGTGATGAGGGCCCAGTAATAAAAGAAAAAAATTAAGAGGGCCCCTATACCACCCTTCTTTACCCCGCCCTCTTTTGTCATGTTTGAGACTTGCAGCTTTTTAGAATTTCCTACGGAAAACATACACCATATTTACTCGATCTTGTACTGTACGAACATCGCTTGATAGTACTTTCCCGCACAGCGACGGATCGAATGGAATCTAGACTGAGCTAGTCTAAGAAATAACAGGGAACACAGCATCCTCCCTCGAAAATCAGAATGGTAACTCGCGAAAACAATTTTTTCGAGTTATTAGGGAGATTTCTAATGGTGGGGTTTATACTGTCAGGGGAATAGGATAATTGCGGGGTCACAATGAGCACGCGAGGAGTTCTGTGATGAAGCGGCGAGGGGTGAGGATATCACTTTGAGCATGCGCACTCACGCTCCGCTGTCACTTCATAACCCTAACTGATAGGAACCCCCTATTCTAAACCTACCTATTTTCTTGGCTAATCCGATAGCGCAGGATGCTCGGCTGTGTGTGTGCGCACAAAAGTAGAGAAATGGTGATATAGAGGTAGGTCTTGCTCACACGCTCTTCATAAATGCTTACCGTACACTACCAATTATATGATAGTTTTGTGATTTTATTCTACGAGGCGAATAAAAGTGCGCCTAAGGCAGTGTTTCTACAGAAACTGCGATATTATGGTTTCTATGCTGACTTGAAGTACAGCAGGTAATGCTTATTACTCAAAACGCCATCGTAATGCGCTAGAAGCTAAATGTTCTCGAAATGGTGGCAATTGTAGAAAAGGCAATCGTTACTTAACTGAGACAAAATGAGGTTTAACGCGCTCAAATAATGCAGTTTCCTACATTAATATTTTTCCCAAATTGTTCACATTTAAAAGGATAATATATTTAGTTCTGTGCAAAATACAGACAAGGACATTCAACTATGGGCCGTCCAGCAGCCCCGGGGTGCGCTCGAAAAGCACAAGCCTCACAACCCACCACAAACGGGCCAAATGAGGTAGTGCAGAGTAGGGCTTAACCCCGGGTAGACGCTTGGCCAGCGTCACGACGCTTTAACCCGTCGTTTGCCGGCTCCTTAATAAAGTTATACATACATACATATACATATATTTATACTTTGCATAAAATTTCCACTTTCAAAACAGAATGAAATAACTTTGCATGTATCACACACCTTGTCTGTTTTGTCTGCATTTTTACAGAATTGCACCGCCTTGGTGGCGCAGTGCCTCAGGGCGCTCTGCCCAAGGATGCGGGATCAAATCCTGGCCTCGGCGGCCGCTTTTCATTGGAGGCGAAAAGCAAGGTGCTCGCGTATTGCGCGATGTCAGTGCTCGTTAAAGAACCCCAGGAGGTCGAAATTTCCGGAGCTCTCCACTACGGCGTCTCTCATATAGCCTCAGTCGCTTTGGGACGTTAAGCCCGAAAAACTAAACTGATTTACACAATTAATTTACATTTTACAAGATAGAGTATGCAGCCAGTTCCACCCATGAAGCCGCCGCAACCGCCGTAGACGGCGGTCGCAAGTAATATGGTGGCCCTGGAAATACGGTTGGCTCATAAGCTTCGCTTTTGAGTATATTATAATAGGACAGTGTTAATGGTACCTATTTGCCGGCTCCCCATGCGAATTCTCGACCGCGCACGTGCACTTTCCTTTAAGATAGGGTGAACACTTAAGCCATGCTATTGTGTCTACAAGACGAAGCTTATGCATCCTGCATTTTTTTTTTTTACAGAAACATTAAATGTTTACACAATTAGGAAAATATAAGTTTAAATATTTCGCAGGAACTCAGCTTTTAAATGCGGCGTGTAATCGTATAACATTATCCTTTCAAACAGATGAATAAAGGCATTTACATTTCTATGGTCGTTTTCAAGCGTCTGGCTAGGAGAGTTCCTTGACGAGATCCCCAGTGTTGACCAGCCCGAGAATGTCGCGCCTCCACTAACAGCAGCGACAAATTACTGAGGGGGCTGTTAGTTATGAGCAATCACGACCTCCAACTAATATTCTATTGCTTTCGTCACAGGTTTTACTGCTTGTGTTCAGCTTATAAAACACACCATTTACATCGACCGCAGTAATGGCAGAGGTCAGTATGAGACTGAAAGTGTGCCAAAATTCGTTTATTCCACTTTAACACCAACTGGGGCCCGCTCACTTCCAGCTGGTAGGCATCTGGAACCAGTCAAAGACAGTTGAGTCGCAGCTGGGACCAGCTGAAACCGACTCAAATCGGTTAGAACTAGCTAAAACTATTTAGGATTCTTTCTTTCATCCTTTCGGGCAAGTACAAAGTTTGGTACTTTGGCTGAAAAAGTATAAGACTGGCTTTAGGATTAAGCGTACATGCGACGAACAGCTATTGAAACCTTCAACATTTCAACACATAATCTCTTATTTGAGGTATGGGGAAGTCAGGAAGATGATGATTTGGCTATTTTAGGACCAAACCTTGCAATCTACCATTTTTTTCCCCAACCCTCGGGGGCCTCCGAGAACGGAGGGCCCGGTTCAGTTGAACCCCTTGAACCCTGGATAATCCGCCCCTATGGCATCAGTGTCCGGCCATGTCATTTTTCAGCTCTCACGGCCGAGCTCGTGATTTCTCGCTCATAACGTCGACAACGCCTACGACGGAGTTTCTGGAGAACGGGGCTTCTAACGCTATCGCGTTAAAGGGCTACAATGGCGCGCGCGCGCGCGCGTGCGCGTGTGTGTGTGTGTGTGTGTGCGTGCGTGCGTGTGTGTGTGTGTGTGTGTGTGTGTGTGTGTGTGTGTGTGTGTGTGTGTGTGTGTGTGTGTGTGTGTGTGTGTGTGTGTGTGTGTGTGTGTGTGTGTGTGTGTGTGTGTGTGTGTGTGTGTGTGTGTGTCGGAGGCTGGTCACAGACGGCCACGGCCTAGCTTTCGATGTATGATTTTAAGCTCCTTAGCCCTGTTACCAAGTGTATGTGGAGAAAAGCAGTAGTCAGCAGACACCAAAGTCGACAGCATAGTCCGCAACTTGGCGACAGCCACACTGGAGAGCACGGTGGCCAAGAAGTCAACTCACGGGAACTCCACGGTTCGTCCTGTTCACAGGCGCTGTCCGGAGATGGCGCTCGCACAAGTTCCGCCATGAAGGCTTTCAGAGAACTGCCCACCGACGGCCGGTCGCCGCACAGTGACGCCATGGGAAAGAAGGCCGCCGCTGGGGGCCTGCGCACAAGCATTTAGACACATATTGAATTTTTGAAACAAGTGTGGTAAAGTCGTCACAGCCTAAGTTTCAAGAAACTTACTATGCTGCCACAAATAATTCAGCCGAAGTAGCAGCGGCTGGTATGACCGAGCAGTGTCGAAAGCCTGGTTCCCGGCTGGGCCCGTACATTAGGAGCCAGTGCCCAGCTTTTTATTGAGTATTGCAAAGTCTTCTGGGCGTTCAGCGGCGAGAAATGAAACAGGGCACTTGTTTGTGCAGAGAAAAATAATTAATTAATGCTTAATTGTTTTAGAGCGTAAGCTGTATTATAGCTCTATACTGCGTTCATTTGCGAGCTCCGCGTCATTCCCTGACCTAGTACCTGATGGGTTGTACACATGGCGCCAAGTATTCGTGCGCCGCCTGTTGTTTCATCTCGACCTGCGCAGCAAGCATCATCGCTATCATCATCGTTCCCAGGCACGAGAGCACTATGCTACCACCGCCACCAATCACGCCTCGTGTAAACCCGCAACACAGTCTCGCATTGTGCGGCAAACATCGTCGTCTTTATCAAGTTTCAACAGCAAAACATTCTCGCGCTGTGCATTGAACATCGTTGTCTTCATGAAGTTCCATTTGCGGCGCTCCTTCATTTAACCTAGGGTAATGAAAGCCATACACATACACCATCCCGATAAAAACAGAGACCAAACTCATGTCAGGCTGCCGAGACCATCGAGTGAGAAGCCACGCTAGCCCGTTGCCGAGAAGATTACAAAGCGCAGAAGCGAGCCAAGATCGAAGCTGCAGCAGCGACTTCGGCTACGGCCGAATACTAAAGCTCATGAAACTTGGTTCAAGGATAGTTGAAGCTCTACGGTTTTTGTGTGTCTGTTATAGTTGTGTTCTCAAATGCGATAAACTTGAAGAAAAAAAAAGCTTTTTGTTTTTATTTGGTCTTCCGCCCGAAACGCCTTGGAAACGCAACAATGGTGGCGCCCGGGAACTCTGTGTTGACACGTGCGGGTGGGAGAAAACTGGTCTGTATAGAGAGTTTAATCGACACCCGAACGCCTTATACCACGCCTGAAACGACATTAAAAACCAACGAAATTCGGCTCTCGCAAAATCCAGCAGCGGGCTGCCCACATGCGGCCTTCTTAGTGGGGCGTTATTGCAATGCTCGGCCCATCACACGTTTCCTCGAGTCCTGATAAAGTAAAATGCGCCGCTGACGTGGGCTGATGCCACCGAATCTTCCAAAAGGCATCTGTTCTGTTTCATTACCGCTCGTAAATGGAGATTTGAACTTCAATAGAACAGCTCAACAAGGTCCTTCATCGGATTGCTCAACCGGCAGCCGTCAGTTTCCAGTTGAGCGCTTTCGCCGATTTTACTTAAGCCGCTGCGGGAGTATGCCCGGACTCACTCCAAGCGTGAGCTGTCGAGCTCGAGCTCGATAAGACAATGTTCGTGCCTCCGAATGAGGCCCGTGCAGTGCGTTAAACATGGCGGCACATGTAGTATAAATACTGTGCGAGGCACAGTCAGGCACCAAAAATTCCGGCGCTGCTTTGTGGGCCTGCAGACATAACATTTGTCTGCAGTGGCCTCTAGACTGAGGAATCTGATTGATGCGCACCAGAAAGGAAACGAGTAAAAAAAAAAAAAAAAAACCCGACCATGATTTCATTTTTATTATATAAATCACACGTGGCTGTATTTCCATTCGCCAAGGGGTGCCACGGCGTCCGAAAGGCGTTGCAAGATACCTTTGACATAGCCTCTAATTTCAGCGCCATTTCTTTGAGTCATACAGTTAGCTTCATGCGAGAAAGCAGAGTTGCCATTCAAAAAAACGCTTTCTTCTAAACGTGAGCTTGAACGCACCGATTAGAATTAAGTTCTTGGTAAAGAAAACGCGAGCTTTCGGCTGGTTTTGCTGTGTTACGACATCGGCCAATTGGAAGCTGTCAGCCGATTACGACGCAGCGCTAATTGTATCGCTCGAAGTCAGTTTCGCGGGTCTGGACAGGAGCCACAGGACCCAAGCAGTGGAGTAGTCACGCCAACAGTAGCAGCTACCTCGAGGATCGTCGCTGCGCATTTCGATTGCTCCGATAAAAGCCAATTTCGGCCACCGTTAGCAGAAAGGTGGCGCTCGTTGATATTGTGTTCTTAAACGTTCTCAGGCCAAAGACTGATTTTAAGCCCCACAGTGGGGCTTTCAGTGCCCTCCAGCACATCAATGCATCCGTAGAAAATGGGTGAAGTAGACTTCGGAGCTCTCAATGGGCCCACGGGTTGCTCAATGGGCCCACCAAGTGTCAGACGCGTTCGATCCTGCAAAATGCACACACTGTGGTCTGGGAACTTATGACCCCGACTGTAAATGGTGCTGCGCAGCCTTCAAGAAACCGAAAAGCCTGCGGAGGAATCCGTAAGCTGGGGAAGGAGCGGAATGCGCCGATCCCGTGTATATCACTCAGCCGCTACCAGCTTCAGTAGAGACGGATTGAGGATGGGAACAGCGCGTGTGCCCAGCCGGGCTTCTCTGCGTGAGTGTGCGCGTGCATAAATGGAGAACGAAGAGCAAGCCTGACGTCGAATGACACCGAGGCACGAACTGCGAAGACAGACAAGCGTAACGCGTGCGAAACGGAATGCATGGATGCACCGAAGGCAGGCTGGGTTGCTCGGCGTGAATTCGCGGCTGGCCGGCTGATCAAACGGAGAGAGAAGGCGGCTTCATTTCAAACGCCGCCCATCACAGGCGCTAAGGGAAGCAAAAAACTTCGCGCCTTTTCCTGCTTTTGTTCTTTTTCTCTTTCATTGTACGCCCCTGCATGGTTCAGGCACGTGCTGCTACGTCACACACAGCACAAGGCATTCCCTATACTGGCCCTCTTCTAATACGCTGCGACCAACTAGCCATTGTGAACTATTGCTTCTTGTAATAAATTGCATGTTAAAAAGAAGAGAGCACCTTTTGCGGCCTGTGCACGTTAAAAAAAAGAGAATCTTTTGTGCGTGCCGAACCATACTCGTTCGGCACGCAGAGTGCCACAGTTCGGTACACGATACCGCAATTCCACCACTATATCATACTGAACTATTTTTTTTATTTTCTAAAGTACCAACTCTACGGGAACCTCATCGCAGTGTCTGACTTTCATTTGTTGACTGATTTGTTGTCTTCATTTTCAGAACCACGGATTATTTTTACACAGGAAGCCAGACGTCCCGAGCACGACGTGGTCACGGGGTTTCCAGCGACACGAGCTTCTTAACGGTTCGAGTTAAAATACCGGCACCAAGCGCGGAGTGGATGTGCAAAACATACGAGGCTGGCCGCTAGCACTGTAGCCCTCGAGGCCAGTTTTGAAGCACAGCGCCAACGGCTAGCCGCGACCAGAGAGATCCTTTCGAGGAATGCGACTAGACATTCCTTTGAACGAAGAATTTTTATGACCTGCATGGATATTTCGCCAGCAATCATACAATGATAGCGCTGTTCGACTAGAACATTGCCTTTCTCCAACGTTGCAGGGAAATTTTAACACAATACATCGCTAAATGTAACGTCACCGGGATTAAGCTGACTCATGTCAGTGCAGCCGTTAAGTGAAACCTCACGGACCACGGACTGGGCCGCGGACCTGTCACGTGGTGTCGATCGCGCATGGTCCGGCTAGGTCCGGCCCGCGACAGCATCCACACGGCGGGCCAAAATAGCAGTCGACTAGCCGGACCACGAGACCGGCCGAAGGTATACGCTATTTACCTCGCCGTTTCGCGATGCGTTTGTTGAACACTGCCTCCGACGTTTTTTTTTTTTTTTTTTTTTTTTTTTACATTATTTCACAATGCCGAATTTGACGTGCATTTCGGCAATATTCAGGTACGGCCTTCGTCTATAGGGGCTTCATATAAACATGGATGGACGCACCTGTGCAGCCCTAAGAACGTACCTGAGTTGACAGCGTTCCACTTAATCCGTTTAAATTCAGACGCAAAGATGAAGACAGATCAATAAGGACCACATCAACCACAGTTTTTCCATGCTTGCATGAAGCCTGGACCATAAATGGCAAAATTACTTTTAAAAAGGAATTAAATTACATTACTAATTACTTTGCTGAAAATTGCAGAATTAAATTACATTACTCATTACTTCTCTCAAAAGTAATGAAATTACATTACAATTACTTTTAAATTGCTTTCTAGTTTTGATCCATGCAAAAACTAAGTAAACCTAGCAAACTAAAACTAACTTATCCTCCAGACGCGAAGCACACACATTCTTTCATCTTCCCACTAAATTCCGTCTCAGAAAGCTATCCCTTCCCTCTTTCGTACAGCGCTTACCATTACAAAAATAAGACAACCGCAAAAAAAAAAAAAAAAAAAAAAGAGGAACAACAAAAGCCGAAGGCATGGTCAAACGGTCGTGAAATGAGCGGCAAACCCGGTGTCTTGCTGCTAGGGACCTCCACCTAGTTTTTGTGAGGGTTGGCCCCTTCAGGGTCAGCTCATGCGTAACCACCACCACCTCGAAGCTGCCTCCGCCATTTGAAGGCCCCGAAGAAGCTAGGTTATTTATTGCGTCCGCAGTCCCAAGAATCGACGTCGGCACCTTGCACTCATGTTCATGCCACGGTGGCTCACGTCATGGACCCTTCCGCCTGTCTCCCCCACAAACCCTCCCTCGCCACGTGGTATTTAACGAGTGTAACCAGGCACCACTGTGCCCTAGCCGACGCAACAGGAAGTGCCACTGCGCCGCGCTCCCTACCAGCTTTCAACTCCGGTCTTCTTGCACCATCTGCCCCTTCGGTATTCTCTTGGCGCCTTGTATCCTGCTGCCTGGAGAATGGTTGCTATCGGACAACCGCACTAAGTGATCCTCCTGCACAGGTCTCAGACGCACTGTTCTGCTCAATTTTGTCTCCTTTTGCCGATGGCTTCGGTTTGCCGGACGTCATTCCTGCTTTTGCGGCATTCTACTTTGTCTATTGAAGGAGCAGTGGCGCACTTTAGTAAAAGCAATTTCGAAAGGAATTAATTACTTTTGTTGCAAAATTACTGTCAAAAAGTAATTCATTACATTACTAAATTACCGAACCAAAATTTTAATCATTACATTACAAATTACCGGGAAAAGTAATTAAATTACAGTAATTTCATTACTGTAATTGAATTACTGCCATGTTTGGCCTGGACACCGGCCGGACGTATGCCCGACACCAAATGCAAACGTCTGTAGGACATGCAGCCTCGAGTCTTTCTAATTTCAAAAAACATCACAGTGACGGAACACTACATCGACGTCGATCCGGCAGTATAAAGCATGTGCATCGAAATCATACCCAGTAAAAGAGGACAGAAAAGCACCCACCTCACTAACGTTTATCACCCACCTAAAGGTACTAATGCAAACCTCTATAAACTACTCAAAGAAGCCGTGGGAACTGCTGGACAAAACCGGACAGTCTTTGCTGGCGACTTTAACGCCCCACACTCAGATTGGGGATATGCCCGCGACTCTCCTAGAGACCCGAGACATATTAGGGCTAGAATTACTCACGAACCCTATTTACCCCACCAGAAATGGCAACAGTGTAAGCAGAGACACATGCCTTGACCTTTCATTTGTCATAACACGTCCTCTGCGACTTGGACCAACTTGGGCCAGAATATAAGTAGCAACCATTCGATAGTCAGCAGTTCAATCTCGACAGCCAAAATCCGCCGCAAAATCGGCACAACACGAATAACGGATTGGAATAAATATCGGGAAAATACCAACTCCGACCAACCCATTCACTCCATCAAGGAGTGGAGCGAGGAAATTAAACAAGCCCACAAGTCAGCTACTACAGAGGTAAAATGTACGCCGGATGCTCCTGCAGTAGATCGCCACCTTCTCAAATTATGGGGAACTGCAGACGATCACTGGTACGAAGATGGAAAAGGCAGAAACTTAACAGAAAGCTTAAACTGCGCATTGCGGAGATCACACAGGAAGCCAAAATCTACGCCAGTACGGTATCCAACCAAAACTGGCAGGCATTCTCCGAATCACTGCAAGGTACACTCGGCACCTCTAAAACATGGGCCATACTCCGCCATCTCATAGACCCAAACACCTCCAAATCTGTCTCCACATGCACTCTGAGCAAGATCGCCCACCTTTTTCCTGGAACGGATGTTTCACCAAGCACTCAAAGACAAATACATAGGCACTCATGTGCCGCCAAGCCGGCTGCAATACACCGGAACGTCGAACGAGAAACTTGACGCTCCAATTACAACAGCCGAAATGTATGCAGCGGCTAGATCAGCAACGCGCAATACAGCAGTTGAAGCTGACAGAATCACAAATGGCATGATTCGTAATCTTAGTAAAACTCAAATTAAGGCCTTCACTACTTATATAAATGACTCCCTCTGGAAAAAGGGCGAGATACCTCCGGAATGGAAGCATTCTGAACTTATAACCATCCCAAAGCCAGGCAAAAAGCCTAGCTTTAAGCACTGAGAGCAATCTCACTGACCTCATGTCTAGACAAGCTCTATGAACGGGTCATACACACCCGTCTTCAAAACTTCATTGAAGATAACCAACTCTTCCCTCCTACGATGATCGGCTTCCGAAAGGGACTGTCTACCCAAGATGCATTTCTTCTCATAAAAGAAGAGGTCCTTCGAGAAATTCCACGCCACAGTGAAAGATGCATCATGGCTATCGACCTTAAGGGCGCCTTTGACAATATTTCGCGCGATGCCATCCTGAAGGAACTCGGTAACATCGGATGTGTAGAATGAATCTACAGATACATTCAGACTTTTTTCAGCAATCGCACGGCAACAGTTGGATTGGGAGAGACGCGTACGGGGCCACTAGACATGCCAAACAAAGGCACGCCCCAGGGCTCAATATTATCTCCCCTCATCTGCAACATTGTTATGATAGCGATGGCGCGAGCCCTAGATACAGTCCCCAGTATCGGATACACCATCTATGCGGACTATCTCACAGTATGGGCCACCAAGGGATCCCTGGAAGACAAAGAAAACGCCCTACAAAAAGCAGCTACCTGCATTCAAGCTCAGGCAACCAAATGCGGGCTGAGCTGCGCCAAGGAGAAATCAGGGGTCATGCGCGTTTGCGGGCACGCTTATCAATCTCCGGGACCTCTCAACCTTACCATAAACGGCACTTACATTAAGGAGGTCGAAAATATAAGAATTCTTGGACTTTGGCTACAAAGCGACAGGAGAGTTACATTCGCCCTCCAAAAACTAAAAACAACTACCCAACAGATCGCTAGAATGATAAAGCGAGTCACTAACAATCGCAAAGGTATCAGAGAGGAAGATACCATAAAACTGTTACAGGCCCTCATTACCAGTCGGCTAGCTTACGGACTCCCACACACGGAAATGGTCAAGAAAGGGACAGAGAAGGCGAATGCTATCTTACGGGTGGCATACAAACAGACCCTCTTTCACGGCCAACAACCTACTTGAGGCACTTGGCCTCCACAACACCTTCATTGAAATCCAAGGAAGCGGTGCTCCTAGGCCAAAAAGAACGCCTTTACACTACAGCAGCGGGCTGGAAAATTCTACATAGAATAGGCACGCCGGCTGACAGAGCCAAACTCCAAGACACCGATGACTTACCATCAACCCTTCCCGAAAGGATCCACGTAACACCCCTACCAAAGAACATGCAAAAAGAAACAAACGAAGGACGCCGAAAAGCCCGCACTGACCACATACGACGCACACACCTCAAAGCGCGAAATGCCATCTACGTTGAAGCATCTAGCTGTACCCACTCTCCATACTCAGTAGCAGTCATCCTGGATAATGATTTCCGGGAAATCACAAGTGCTACAATCCCTACACCAAACTCTACTGTAGCAGAAACGGCAGCCATTGCGTTGGCCATTCAGCATGGTGAAAGTTCCGGCATAAACCTGAAAATAGTCACCGACTCACAGGCAGCCTGCAGGTAATTCCGTGCAGGACGAATACCTAAACAGGTATCTAAAACTCTTCACCAGAATGAAAAACCCAACTCTGATCGAAAACACCACATTACCTGGACGCCAGCTCATGATGGCTTAGAGGGAAACGAGGCAGCGGACAGCTTAGCTCGAGGATACACAAACCGAGCGGCTAATCTCCCTGATCTCATCCCCCTTTCCTCAGTTTATGGCGAACGACTTGACTTATTAAGACAACAAAGACGAACCGTCCCACCTCCACACCACAAACTATCGGCACAGGAGGCCAGAGACTGGAGGAAACTTGAAACTAACACCTTCCCAAACTTTCTCCGCTATAGCTTGATCTTTCCAGGCAAATACGAGGAGTCTTGTCCTTGGCGCAGGGACACTCCGACGATATAACACAACACTTGGGGCTGTACCGGAAACAAACCCCTACACCTGTACATAACTAAAACAGAGGAACAGTGGGAGGCGACCCTGCTCAGCTCCACCTTGGAGGATCAGCGTCAACTGATCTCCCAGGCGAGGGCGACAGCCATAGCCGCTGAGGCCCTGCACTGAGGGCACCATCTTCCTGTATTTCCCCCCTCCTTTTCTCTTACCGATAATAAACGTTTTTCAATCAATCCAACTTGCGGCCCAGTGGCGAACCCTACTCAGTGCGGATGCGCGCTCGCGTCGCCTGCTAGCCAGCAGTTGTAGCCAGAGCATTGTAGAACCACACTGTGTGGTCAAACATTGCCAGTGCTAGCTAAAACTGTGAAAAAAGTGTCTGTTCCATTCCCCTGTCACGTGAAAATATCTATCAGCCAGAGGCTGCAGGAGCACAGAAGGATCTGAAAGACGTCAACTCAGGCGAGCTCAGCCAAATTTGCAGATGTGTGAGAACTGCACACCTGCCCTTGGAAGAACAGCTACAAGTGCTATGACACCCCCACACGAGTAATAGCAAAAGCTCAGGCCTTTTCAAATTTCTTTGGTAAGTGTGATCAGCGCACCATCCATGCCCCTGAGGAAGAGTTGCTTTTGTGCACCCGTTGGCATGGTATGTTATATTGGCAGGAAGGGGCTGTTAATAATCATGGGCATCGGCAGGAGGGTGCAGAGGGCCCCTACTCGTTTGAACTAAACAACCAGCCCCCCCCCCCCCCCCCTTCCCATAGGATGCAATTGAATTGGTTTTGCCTCCCCTCACCGCCAAGAAAAAAATTCCTGCTGACACCCTTGTTATGCCTCTGTCACATGGGCAATCTCAATGTCCAGAGTGTCCATTGAGTGAATGGTGATTGAAATTTTCGGTGGTCATCGAGATGCACCACTGCCACACGGCAACTTTCAATGGTCATTGAGTAGTGAGCATGTGATTCGACAGATCGAGCCATGGGTAACGTGTAGCAAAAATATGCAGTGAAACAGGATAAAACGAGGCGGGTATCACACTAACTGCTTTTTTTTTTAAATGAAAGTTCGTTCAGAGAACGGTATTCAAACACCTCACAGCAAGGCATAACCCACACGCACGGCAGGCAAGCAATGGCGACGAACGATTTGCATTTGCCGCATTCGTTTTGTGCCAGGATGTTGCCATAGCTCGGCGGTTGTCTTCGCTGCATTCGTAGTCGCTATCGTTAAAAGCACATGTGGGGCTTTCTTCGTCTCAGTTGCTGCAAAGTACAGTAAAAGGTGAACATGAGCGAAACGCTGCGGCATGTCACACTGACATACAAGAAAATAGTCAGTTTGTTTGCATCTGAACACCGCACATTCCCTGGAGCGATCATTTTGACTCCTGAAAAACTAGTTGACGAACTGTTTAATTTAGTATCAATAATGGAATCCAGAAGATACTTTGTTTGTTTTAAATTTTGTCTTTTGTTTTTCACCTTAGGGTGAATGCGGAGCTGCTCTCAATGTTCCTTGGCATTTCAGTGGTAATTCATGAACCTCTTGAGTCAATACCGATCAAGTTTAAGCGTCATTGAGAACTGCTGTGTGGAAGTGGCTGATCGCCATTGAGTTCGATGTCCATCGACTCAATGGGCATTGAAACTGCCCATGTGACAGGGGTATTTGTGAGCGCCTGTGTTTGAATCTGTCTTTCTTGTCCCTGCTACTACTGTGCTGTATTCTTCTGTATCGTGAACCAACATGCTAGGCAGTACATATTATTGCTTGAAGTTGTTCAAATGGCTTTTCCCCTATATATCTGCCTCTTGCTGCAGGCCAAATAGTTGTCAGAATTTCCACATTATGTGGTGATTAGAGCAGTATGTCTACTTTTCCTGACCATATAAACATTTCACGAATCAAGTGTCAAATATGTGCATGGGTGAGGTTGCATTGTGTGGTGTTATTTCAACAAAACACATTGAATCTATTGTACATGCATGTCACCTTGTGCCCTTAAACTGTTTAAAGCTGCGATATGGGGCCTGTCATTCAGCTCACAGGTAGATGCATGAAAGAGTGAACAAATAATATAACTCTTATGTGTTGTTCGCTTTTTCAATTATTAAGGAAATGCTGTTTTTCTTCTCTCTGTCATCGTAATACAAATCAGACTTGCCATAATTATAGCAAAACACAATGGTTGCTTTTATATTCAAATTTCAGTAGTGAAGAGGCTTGTGGCATTCACAATATTTTGAAGCTATTTTTGACAGTGTTTCATGAGGCTCAGTGTTGCTTTCTATTTGAGAAAAGCATTCTTTGTAACCTATTTTGTAGCAGCTGTGGGTGCCGACAGATAGCCTGTGATCAATGGTATACCAGACAAGTTGGCTTCCAATTATGCAGAGCAAAACTAATCGCAGGTAAAGGGAACTTTGCATTTTATTCTTTTCTGCTCTCCAATTTTTGTACGGGAAAAGAATTACGAAGGTTCCACTGTGGTTTTCTGTAAGCAGGTCAGTAAAAGGAAGCCGCTTATCAGCAATTATGAATCAGTTTGCAAACACACAAAATGCGTCTGAACTTTCTTCCTTTGGAAATTTACCCAGTGGTTCACCATAAATTGTGCTTTTCTAAACAGAAATAGCTAGCTGGCTTTATTATTCGGAAAATTAATACATGGCACATGTTTTTCTCCAAAATCTTGTTATTCCTCTTGTTAACGTACCCTCCAATGATAATATTGGCTGTAAGCATGCTATTCATGGACTTCCGATGTATGGCAGTAAGGCCTAATACATTTGCAACTTGACCCCCTAGATGGTTTTTAAGACCTATAAAGTGTGAGCAAAACAAGGTCATGCAATGCCAGAAAACAAAGCGCATAGAGTTCAAACTGAGGTTTATCAGTTTATACATGGATAGTATGCCAAGGAGAAATGTTTTTGATGCATGCAAAACATAGGAAAAAAAAATCATTTACTGCCACGTGCAGATATATAAGGGTGAACGAATTAATGTTCATTATCTTTTATACCAGAAGCAGGCTTGATTACAGCTCCACTGCCAGATTTTTGAGACGGTAGACATATTCCTGGGACTTTGAACGACATACATATTCAGGTACCATTTTCTTGCTACCCTTTTTATTTTCTGTGTCAGTAGATACATAACTGCACACCATGCATTCTTTTTTTATTTATGACATGTATTTCATGAGACCCACTCTCTTGTGGACAAGAAGGTCGATACTACTGCAAAGAACACAAGGACAACCAAGCACATGTGGCACATGCAAAGCACAACTATCAATTATATTTTTCTCAGGAAGCAGCTACATTACTGCAACACATACGTCACAAATATGGTAGAAGATCAACTCCTGCTTAATTCAAATTGGCAGCCTGTTGCTGGGTGCAAGAAGCCCGGATGCAATGTAATGGAGATCAGATAACCCAAATTAGGCAGCTGCAGCATCATTTAAAAATTCATGAACTACCTAAAAACGAGCAGGTGACAGTAAAATATGGAATGCCCATCGTAGCAGAATTGTCATTACGAAATGCAAAATAAAATAAAAAAAAAAGAAGAATTCTAAATGGTCATCAAGAAAATTGGCTTGTCAGAAGTGTCCCAGCAAGGTAGATCGAAAGGTGACTGATGCTAAAGCTGCGTCAAGCAAAACAAACACTAAGAATGTCAACGGAAAAGCATATTTATTTAGTTATTTATTTTGCATGCCCTCAGTCACTGAAGTGTTGGAACGGGGAGCGACATCAGTAAGGTCAAATGTGGCTGTCGTAAGGCCTGTGCTCAGGAGTAAAGCTGAAGCAGTTCTGAATTAATCTCTATTAGTTCCTTCTGGAGCTTTTTTTTTTCCATGTGCCAGAATTGTAGCCTCTGTATAAAAGATGCCACCTTTCATTGTTTTTTTTTTATTCTTTCATGTTCATGCGGACTGCTGTCGAATTCACTTTCTCATTTGTCGAATGTATATGCAACCACAAGTAAGAGCAAGGCTGTACATAACATTATTGTGCATTCGATGTACAGTTCCTGACTTTTTTTTTTTTCATGCATCTCTCACTTCTTGTGCAGGAGGGTACAAATTGTAAACACTTGATTAGATGGGGAAAAAAGCAACCATCTGTGGCCCATCTTTACGTTGTGGAAAATGTAATAGAGATAAGGAACTTCATTTCATGCAGTGTCTTACAAATGCATTGTTTTGGCCCTCCTTGTTGGTTTCTTATACCTTCTGCTGTAGAAACACTAGCGTTGCAGAATATGTGTCTTCTGGAAAGACCAGGATAAACTTCCTTTCTGCAGATGTTTATTTTGGTTTTGAAATTGTCATTCATAAACCATGGAAAGATTTTGGTCAGCATTGTGAAAAGAAAATTAGTAACTGCTAGTAGACTATTTACGTGCTGTATAGCGAAGACATTCTTTGAATCCACCGCAACGCACTCTCAAATTAATCTACAGCAAACAATCAAACTCAATTCCTAATCAACGGCAATTCATCAGAATGACCCTTCATTCACCGTAATAAGCCGCAATCCAACATACTCCATCGTAATGCAACTGCACCTTAAAATTATTTATTGCTCCCCATTCTATACCGAAGAGACGTTACGCAGAAATAGGGCAAAAAATTACGAGGGACTTTAGCGACTAAAGTAGTGAAAGGCGAAAGCCTGAGTGCCGCACTCTGCTACACAACTGGCAATAATTATTAATTACTTGATTGATTAGGTAGTACTTAAGAAGGTAATTAATTAAATAGTTATTATTGGATATTAATGAATTATTAACTAGTCAATATTTAGTGATTTCCTAATTAATTAGGCATTAACTATTATTTGAGCATTGATTGAAATATGGTCATATAAGGCACGCATTCACGCATACTGTGGTGGTGCTTTGTGATTGGGCGAGACCTCTATGACGTCATCCCGCCTCGGCCAGTCAGACCCGCCGCAATAGCGGGACACATTTTGTCCACGACAGCATGAGCCATTAAAGCCTTTCGCCTTAATAAACTGTAAAACAAGTACATTTAAAATATCCTTCTTACATCCCCTATAACCGAATCAATTACCACAAAAGGTTACCGCATGACGGCATTTCGGGATCTGATTGTCAGTCACGCGTGATGGCTTGCTAAATTGCAAGTTCTTCTGTGACATCTGTTCTTGTTGTGCGAGTGTTGTTTCTCGTTCTTTTTCTTCTTTTTTTTTTCAGCGTTCTCATGCAACCATTAGGTATTCCCTCGACCTATACCCTGCGAACGTGCCTCAGGTACTGCAGGTAGCTGGGTCTGAGTAAAATAGCCGCGCATCCTTGCTGGTGGCCTGAAATCACAACTTCAGGAGTGGTCAGCAAGCAATGTCGGGCAACCCGCTCAACGAGGCAGCGTCAATTGTTAGCGTTGTGTGTGTGTATTTCGTCTGTTTTGCCTTGCGTCATGTGCAGTGCCTTGCTTTTCCCGAGTTTAATATGTACCATCACGTCCCTGCCCTAAGCCTGCAGAAAACTGCGCTTAAATCGCTGACGCTAGAGACTGCATGTGTAGCCAGCACAAATGAATGAAAAACGACCATGGGAAAGGTTCGGCGACAAACTACTGAAAACAAAAATGAATCGGTGAGCTAAGTTGTTTACGTCAAAGACCTTTGACTGACACTGGAGTCAGTCGTGAACTTCAAAAGGACGATACGATGCTATATAGAGCAGGTGGCTGCTTCAAGGAGCTTTTAAATTAAAGAAACCTGGAAGGAATCACGTCGCCCGGAAGGAATCAAGTATATATATATATATATATATATATATATATATATATATATATATATATATATATATATATATATATATATATATATATATATATATGCCTTTGAAATCAGCTGGCGGAGGATGAGCGACAAGCACGTTCTCGATTTCAGAGGAAGGCACCGAGCAACCAACCACAAGTTGTAGCGATCGTTATGCTACAAGTGCTGCCAGGTGCATGCAGGACAAGGCTACGGAGTACGCTCAATGAGAGAGAGTTCGCCAACGCCATGAGAAATGTAGTTCTGTACGTTTAAAACGATGGTTTAAATGGTTTTACATAGGACAGTTATCCATTCTTTGAAACAACAACGGACGTATGCGATGCCAGTTTTGATTCGTATACATAGGCTTGGCAGCGATGGACGCCCAGCATGAAATGGACGAAGCCTATAGAATCGCTGTTTGACCATGTCGGTCGGTGCAGAGAATCGCTCGCTATAAGCGGGGGAATACCGCCTCGAAAGCAGAGCCAGCATTAACATGCCCATGCAAGAAACCTCCGCTATCTACGCGAGTTCCTGAGCGATCAGCCGCCCCACGACCTTTTGGGGCGCCCTCCAGCCGCATCTGACCTAGCGGTGGAAAGGGGCGGTAGTCGAGTGAAACAATGCATAATGTTATATCAGCCATATCACTTATTTCCAAATCGCCATTTAATGCACCCGAAATAAATAAGTAGTCTTGCGCCGGGCTTCTTGTTTCTCCACTAGACGACAGCCTAGAAAAACGTTTTTTTTTTTTTTTCCTGCTTACCGAGACAGAAGAACAGCACAATGAGCGCAAATTCTCTTTCCGGCGCGCAACACCCGCACTCGTAGCAACCTAAACCCATATAATTCTAATGTCATCCCGGAAACGCGTGAGGGCGCTTCCCCCTCGCTTGCAATGGGAAAAACACAAACGACTTCGCTCTCCCTACCGCGCCCACTGAGCATCGTTAGCCCGCTCACGCGAACTTCACGCGACGATTTTGGAGCTTTCCGCATTGCTTACGGACACGCTGCGTCACTTGGCATGTAATCAGGCGACTGAAATCTAGTTTTGAATGTGTTTTCCTCTGCACATGTATCAGTCCTCTGACAATGACTTGCGTCGATTTCGGAGCCTTCCGCGTTGCTCACGCACACGCTGCGGTATCTGGCATCTATTAAGACAAGTGAATTTTAGCTTCGGTTTTTTTTTTCTTATTTTTTTCCTTTCGAGGCGCCATTTTTCGAACGCGTTCTGAAGGCGCGTCCACGTAGAAAACAAAAGAACGTCCGGCTGGAAAACACTGCAAATCGCGTGACTTCGTTTAGACTGCGGTTGATTTTATCGAGACTCCGGGGAGCCCCGAGTGTGAGCCGTCAGAATTCGGTTAGTGGAAATCATGGGTGAAACACAGGCGTCCACGCACCGCTTAGTTTCGTTTTCGTCGCTGGCATCACTTTGCGTGTGCGGTTATTGTTTTACACCAATATATTACTCAACTTACAACTTACTTTATTTTTTTCTTACCAATAAGAGGCCGAACATTTAGTATATTCGACATAAATTTTAACGTAATTTGTTCTAAGGTGCAAGTGTGCTCTTACATGATTTGTTCAATTTTTTCGGTAAAATCTTGTTTTTGGCCATTTAAAATTATGCCCTGCAACGCATATATTTCGTTCTTCAAATTTATATGCCTTAAGAGCACGTTTGTTCAGCTTCCGTTTCATGTCTTATATAAAATATTAGATATAATAGATTGGGCAGAAAAAAAGGACTGTCGAAGCCCACAAAAAAAAAAAAAAAAAAGCGATCACTTTTTTCCAAGGCACGGAAGAGTTCGGCGCGCAGGTCTGAAGTTGCCAGCATATCCTACGCTCTGTGTTCTAAGCGTTATTGTGAGCTGCACATACACAAATGATCCCATTGTGGCACCACACCGGGACACGTGTTGTACTGATGCGTACGTTGAGTGCTTTGGACATCAGCACGAGTCACCAGCAATCGCGTCGACACGCCAGCTGGCGCACCTGCGTTCAGCGGGCTGCGTCAGCGTTTTGCGAACAGTCCGCGTTGCAAAACGTTTCCCATCTTTCCCCTCTCCAGCAAAAGCACGGGGCTCCTCAACACTGTCTACGGGTCCTTGCTTCTCATCTTTAATAGTGGCATTAACACCGATATTTACAAACATCAAACTGTTTCCGGACGACTGCATTAATTACTGGAAAATCAGGACCCATGCCACGCTTTACAGTTTGCAAAAATGCTTGCTGTTTGATTGTCTGACTGGTGAATGCTGATTGAGAGATAAGAAATCTGTACCAACCTTTGTAACTATAAAGGGAAAACACGTCCCATTTTGTGCACAAATCAATGCTACTACACTGCGGACTTTATCAATAAACACATGCACTTACATGTTACATAACTAAAGGTTTTAGATATGGTCAATAAATTAATAGCGCAACTAAGTCCTCTTAGCGGTGAGTCCCTCCAGCGTCACATCTGAATTTGAAGGTATGAATTAGGCTCAGAAAGTCCGACCTGCTGTCGAGGCGAATCGCTGTTCACCACCATCCGCTTTGCGACCTGCACGGATCTTTCTCGGCGGCGCACAATAACGGGTGTTTCAAATTATTAAATCCAGATTTGACTCACTAAAATAGCACAAAATACTCCAGTTCAGTCTGCGAAGATTGAGTGTGCGACACATGGTGCAAATTATATAGGTATCAGAGTACAACAGAAAGATTATCTAAGCTACATTCTTATCTTTCCCTTTAATATGCATGATTAAATTGCGAAGATGAAAGCCGTCAAAATAAAAGGCGAGCTCTTATTTTTTTTTTTTTTTTTTTTTTTTAAATTTCAGGAAGGACATAGCGGTTCGCGGTATCGAACGTTTGAAAAAAAGAAAAGAAAAATGGTTTTAGAGGCTCTTCAAGTTAACTTCCTACGCTACACATGGCATATTTACGTCTTTTATCGCGTAGAATATCGTCACGTGATTACCGGGACAATAGCGCAGGCGCAGGAATGCCATTTTAGCAATGCTCGCGCGGCAAAGACAACTCCGAGCGTTAACAAACTTTCTATATTTCGAAAAACAGTGCCGATCCCTAAATTTCGCAGGCTGGACACACCTTGAGTTTTGAAGGCATTCGATGTCACTAATAATTAATGCCGCGTCCTAAATTTAAGGAGCTGAAAAGGGTATTGGTTATTTTATTTTAATTAGCCAATTGTCTTTATTCTACCGCCCAAATAATGTCCGCCTTGCCTCACAATCCAACCGAACAGCATTACCGGCACACTTTCATGGCTTTTGAAAGAAAAATCTCTACTGAAAAAAAAAGAAAAGAAAATTGCCGACGATTACGCTACTTCCTAATGCGAAATTTATGCGCAGCTCATCAACTGTTTCACCTTTTCGATAGATTGAGGCGAAGAATTCGAGCAAGACATGGATGTACAGCTAGAAGCAATATGTAGGGAACACAGGAGCGCGTGGCCTCCACGCTTTCAAATGCGCTGTCACCGACAGGCGATAAGAATCAGTGGTAAAAAAGAATCCAAAGTAAGCTTGGTCGGCTGCTCTTTCCGAACATACCCTCGGTGCCACCCATTTTGGTCTTGTAGTAAGGGAGCAATTACTCATCGGCATCCACCCAAGCGCAGCCATACGGCTACAAAGGAAAGCTATGCAGCTTTCTCAGAAACTTCGTAGTTAAAGAAAAATTCCCTGATCCGGGAATCGAACCCGGCACCACCGCCTTTCCGGGGCAGTCGCTCTACCGACTGAGCTAACCAGGACGGCCAGCAGATCAGATGGCAGGGCGAGAGCGAATTGATCTATAACTCGAAGTGGGAATGGTGTTGGTTAAATATTTAGGGGAATCCCCCAAGGTGGAGTAGATTTGTAATAAGGGAGTAATTACTCATCGGCATCCACCCAAGCGCAGCCATACGGCTACAAAGGAAAGCTATGCAGCTTTCTCAGAAACTTCGTAGTTAAAGAAAAATTCGTCCTGATCCGGGAATCGAACCCGGCACCACCGCCTTTCCGGGGCAGTCGCTCTACCGACTGAGCTAACCAGGACAGTCAGCAGAGCAGATGGTAGGGCGAGAGCGAATTGATCTATAACTCGAAGTGGGAATGGTGTTGGTCAAATATTTAGGGGAATCCCCCAAGGTGGAGTAGATTTGTAATAAGGGAGTAATTACTCATCGGCATCCACCCAAGCGCAGCCATACGGCTACAAAGGAAAGCTATGCAGCTTTCTCAGAAACTTCGTAGTTAAAGAAAAATTCGTCCTCGTCCGGGTATCGAACCCGGAACCACCGCCTTTCCGGGGCAGTCGCTCTACCAACTGAGCTAACCAGGGCGGTCAGCAGAGCAGATGGTAAGGCGAGAAATTGATCTATAATTGATCTATTCGATCAACATCATTCTGGTTTTGTGTTGGTGGCAGCGCTTTGCAAAGCGCGAAGGCCACGCAATCCCGTGTTCCTTTTCAGAATTGATTCTAGGTGTACAGTTAGAGACAGCATTTTATTTTTTCACACATATTCTATACCAACTATTTCTTAAGTGTGCATGTCTGCATATCGAGCGGCGGTTTCAAATATAGATACGCACTACTCCACAGGGATCGGCGGGGAACTGGGCTATGAAAGCGGATGTGCAAACGTTTGCGGCGATTACTACGATGCATCGAGTCTGGCGGTGCGTTCTGGTTTTAATTAAGTGTGAATTGCCTTTTTTGTTGGTTTCATTCGTTTGGTTTATGTCCTTAATGGCTTTTTTTCTGCACATGTTGCCGCCGGTACACAGGCTTCATTCAAATGGTGGTCAGCTACCTTTCCTTTAGCAGCGAGGATGGACGACCAAAACTCGCAAATATCCAATCGGCTTACTGCAGGTTATTTCTGGGCTGCGTTCAGCGTCCGATATTCGGATATAGCGTCAGTACGCGGCCAACCTCGGTAGCTAACCTCGGGTAATGAGATTCGCAGTTGGACGTGTTGGGAGAGAATAATTAGGAAGGCACAGCCCGGTAACTGTCTCGTGCCAGCCTTTCTCTCCTGAGCATTTTTGTCCCTCTGCTGGCGACTTGTGGTTTACTCCTTTTCCGCATGTTATCTTCCGGAGATAGTAAATGCCTCTAGCGGTCGCTCCTGGAGCGAGGCCACGAGTCACTGTGTTTTCTTATATACCGTGGTGACGAGGATCGGATCTATTCCAAATGAACGCATATACTTCAAGGTGCTGCTCTATTTGCGCACGCAAGCACGTAATGCATGCATCTCAGAATTTTAAATTCATATGCCAGTGTTCTATCAGTCCATTAGCATTGCGACGGCATTGACCTGATGCTTGGCTTCAACAATCGCTCGCGTTTCTTCTTCCATGGGTCAGCAACGGCTGCGAATGGCGGACGTCATGCTGGGGAAGTCATATGCAAATCTCGACAGTAAGTGGTCAGAAGATGTAGCATCTTTGTGGTGCACGGAATCCTTCTGTTTGGCCTATTTTACGAGATACTGAGAGGGCTTTATTTGTTTCGGGGTAAATGGCCCCAACTGGAGACAGATTTGCACGAGGTGATGTATATTCGCACAAGATGCCAATACGTGACACGCTCTTGGCGAGTGAGGTGCTGAGCTTTTTGACATGCTGAAGTTGCGTGCTCCAAGGCGCTGACCGAGACAGGAAACGGTGAGGGAAGAAAGGCGCGGGTGCCGCACGATGAGTGGGCATTCGAGAAAAGTGCGGCACGTCTCGCCGCTGCCTGCAATGTGCTCTTATGCTGCCCCCCCCCCCTCCCCCCCCCCCCCCCCCCCCCGACACTCCCTTCGCGGGTCCCCCATTCTTCGAGCGTCAGCACGGCCCACGACTGCGGGGTTGCCGTCGGGAATCGCTATACTTCGCACGATTAGAGTCCGCTCAGCGAGAGGGCGCTGCAGAGCATTATTAGGTTTATTATTAGGCGCCCCTTTTGGGGGCAGCCTTTCCCTGCTCCGAGATGACTGGTAAACAGCGCGCACTCGGTAGAGTTTCCCGGCAGCGGGGATCGATAAGGCGCAATTAACGCCAGGCGCTTCTGTGGCAGCCCATTTGCGCTCTCACGATGTGGCCGCCAATGAAAGGCTTTTGTCTGTAGCCGTGTCTAGGTTATTCTTACCGAGAGTGTCCTCCTAATGAGCCAGGCTCCGAAATTAACTTCGCGCGACCCATGCGCAATTTTTAGCTTAATGCTACAAGCTCACAGAACGCTTAAACACGAGACGAAGGATCTTTTTAACTACCGTGGCGTCAGAATGTTTCTGAACCTCGTAGGCGTTAACCGGGAAACCTGCGAGCTCTTATAAACATTTGGCTTTCGATTCCGTTCGTGCGGCTTAGGAAAGCAGTGGAAGGTGCATTCAACGGATCATTTTTAAGCATTACAAAAGGCAGTTTACAGCCGTATAGAAGTGCTCACACGTTACTGCTACCAGCATCTGCTCCCGCTTTTCTTCCATGAAGGAGATATGCACATCAAGCTATGCTTTTTAACTGCCGTCAGGAAACGCCCCCTTACACACGAGCTCCACACGACCCGGAGGAAATTTCATGCTGAACGGTTTCATGGATGGTGAAGAACCTCGTGAACGGCTGGAAATCCTAACGGCTTTGTGCCACCACTTGAGCCAGGCAGGAAAGGTGCAACTGAGAACTGCAGGCCGATGTCTATCCGATCTCAACTCCTATTGTTCGTGCCGCCCCTGGCACGGCGGTATTCTCGGAATGTCGACTTCAAAGAGCACCAGCAGTTCCACGCAGGTCAAAAGAAACTTGCACTTTGTGGTACATACCACAATTTCCTACTAGGTATGGTGCAGCTGAGAAACGTGTCTTCTTCTGTTAGCGATTATAACATGGGAGCGTTACTCCACTGCTGAAAATACTGCTGAAATTTACAGTTCTTCTGCCGCAGCCCTGCGCCTTTTTAATTTTACCGCGTTATCAACGTATCCCTATTTCGATGAAAAAAGAAATAAAAAGACAACCGACGATTACGGTACTGGGTAGCGACAAATTTGAGCGCGCACGTCGCAGAAAACCAGGCCCCTTCGTCGTTAGCGGCATGAGCTGCGCATAAGTGGGGAGCGTGCAACCGTTCTGTCAGCAGTCCCACAGTGCTCTAGATCGAGCAGCGTCACCCAGCGGCCAATCAGAGAAATTCCAGCCGAGCGGCGACAGCTAGCGTCACATAGGAGAAATTTACGAACAGGAATGAAAGAGCCAGTAAACCAAACTCTTATCGGTGGTTCTGTGGTCCAGTGATTCCCCAACATTGCGCCACAGAACCACCGAGTGTTCCGTATGATATATGATAATGCTTATTGGGTTTGCATAGCGTGTGGCGGAAGAATGGCAGTTCGTCATGCTCATCTTCATACCAGACCTATCCGATGGAATTTGGGGCCTCTGTCCAACAGATAATTGATGTTTTGAAAACTCAATCGCGTGTACCGGAGTTTGTCAATGCATTGAAGAACAAAAAATGACCAATTTCAACGCTTTTAATTAGATATATTGTTTGTAAACCGGATCACTTTTAAAAAATGATCCAGATTGTAGTATTCGCAAAATAAAGGTAATAAAGTGAAAAACTTCTGTGGTGCAATTAATTAGTGCTGCTGCTTGAAGCGAAAGAAGCGTTGGTTCGATTCCACTTCTGTTTTTTTTTTCTTTTGCATTTCTCACCCGGACCGAATATTTTTCTCGAAAGTATGTGTGTGTGCGTGTGTGTGTGGAGGGGGGGGGGGGCAATGCGCTGTCAGAGATGCCACTGTTCTGTATGACCATGAAAGGGGGCCCGAAACCGAGCATAATCTTGTGCCCTGGGCTGGCCTTTGCCACTTGCAATAGGGTGGCCATCCAGGACAACGCATCCCGGCTAACCTTCGTCTTAGGTGCAGGAAGAGACAGCGTTGCAGGATCCCAACGCTGTCATTCACAAGATTGTCCGAGGCGCCTGTGTTCTGGATGACCAGAACAGGTTGCGGGGGGAGGTCGAACGGAACCTTGTACCCTAGGTTGGTCCGTGCCAAGTGTGCTAAAGTGGCCCAGGCCTGGGCCAGCCCATCCTACATCCTACAAGTGCCCTTCGGTGACGGCGCTCAAGCAAGGAACGGGTGCCGAAGAGCACCCGTTGTCCGTCTGTGTCTGGGTGCACCTCCAATAAAAAATGCATCACCCAACTACACTGCCACGCGCTCATGTCCACCCTACCCACCCTCCAGGGGCTTTCACCCTCAAGAACCCACCGCAGCAACCTGGAACGAAAAAGAGACGACGGACTCTATAGTTCGAAGAAGTAAATGAGATGGCCAGTGCAATGTATAGTATAGCTTACTTCTAATTTTCCCATCACATCGTACGATCAGCAGCGAATTTTTTGTTCATTTTATTTATGCGTCTCTCATAGCCTGAGTCGCTTTGGGACGTTAAACAATTTACAAACAATGCCATTTTATTTATTTTTTACAATATTTTGCACCTGAGTGTTTCATTTAGCACCTGTGGCATACTTGGCTGTACACGGTCAGCGCCTTTGCCGTAGCAACCACGGGTAAATTGGTGCTTCGATACGAGTAGAGTTACTATATACTATATAGGCTTTGGTACCCTAATACGGGCTCACTGCTGCGCCCTCTGTAGCCCTCCGAAATCAGCGTGGCTTTTAGCATTTAGATTGTTTGTCTAATGACGACGCGTGCTGCATACAGCACCACTGCACTTGTGTTAAAAGATGTGTTACGACAAGACGAGGGCCAGTGTGAATACTTAATAGTATAGTGCGGCGGTTTTTTTTTTATTTATTTATTTTTTTTTTTTTTTAGTGTGCGAATATCCCAAAACGTTCCACAAGCGAATCGAATATGCTCCTATTCGGTCCGCTCAACGAACTATAAATACTGCAGGCGCAAATTTATCCGAAGCTGTCGAATAAGTTGCCAACATTTCTAACCTGTTTCGAATAGCATCCGAATGATCGCTGCGGATAAACGCCACAGTTTTCTTGGCCGACTCCGATGCCACGCGGTGACCGCGGTATATATACCTGTTCTGCCCAGGCAGGAGGGTTCGCCTGTGCGCACCACATGACGGCGTTCCCTCCCCTTATAATAGCGGGAATGTGTGTTTCTCAGAGGTAGCTCAAGCCCGCGAGTTACAGCTCCATGACCGACTTCGCTGCTTTTACTCGGACGTCGCCGGCAGCGAATATTTGCGAAAGTAGCGAATATTCGCGCGAGTATTTCGATGTGTATTCGGTTAGGTATGTTCGCTATTCGATTCGGTAGCACAGCTAGCACAGCTGCACTATTCGCATGAGCTTCGCTAGCAAAACTGTACTGCTCGCATTCGATTCAGTTTCGAAAAAAAAAAGGAAAGAAAAAAAAACAGGAATAATAGCGAAGGGTAATAACGCGACCGATCTTTTTTTTTTTTTTTTTTTTTTTTTCAAGTGTCTCTCTCTCAAAAATAGGAAGACAACACAGAGCATCTCAATTACTGGCTTACTCGACACCACTTCAAGGTATACAACAATCGATGCCATTTCTTGGCTACGGCTTTAGTTTTCGGTCACAAGGACGCAAGGGGAGAGAGAGAGGGAGATGAGAAGGGAAGCGCTACTTTCCGCAGAGCGCACCGTCGCCGCCCCGCAGGGTTTGCAGAGGGCATAGAGTCGGTGCTATGCATATACTGCGGCGGAAAGGACGCTGGCTGCGGTGGCTCCAGCGTGCTCTGTTCTGCCATTCGCATGCTCCATTTCGAAGGAAGGCCGCCCACAGCGACGAAAACGAAGCCGCGCAGGGCTCGATTCCTGCCTCGATAGGACAGTCGCCACTCACGAGTCACGACCACGGGCATTGTGGCGCAAAAGAACGGAAACGGGGTCGGCCGTTCACCGCCATTACGCCGCGCGTTTCTCCGACGGGAAAGCTCGGTCCGGCACCAACGCAGTTTCGGCGGACAGCCAGCGTTCCCGGGATGCGCTCGGCCGATGAAGCTTCCGGAAAGTGTTATATAGGACGAATGCTTACAGTAATTTGTTTTCCTTCTAGATAGAAATCGGTTCTCCGCCCCGACATTTATACGGCAACAAAGTGCATTCCGCAGGGAACTGACTTTAAAAATGACGCCTTTCTATTCCTCGCCATTCTATTCACACCAGTGACGTCGTTACGGAGCAAGACTCCGTGATCCGGGCCCACTTCGAAGTGAACGGCGGTGGCACGCGGCCTCAAGGTCCCGCCGAGATGAAAGCCATTCGGGGTGCAGCCATACAGTTATCAATACCGCCGAAATGGAGACCTGGCAAGGCATTATCTATCATGGAGACGCGCAGGAATATCGGAAAAGTAATGTTTCGTATTTGGCCTGACTACTGTCGGGCACAAAATGTCTGTTCAGACGTAACAATGACATATTATTCTCGAGACAGACTCCAAAGAAATAACGTCACAACTTCGTTCTTAGGGAAATGAGTTTTGGACCTTGGCGCAGGTTTCTCGTATGTTGTAACAATGTACCAGCATGTAGTAGGACTTGCCCTTTGCCGCGGTTTGGCGCAAACGACGCAGCAATCGCATATCACTGCGATAGGCACACGCGACAGCCGGTGGCAGCTGCCACTCGCACACTTGGCCGGCGCAGCTACAGCGCCTCGGAGAACTGGTTGGCTGCTGCATCTCCCAGCTGCATTTGTTTTCACCCAGCAGCAGTCGCCCCTCCCAGAAAGCACATCTTGGGATCCAGACTGTGGCTGGGGTGGCCGCTGGAGTCACAGCCACAATGCTTTGACCTCTACACTAAAAAGTATCCCGTGACCTGCGGTTTCAAGTGGGCGGTGCCGTAGAGTAGCATCTCTGATCCGCGATTTTGGCAAGAAAGAAATACACTTGCCAAGACGGCAATAGATATCGCGACACCTATACTTAACTGTTTGGTCTTTTCTGCCTTCTAAAAAAGCCCGTCGCTGGCAAAATAAATCGTGGGTCAGCCCATTTGCGAGATGGTTGGTATGCGCTTGGTTTGTTGTGCACGAAACTCAAGACCTGCGCATGTTCGCCTTGAACGAACGCCGAGATCTCTATGCGCGCCTCAGCCGCGAACTTGCGAGGACGGCCGCGTGCAGACGCTGTGGACCCGTCACCTTCCATCTTGGCGACATGTCACCGATGCATGCGCGCTGCACCCCGTTTGGTAATCGGAAAGGTCGTTGGCGCGGCTCTGCCCAGACGCGACGCTGCGGTCTCCGTGGCAGTGCGCTTGGTCTTGATGCAACGCGTGCCCATGGTTCGGCCCCATGTCTCGCATGTTGCCGCTGTGATGTGCCTGACGACTACGTGACGAGCCGTCTTTTAGGATTACTTCGAGAGACTACAACGGTCGCCGACGGAACTTCGCCTAATAGAACTAGAAATTATTTCACACTGAAAAGGCACAGGGGAAAAAGGAAGACCAATATTTCCTTCCTAGCTACAGCCTGAATGCGCAGCAGATTCCTCCCTAAGCCCCTTTCTGCGACCACCTGGTGAAACATATCGCCGCCAGCGAGAAAGCGACAAAGAACGAAGGGGAAAGTAGAAGAATGCCGGCGCCTGTCTGGGCGAAAATGCCACACACCGTTGAACCAGGCGCAGTATAGCAGCTTTCGACGCGCCTGTTCCTTCTTATAGCAGAGATGCAGAGAAGGCGAGTGTACAGAAAAAGAGATGCGTTCAGGTCAGAATCAACAAACACAGCAAGAGCAAACTAGCACCGTCACAACACATACTGGTGGACGGGTAAAGGCGCCGACAAGAGAATAGGTGGACTACCGGAAGTATTCGTCGAGTGCGTCTGGTGGGCGCGGCTGGAAGGCTGAATGACCGAAGCGCTGACCCCCTCGGTGCCCGAAAAGAGTGCAGCAGTCTCTAGTTGGCGACGGAAGGCCCGCCGAGCAAACTGGGCCGACGGGCAGGAAATCCGAGCTCGCGTGCAGCGCCAGAAGGCGACAGTCAAGTCACGAAGTCGCTCAAAGTGGCCTCGAGGACACGACATCACATTACGGACGAAGCCTGGAGATGGAATGCGGCACGCGGATGATCAAACTCCTCTCTCGCTCAAATACTTTCCGAAAGCACATTCAGTGATCGTTTATCAAGAGGGTTAAATACTGCCCAAGTCCCACCCTCTTCTCGAGTGTACATTAGATTCGGGCAACTTTGCATTCGTAATGCGTGCAGACCGTTTAGATATTAGCTAAGTCTGGTTTATCGCATGCCCATGGGAGCCCAGAACGCCCGGATCCCGACTGAGATACGCTGCGCACGCATGCGCGTTTGTGTCGCTCGACACTCTATATGTTGTGCCATGTTAAGACTGTATGCTAGTGAGTATGTAACCGCACGAGGCGACAATTTGCGGCGACACGCCGCGCGATGGGCTGAGGGCCGCCAAAGCATTGCCGCTCGTCGCTGTCGCTGAGGTTCTGGGTTTTTAGAAAATTTCGCGTGTCGCCCGGAATCAGCTCGCGAAGCAGCCAATCGCGCAGAAGGCTTTGAGGTGCTCAACTTCCGCTCTGCTTTTTTTTTTTTTTTTCAGGGGGGGAGGGGGGGGGGGCGAGTCAGTTTTCCTAGTCCGGTCTGAGCGAGAACCTTCAGACGCCCACTTCGTCTGATCCGTGCATATATGAGCGCATCGAGACAATTCAGTAAAAGCTTGGTAAGGTAGCAGAGGAAAAAGAAAAAGCTAGTGTGGCTAGGTATTGTTAATTTTGAAAAGGAGCATGAGAAGGTCACTGTCTGCATCGCACGCAGTGTATCGCACCGCTGCGCTGTGAGCTTTTTCTCTTTTTTTTTTTTTAACGCAATGCGTTACAAGAAATTTCACCTGTCTTTTATCGTACTTCATGGTGTTTGTACTGTTAGAAACGGAATACTAGCCTAACTGTACTGCCCTTGACCGAACGACGAGGCGGCGGAACAGAGCAACGGTGAAAACGCGCCTCTCTGTCGCCGAGTCCCCTCGCTCCGTGCTCCAGCGGCAACGACAGGCGTCATCGTCGCGCGACGCATCGAATGTCGCCTCATGCGGTTACCGCTTAATAGGGGCACAAATAACAGATGCGAGTATGAAAGTGAATGGACGCGAACGAGCATTCACAAGAGGAGTCGGGTCATTGAAGGCGTATTTTTGAAGATGCCAATCGCAGTTCTCACTTCTGTGATCTCTGGCCATCATCTCTGGGCTTTTGAAATGGCGAAGTGAGCAAAATAAATGTGCACACGGGGCGCACCGGCGCTTAAGTGGAACTCGAGGAGTCTTTGGAAAAACAGCCTCGCGCGTACATATTTTTCATGCTTGACCTAACATTCTGCTCAGGTTATTGCCAAGGGCTCAAAATATAAACTCTACCATTACGCGGCGCATCATATTCTAGCCCGAGCAACCAATGCCCGGTCAAAACAACTTGCGTATGCATTTGTGTGTTTCCTGACTGAAATGCATATTGCACACAGGCGTCTTTCGTTCGTTACTATTGCAGGGCGAAGGCGTCCTTGCCTCTCGGTCTGGCGTGTTTTTATTTTTATTTTTTTATTTTTTTTTTGCTTTTAAAGCACCTTGAACGCATAGCCGGTCGTTAGCGTACCAGTCCTCGCACACAACGCTCAGAGCGCTTGCGGAAAGCGGACAGGCGACGTCGTTCTGTCGGAGTGAAATGCCCAAGGAGAGCGTCCTTTTGTTGCCCATTGGTGAGGTCCACACTCCCTCACGCGCTCTGTGCTGCGGACCTCACATTTCAGGATGCCCCGGCTACCGCGAAGAAGCATTCTTGGGATTCCGCGAGCAGCCCCATCCCACACCAGAGCGCAACAAAAGCGCCGGCCACAGCGTCAAATAACACGGCGGCTTTGAAGGAAAACCCCCCGACCCGTAATCTACGGGGAGCGTTCTTCTCCCTTCCCGGGCTCCGCCTTGGCCGATCATCCGCGAACGCGGGCCGCTGAACAACACCCCCTACTGGCTTTTGATTCTCTTTTCATCTTTTGTGCGCAGAGGCGAACTGAAGACATCGTTTCCTTGTGGCAAGCAAACGACGGGGCGTCGCGATTCGACATCCCCGTTTTCCGTGGCATGCGAGAGGACCGCGGAAGCCCCTGTGACTGCCCTGTGTCCACGAGCGAGAAGGCCGACAACCAACTGTTCTCCAGGACCACTTTTTTTAGGGGAGACACTATTCCCTAGTCGAGATGCCCTCATTCCGACCACCTTGAGTTCGGTCTTAGCACTGATGAATGAAAAAAAAAAAAAATTTAAAGCTCTGCACTTTCAAGCCTGGCGTTCATATTGATACTTATTGCAATGGGGCTCAGTGACAGCTCAAACCTTTACCACTCAATTCATCCGAAAGCTTTTCTGCTGTGATAGTTGCGAAGAGGGGTGGTGCCCTCATTACTGCGAAGAGCTCTTTCCTACACAAGTACTTATTTATCAGCCCTTTTGTACTTGCGTACCACTGAAGCACCCATCATAAAGTTTCGTCAATGGCGTCATTCGTTGTAATTATATTAGGAAATATTTATTTTAGTAACACAATTGGTTCACATTACCTTGACAGCCGCGAATATATCGGGACATTTCACAACAATGAAACAGCCGATCACAACCCCACAATTTATACAATTCGCGAGAGGCGTCGCTGTGAGGGGCTTCAGAATAATTTAGAGCACCTAGCTTCGCTTTTTTTTTTCTTTGCGTGCTCCCACATCGTATAGCGAACGGCCGTACTAGCCTCCACCGCAGCAACCCCGGCTCAGAACCGAGGCTGCGACCCTGGCTCCGGCAGCCGAAGGCCAAAGCCAGTCAGCCAGCCACCGAGGTTGAAGTTGCGACGACACTACTGTAGCGGTTGGATCTGCAAGGTCCATTCAGCAAAGTTTATCGCAGCGTTTTAGGGGAGACTTCTATTCGAAACACTTGCCATCATTACCGCCGGGTGTGCGTAATCTTGCTCAAATCCTCAACTTGGGCGAGGACATAACGAAATGCGGAGCGCGGTATGGCCCGCCCTCGATGTTAATTACATATTGAAATAAATGCGACATAGTCAGAGTCTGACTCAATCCCAGATAACACCTATTCCGCTATTTCTGGCAACAAGCATATATTGAAACTTGGTCGTTTAGAGCGGCCCTCGAATTGTGGCACAAGAAAGTTACTGTCGTCGGGGAAAAAAAAAGAAAAACAAATTCTGGGAGACTCAATAACCTTGGATTTAAGTGTGCAATACGCGATAGCGTTGTTGTATGTGCGCAGCACAAGGAGCAGACATAAGGCGCCCCTAACCTATCGACCTGACCGAATGTTCCTCGCTGGTAGAAAGGATAGCGCCCCCCCCCCCCCCCCTTACTTCCCTTTCACGCGCCAAAGGGCAGTGGTTCGAATTCAGGCTCGATTATTTTTTTTTTCTTTCCTCAAAGGGGCTACGTAATAATGCATGGTTTGTGGCGTAATTACGTCTAGATCCTGTAGTCTACGGGGTTGTAAAGCCATCGCGACGTGACGTAATCACACCACGGCCCTGTAAACTAATGAGAAATTCTGTAGTGACACCATCGCTGTTATGCTTTGTGATTGTTGTGGTTTGCTTGAATTACCTGCACGTTTCCTTCATTGTCGAAAAATGGGAACTGCACATCGGTAGAGACGGAGTTTCCGGCAAAAACGCACTCTGATGCTATACTAAGCTGAAATACGAATTCCGTACAGACTGCCAGAGAGTATTCCTGACCACGTTTTTAGACTTATCACTGGTTGACTGATATCAATAGGATGTTGTCCAGCAGACTTTCACCGTATAGCCTTTCACCGAAGGATAATAATTCACGACGCACGAGTATCTCGCTGTAGCGTTCTAGCTGATAGCACCTTCCCCTACGCTTAGTATGTACAATTCTATTTACAATAACAAGAAGGTCAACAATATTTGAGAAACACGCACTGCTGCCTACAAAATTAAAGAAAATTGGTTTGTAGGAAAAGAAAGCCGCCATATCTGTCACATTTCTCCATGGACGGTGCCGTAGTGGAGGGCTGTAAACGGAATAATAATCGATCGATTGGCAAACTTATGCATAGCGTGCACTGACGTCGAACAGCACACTGACGCTCTTGCGTTTCGCCTCCATCCAAAGGCCGTGGTCGGGGTTCGAACCCGCGGATCCTCCGCTTCTGTAGTCGAGCGTCTGGCATTGTCAGGTGGACCATTTGGAGCTAATAACGGCGTTTCCGTCCTTGCCATACAAATACAAGCTAGCAAATTTATAGCGACAGAATAAAGAACCGGGCAAATTCTCAGCAGACTCATCCGCACATCCGACGTGTCTGTCCCCATTCTCAGCCGGCGATAGCCCCCTAAGTCTTCTTCGGTGCAGCCTGTCGCAGCACAGAAAGCGATTATTTTACTTAGCGCGCAACTCCGGAATGCCGAAATTTATTAACACTCACTGCAGCACCATTTGGAGTTAGAGCAAGAGTGGAATGTGCAGAGAGAAAGAAACCACCCAGCGCCGACACCACACTGTCAAGGTTTAGTTACAGAGGGCGCAGCGAACCTGGTGCAGAGCTTCTTCTTCCACTTCATCCGACTTCTTCATGCTCTCTTCAACGCCGCGTGACACTATTAATACTAGGCGAGCGCACAAATACAAAGCAGAAAGAAAGAAAAGAAATCACTGATGGCTTAGCTTGATTAAGCGAAAGCTTCATTACTAATGATTGCACGGGGTAAAGCTCTTTATTTACAGAAGAAGACGGTCAAATGGAGCAAAATTGGGAAGGTGCTATCAAGAAGAAGACGAGAAGAGAAAGAAGATTCGGAAGACGGTAAGAAGAAGACAGCAGAAGGGAAGAAGATTGGAAGTAAGAAGATTCGGAAGATTCGGCAAGACGACGGAGCGCATGCTCAGTTGTGGCCTGCACCCGGCACGGTGACCTTGGCTTTACATGGCGTGGCGAAGGTTTCGCTTCAAAAACGAGTTACAAGCGCCAAAGAAACTGAATGCTTCAATGAGGTGCCAAGCTTTCTTAGACATCCGCTTTAATTAAAAGGCAAAGGCCCACTGTTATGAACATACTGGTGGGAGTGGTTTAATCTCCCATGCGTTCATTTTGCTTTAAAAATATGTCCTGCGCGCGAACCAAGCAATTAGAATCGCCGCAGGAGAGCAATGGGGTGAGTTTTTGGTAATAAGTAATAATAAAAGGACCTGCGGATACATTAAGCGTTACGGTGCAACCTAGAGACATGCGACATAGTTCCACTCATAAACAATTTCCCGTTGAAATAATGCACATGGGCAGGTAGCGAAATGAGCTCACTTCGATGATCAGTCGCTAACTGCACAGTAAATTCGTCAAGCTGAAGTGAACGAAATGAGCCAGGCAGCATATTCTAAACTTGTATTGTGTTGGGTTTCATGACGAATAATTCTAAACTTGCACGGTACTCAAACAAAAAGAAGCACGCATAAATAAATTAGTGCTAGAAAAGTATGGGGCCCGGCGAAGATCACGGTAACATGTTTCCACCAAGGTTCAGGTGGCGTATACTGGTATTACAGTGTAAATAATGCGAATGAACGGCACACAACGCAAACACAGAGTCCAGATCAGCGCGGCTAGGTGCAGTGAAGGAAAGGAGGAAGAAAGCGAAAAGCCTCGGAAAGCTCGCGGTGAAAAAATAAAACGAACGGCTTTCTTCCGAAGAGCTTCAGCCTTCGCAATATCTAGTTTGTGGGGTTTCTATATAACGTATAGGTTGGTTTGGTTTATAGGGTTTAACGTCGCAAAGCGACTCGGACAATGAGAGACGCCGTAGTGCAGGACTCCGGAAATTTCGACCACCAGGTGTTCTTTAACATGCCCTGACATCGCACAGCACACGGGCGCCTTGCTTTTCGCCTCCATCAAAAAGCGGCCGCCGAGGCCGGGACTCGATCCTGCAACCTTGGGAATAGTATATAGCCGAGTGCAGTAAACACCGCGCCACCCCACCGGGGTATATAACATATAGGCATACTCACGTATGGGTTATACAACGAACTGCCTTTGAATTCTCCCAAAGTATACCTTCAATACCATAATTTTACGAATGACTCGTAAAAATAATATCTAAACATTGATATTCTTAAATTGTTATTCCCATAATATGGAATTGAAAAAAACGTTAAGAAAAATATAAAACTTGAGCCCTCATCCAAACGGAGTGGGAGGCAGAGCTGGCCCACATTGGTCTCTCTGAGCAGCGCAGCCTGCTCACCAGGGTCCAAGAGGCAGCCGAAGCCATTAGGATTCAGGACTAAGGATACCACGCAAGCATTCCGTTACTCTCTCTCTCTCTCTCTCTCTCTGTCTCTCTCCACAGTAAAGTTGTAAGGTCACTAAGAGAAAATGTAATTCACCAAAATAACCGTCAAGAGAATGGACCTGATATAAAACATAATCGCCACTACACAAACGAATCCAAAGACGAAGTGATCGGGAGAAGAAGGAATACTACGCGTCCAGCCAACCAAGAAGATGTTATGAGGTGCAATCTGGACTAGTCAGCTAGCTACTATCAAAGATTTGGCACGAACAGCTCGGGAGAAGCGAGCAAATCATAACGTTCGTTTAGTTCGATTCGAGCCAGGAACTAAACGCCCAGTCCGAGCTGTTGGCAAACGGCAAGCTTGCTGCCTCTTTAAGAGCGATATTCTGCACGACCACAGTGCTCCTCGTGGGCCCGGGCATTGGCAACACCGTGTAAAAACACCGGGTCCAATATTTGCGCTGTCTGGGAAGGCAAAGGATCGCAAAGGCAACTTTCGGCAGCCGAAGCGGAAAGATAGCGCAAACTGATGGGCGGGGCAAAAATACCCGTTTCCGAGCGCTTTCGAAGCGACTATGCCACAAAAGCCCCACCGAGAGGCTGTCCGAGTTGGTGGCACGCGTGTCCACACGGTCTGGAAACCTCATTCCGCTTTGTACTGCACAGCGTGCGTTTCTCACGAGCTGCATTTCACGCCTTTTGTCTCTCCTCCCTTTGTTTCCTTCTCCCCGCAACGACTCACGACAGCGGCGAGCGAGCTTGTATAACGGTGGGCGAATTGAGCGCCTCTGCGCCCAGCAGTTGTGGGCCCGCGGTTGCACGAGCGCTGGCCGTGCGTGAAGCATCGCGCGCTCGAGGATTCGGTGGGCCGTTTCACAGTGAGCGTATCAGCGGTCGAGCAGAACGACTCGCAGCGCGCGGATAATGCGAACTCCCATCTAAATAAAACTCACCCGAAACTGTGAGTATACTGGTGTTTTCTGTATATACGCGCCAATGTGGCGGTCTCGCTCAGACTCCCGAAGAATGCGCGAGCGGTGTTTAACCTCAATCTTGTGAGAGGTGAAACACACGGAAACCGCCTGACAACTGCGAGACAAGCGCGCCTCACTGATCGCGCACGTTTCGGCCAGGCTTCGCCGCCCAACGCGTGCAGGAAAAATATTCTGCAAACGTCGCCTTCCCGTTGGTCTTAGCCAATATCGCCATTCGTGAACACCGCGGTGACCCCTCAGCTGGATGTGCCTCTCATGCAATGTGAGCCACGGCGCTTACCTGTAACGTCAGAGGCGGCAGCCCCGCTGAGGGCGCATCCAGAGATCTGCGCCAAGAAAAAAAAAAAAAAAAAAAAAAAAAAAAAAAAAGAAAAAAAAAAAAAGGAACGCATATTAGCGGCCACCTCCTGCCGGGAGCAGAGAGGCGCGAAAAACACTGCGGGTCATCCCTGAGACAATGGAGAACACAGCCCAGACCCTGTTTCTTCTTGTGCCAATTTTTATTATTCTAAGCCGCCGTGGCTGTTGCGTAGCAGACGTAATTAATTGCACCTTTTCACGGACACAAAGAAAACATTTAGAAGCTTCAAAAGTGCACATGTACAGATAGTTTTACTGACCACATCGCGACGTACCTGTTTTCTGCATGAATAACTGATCATGCGCCACCTTCCTCCGCAGCATGGCGCCACATTGCGCGAAAGGTCCGCTAAGTCACGGTGCCAAGCATAACAGACTACACGTTGCAGTTTGAGCGGTTTGAGCAGCCAAATATAGCGCACATGACAATGGTGCCAACGCTTGCAACGACTGCGGGAGAATGAAAGGTTCATAAGCATGGCGGGCTCATATCCCAGAAACCCCTTTCCGTGACGTCAGTGCAAGCTATCTATATATGTTTAACACGACAACGGTGACTCTGATAACGCTCAGAGATAACAAATTTGGTAACTGTTCCAAGAACAATGAATGACTGACATCCTTTCAACATAAGTCCCCCCGAAGAGGAGTGATACGGCACTCTGAAAAAATTTGCAGCAAATCTAGTGAATTCCTAGGGGAAGCAGACATTCACAAATTTCCGTCACAAGGTGGTGCCATGGGTGTAAATATTCCATGCCTCATCGTGGACGCAGCTGGCAGAAGCAGCTCTGTTTGCATGCGACGATGGATGTTACGTAGTTACACTTCCTGCAACATTTTTTTTTTTTCGTGGGGAAACAAAACTATGAGAATTTGAGAAGCAGTATTAGAAACTTCATATCGAAAGAATAGAACAGGCCTATGTAACACATTTCTCACGGTCACTGTCCGCCTTTGCCCACGGAAAAGTGGTAGCCGAAGAGTTTATTTCAACGTGTGGTTTCAGAAAAATCTTGCGAAAAGAAGCCAGACGGAATGCCTGGCGAAGTGTCCTTCAACTCGAGACTAACTGGAGATGGCTGAGTCACCGTGAAATCAAGGGAAAAGACTCTAATTCAGTCCTACCACACACGGGAACATCACATTTTTAGGTGTGCTTACAAGTGATTGCAAATAATTACAGATATAAGGTAACGCATTAGCAAATATTACAAAAATACGTACGTGACATACCTATAGGTATACATGCAGAATAATAGCATATAATCCACAAATTCTGAGCAAAACATGTCGAGAAGACCAAACATATTGCCTACTAAGATTTGTGTACACAGGCACAATTTTTCGCCCTCACGTAAAATGTTGGTTTATAGTTTGGGTGGAAAAAACACCACGCAGAAGAATTTAAACCTCATCATTTTTTTTTTTTACTACGATATCAGAGTATTTATCTAAAATGTTAGTAATTTGGTCTGCCCACGTTCATTGGTCATAGAATAAACTTTTTTTTTTTCTTTGCAGGCAGTGCGACGAAGACCTTGTTCACAGTCCTGAAAGATTTTTCCTTCCGCCTTCATACCCTTCTTGGAGTGCAATTCATTTCATTGCAGAACATGTTGCCACGCAGAAAAAAATTTGCATTCTGCTCACGATGGGGACACTTGACTATCGGGACGGTGTGCCCCATCTTAACGCTACTTTTCAGTCATCAGCAGCGGCAGCCGGACGAGCAGGCATTGATATATATATATAGAATTGATATATAATAAATTTCAACCAAATTGACCTTATTCATCACTTATACGATATGCCGTGAACTGCAGCCACCTCTGGTCAGCGCCAGCATTTTTTAGTCTGACCTTCGCGACACTGCGGAGTAGGTCGGCTGTCTCCAAGATTGTTGGCTTCCCGGTAGGAGTAGCACGGCCGCATCGTTCACCGGTTATCCGTCATCACTGATCTGGCGAGCTCTGGGTAATGTCCCGCGCTAGGTGGCTGTGACCAGGCACACCGATGATAGCGCCACAGTGGCCCAGTTCTTAATGCGCTCGACCGCTCATCCCGAGGAGGCGGGTTCGGTCCCGGCCGCAGCGATCGCGCTTTCTTGGAGGCGAAACGCAATGGCCCTCGTGTATGCGATGCCGATGCTCTCCACTAGACGGCATCCTTCTAAGCCTGAGTCGCATTTGGACGTTAAACCCCGTAAACCAAACCAACGCCTTTGATATTCCCGAGACGACGAACGAGCTCGCTTTAGGCAATACTGCCGCAAAATGCGATGCTCTCTTTAAACCGTAAGTTGCATGTATAGAAACGTCACAGTACAGGGAGTCAAGAAAAAAAAATTTCCGAGAGCACTGTTGAATCTACACTGCAGAAATACGAAAGCCTTAGCGTTATCACATTTGTTCTCATTATCATTACAGATAAATTCACCATCATTATCATCGCTACTGTCAATATTGTCATTAGCACTAATTTGTAGCGTCATCTTCATCGCTACTATCCTCCTCACGGTGGACAAGGATAATTATGATGAGCTTTTCACGATCCCAGGCGTGGCGCAGTAGGTTAAAGCGCGCGGCTTGGGGATCCAAGGGATGGAGATTCGATTCCCGGTAGAGATAGGATTTTTATTTACTAATTACGTCATTATGCTATCGTTTGGTTGACAGCTATAGTGTGACCGGACGCCGGGAGTATGAGCTACTAAAGGATTTCGCCTTAAGACTGTCAAACAAGTCAGACATTGTAAGCCAATTACTTTGTAACCTAAAAACTAGAGAAATATTGGCAGATTAATTGTGCAATTGTGCTCATTGCTAAATGAATGACACTGAGCCCCCCCTCCCACCTGCGGATTAACCCGTATGGTAGATAGTCATTTTTGTTTCTTTTTAATTACCGACAGTAACTTCACCTAGCTTTAAGATCTACGCGAGCGCTCTCAACCACCACAGCAGCGCGAGGAACTGTGGTGCAAAACTCGCTTGGAGAGATGAATGCTTCTGCCCTGAAAACAACCCACAAGTGGAAGTTCAAGGAATAAGCGTAAAAAAACAATGCAGCATGTCAGGTCACATTCACCGCTAAGTTCACCGGCAGTTTGCAAAACTTTTTAAATCTTTTTGGTGGAACGACAGCCGAGGTAGCCGCAAAAAATGTAGGCGCGATTTTTGACGCGACTGAACAGGCCGTTCAGCCGAAGGTCGAAAAGAATGCCGCTGCACGTGGAGCGGTGAAATGAAAAGTGGTTAAACCATTGAATACATTGCGATTACAAGGCAGCAACGTCTTTTGAATGTCAATAGGACATGCAACTATATAAAGTGGATGAACTGCGCTCAGAGGGAAGTCACAATTGGGGGATATAGGAATGGAACTCTTGGATACAGAGCGAGAATCGTGGGCCATGAAGGCACGTTCGCAAGGCTCGGTTAAAGCGGGGCTTTAGATACGCGTAGTTTGGTCTTGCACCGAATGTGACATCTACAGGATGTATGCTAATGAGAATCCGTGAGGTAGCAGATACAGAAATTACGAACGGATTAGTGATTCAGAGAGAACATTGGTGAGAAATAAGCGTATACGTGAACGAGGGTCCGCATGTATTATGAGCCGCTGAAGCTCCCCCCCCCCCCCCCCCCCCCCCCCTCTCTCCTATATATATTTTTTTATAAATCGAGGGCCACCAGCAGAATATAAATATCCATTTCACCTGATTCGATGCCAATGTTCTCATCCAACTGGAGTTAAGGAATGCGTGGTACCTCAGCTAGTGACGAAATAAGGATAGGATTACAATTGGAAATTCAGTCACGTTGAACTCGTGCCAGTAGATCTGCGACGACCAAGTGTGCGAGGTGATCCAGCGCGTAGCTTATGGGTCGCGATTTCACACCTATCCTCGAGCTGAGTGAGCGTGCACACATGAGCGGATTTTATCCGCAGTTAAGGGGCACTCGCTCCACACCAACTCCTCTCCGATTGCCACCGCCGCATCGTCGGTGGCGCACGCGCCGCGGGGAGAATGGCAAAATGTTTGGTTTGTCTTCGTGACAAGAGGATCACCGTGGGCGTTTGCTCCAGCCAACAAACAAGCTGCAAGAATTTCGCACGACTGCATTCCTCCACGCTCTTGCGACGCGGTAAAATAAACTCGTGGGAAATGCTGCAGCGTCCACAAACACCGCATTTTGGCGGCGCAGCTGAGAGAGACGTCAGCGGCGTCTTCGGTCCCCTCTGCCGTTTTTCCTCTCTCGCGTCTCTTTCCGCCGGCTGGCGAGAGGGAAGCCTGCACGCGCGCCGCCTCCTCTGTCGCGTGCGTCCACGCCGCAGCAGTACGTCATTCTTTTCCGGGCCCACGAGTTCCCCTGAGGCCGATGGCCAAGCTGCTCAGCACGGATCTCAATTCGAGCGCTCTTACAAAGCAGGCGAAAAGCAGAACGCTTTGCTATGAAAGAAGCGACGGCCGCGTTTAGGTCAGGGCGGCGTTTCCAACACACTGCGTACCGCGTGGACGCTTAGCCGCTGATCACGAGAGGCGTTGAAGCCGGCAGGGTTTGTCACCCCAAGCGACGTTTTCCGGAAAAGTTGGTGAAAAGAGTGAGGCCAAAACTATGCCGGGCGCTGTGTGGGACGACAGACGTATACGCTCGCCGTTGCCTTAGCTAACCGTCCTCAGCGGCAGCGATGGGGATGACGGCTACCGCTGGTGGGAACATTTTAAATGAACTGTGAGTATTACGTGAGGACTCTGTTCAGACGTCCCTGGTATAACACCAAACCCTATGAATTGCGATTAAAAGCTCATTCGAGAGTAATTTATATGCACAGCGTGGGACGCGTATGGCGTCGCCCGGTCCTGGCACAACGAGCCGGGACAGTAAAATTCTCGATGCGGCTGCGATGCTGGCATCCCGCACAGCACAACCTCCAAGTATTTTCAGGCGCGCTGAGAAAACGCCACGAATAGGGAGGAAACATTCGGTCAATGTGGGGTTGGTTTGTAAAGACCCAAACGCCTAAGACACCGCCTAGCGCTTGCGTCATGTGTGAACCCCCCTTCTCTGAACAAGAAGAGAAAGCGAGAGGAGGATGTATCGCTTATGGGAACACAGTGAATGCCTGGCAACTCCAGGCACAAATTGACTGCTTGCTTCTATCTGGGTGTGCTAACGTCACCTGGGAGCGAAAGGCGCATTTCGCATTTCACGCCAGTCGCTTCAAAATGGTGGCGTCATTATAGCAAGGACACACATCTTGTTTAGTGAACGGCTGCGTACCGTAGCCTCTCGACGCCCCAAAGCTGGTTTCGACGCACTTATTTTACTCGCGAAATCGTCCGGTGATGGCAAAATCGAAATTTTGTTTTTGCGCACTCACTAGATTATGACTGTTCCGTTTTGGTGAGATTGCTCAACTTAGCTGAGATGCCGACGCGCGTACAGCGTTCGGAAGCTGGTTTTCCCGCGAGGCCGGAGGAGGAGGGAGTGACTGCCGCTGTTCGGAGCTCGGAGAGGAACGTCGCAATAAGCAAAGCAAATGCGCAGTGCAGTCTCACGATCCTTTTTATAAATACCGTAACTCGTTCAATTCAACATCCCGTAGGCATCGGAGTCCAAGCAGTGCTATAACCTTGGACAGACCTGTTTTGCTATCGACGAAACACTGTTCGCTTTTATGAGAGCGGTCGTTTTCCTGGCCATGTAAGTGAACAAACGTCAATCCTGTTCTTTACCTCGCGTGGCTATTTGCATACAGCTGCCAACAATATTAGCTGACTCCTTCGCAGACAGCAAGGGCAGGAAAACAACCGGGGAGGTGAGACGCCGTTAAAGCAGAAACCTATTCGTTTTATTTCCACTCGAAGTATACTCAGTGAGGCTTCAAAAGACGCAAACTATCATGCCGGCATGCTGCTATTCGTACATTGAGAAAAATGAGAAAGCAATTGTATAGCGTCACGGGATCGGGCAGGATTGCCAGCACGCATTCAGAAGCAATGGTTCGTCGTCTCACTGTGTCGGGGCCACTCGTACAAAGCTATACGGGGTTGAACTCGTGGGCTTGATGAATTGCGGGCACTTAAAAGCGCAAAGCGAACTGCGCATTCGATTATTAAGGCCTACGCGTACAAAACGGAACAGAGACTCATTGGTCTGCATCGCACCACGTTCGACCTTGTCTGAAGGTCAGTTTATTTTTTTTTCGTTGCAAAAGGGAAAAATTCAGAATAAATCGGAGGTTTCCTCAAATAATCGCGATGCTGTCAAGACGACGCAAGCCTCTGGGGCTGGGCTACGTACTGTCTAAATGCATGATCGCACAAAGTTCTCTATACCGCTCTCGGCTTTGGATCAAGCGGCTGAAAAAGAGACTAGATTTTTATTGCATTTGTCAGCCACGAGTCCACGACTTCGCCTTTTGCAGTTTGGATGTGTGCAGAGCGGCGAGTCCACAACGGATGCTCCCTCCCGGGGTCGTCGGTCCTCCCCGGGTCGAATTCCAGCAGACAAGCGATACCCCCAGCGGCGGCCGAGCAGTCTACCATCTGCGGCGTCACCGGACGCCGGGGGCAGAACCTCGTGACGCCAGCCGGCTACGAGGGCGCTGCGCATCTGGGGCGCCCTCGACGCCTGCCTCCTGACCGGTGGGCTTCGGCGGTGCCCCGAAACGAGCCTGGCTCGCCCGTCGACAACTCGCTACGACAGCATACTTTGTTTCACATCGGTGCACAATCGTATTTAAATAATAGGGTATACCCACCGTCAGCATTTTTTTTTTAATGTAGTACCATGAACGATTTTAGCGTCCTTTTATCATCGTACAGGTACAATCGCGATGAAAATAAATGCGAACAGCTTTCTATGGTATATGCATTGTAGGTACGACCAAGTTATATTCACCTTCGGCAGCTAAATATTACATGATCCAATTTCTTTTCTTATTCTGTTTGCAGTTTCAACAACAGCGTCTGTACGACGTGAAACGTCAGCATGGGTAAAGTGGGGTGCGAAAAACAGAAACAGTCCCTGCTTCCTTGCTGTCATCGACTACCCCGCTAAAGGCAGCTTGTCTGAAAAGCCGGAATGAAATTTAAAGAAACGGAAGAACCGGAAGTGAACATGGAAAAGCTTTAACGGGGAGACTAAAAATGAAATTGACTTCATAATGTGTTCTAACCCCGCCATATTGCAGGACGTAGAGGTAATCGGGAAGGTGCGGTGCAGTGACCACAGCGTGGTAAGGTCTCGAATGAGTCTAAATCTGAAAAGGAAACGAAACAGATTAGTAAGAAAGAAGTTCATCAACGAATTCGCGGTGTGGGGGAGGGCAGAAGAGTTCAGGATCTCGCTACAGAATAGATATTTAGCTCTAACCGAGGATGACGACATTAGCTATAGAAGCAATGAACAATAATTTCAGAGATATCATTGCTGAGTGCGCTGTAGAAGTAGGCGGTAGTATAGTTAGAGAGGATATCGGTAAGCTGTCTAAGGAGACGAAATATTTGATTAAGAAACGCCAAAGTATGAAATTTTCCAATCCAACAGACCAGATACAATTGGCAGAGATATCAAAGATAATCAATAAGCGCAAAGTGGCCGATATAAGGAAGTATAACATGGAGAAAATTGAGCATGCTGTAAAGAACGGGGGAAGCCTTAAAGCAACGAAGAAGAAATTGGGCGTACGCAAAAGTGAGATGTATGCGCTAAGGGACAAGGCGGGCAATGTCATCATGAATATGGACAAGATAGTCAAAGTAGCCGAGGAGTTCTATACTGATCTCTACAGTAGCCAAAGAAGTCACGAGTCACGACAATAATGCAATTGCCGGTAGGGAAATGCAGTCAGACGTTCCGCTAGTGACGAGGAACGAAGTTAAGAAAGCAGTAGAAACTATGAAAAGGGGGAAAGCTGCTGTAGAGGATGAGGTAACTATAGATTTTTTGAAGGACGGGGGCGATATCGTGCTACAAAAACATGCCACCCTGTATAGGCAGTGCCTAGTGTCAGCGACGGTACCGGAACCTTAAAAGAACGCAAACATTATCTTAATTCATAAGAAAGGGGACGCTAAAGACTTGAAAAATTACCGACAAATCAACTTACTGTCTGTTACGTATAAGGTATTTACTACGGTAATCTCTAATAGAATCAGGACAACCTTAGACTGCAAGCAAGCAAAGGATCAAGCCGGTTTTCGGAAACGGTACTCTACTATCGATCATATCCATACCATCAACCAGGTGATAGAAAAATGCTCGGAATGTAACTAGCCCTTATACATAGCATTCATTGATTACGAAAAAGCATTTGACTCAGTTGAAACTTCGGCGGTGATGCAGGCATTGCGAAATCAGGGGGTAGACGAGCCGTACGTGAAAGTGTTGGAAGATATATATAGTGGCTGTACAGCAACCATAGTTCTGCATAAAGAAAGTAACAAAATTCCTATAAAGAATGGTGTTAGGCAAGGAGACACGATCTCCTTAGTAATATTCACAGCTTGCTTAGAAGAAATATTCAGAAACTTGGATTGGGAGCAGTTAGGGATAAGAGTAGATGGAGAATACCTCAGTAATCTGCGATTTGCTAATCACATTGCGTTGCTAAGTAACTCGGGGGATGAATTACAAAGAATGATTGATGACCTAGACAGGAAAAGTAGAAAGGTAGGCTTTAAAATTAATATGCAGAAGACAAAGGTTATGTTCAACAGCCTCGGAAAGGAACAGCAGTTGACGTTAGATGGTGAAGCACTGGAAGTAGTAGGCGAATATGTCTACTTAAGACAGGTAGTAAAATGCAGATCCGGAGAATGAAAGGAAAATAACAAGGAGAACAAGACTGGGATGGAGCACATTTGACAAGCACTCGCAGATTATGACTAGCAGCTTACCGGTATCGCTCAAGAGGAAAGTATAGAAGAGTTCCATCTTATCTGTACTTACCTATGGGGCTGAAACGTGGAGGCTAACAAAGAGGGTTCTACTTAAGTTGAGGACAACCCAGAGGGCTATGGAAAGAAAAATGGTAGGAATAACGTTAAGAGATAGGAAACGTGCAGAGTGGGTCAGAGAAATAACTCAATTTACTGACATTCTAGTGGAAATTAAGAAGAAGAAATGGGCATGGGCAGGACATATAGTGTGAAGAGACGATAACCGATGGTCGCTTAGGGCACCAAACTGGATTCCAAGGGAAGGAAAGCGTAGCAGGGGGTTGCAGAAAGTTAGGTGGGCGGATGAGGTTAAGGAGTTCGCAGGGGTCAAGTGAATCCAGCTAGCACAGGACCAGGTTAATTGGAGGAATATGGGAGAGGCCTTCGCCCTAGAGTGGGTATAGTCAGGCTGAGGATGATGATGAATCCACCAACATGTTCTGCCTTCCTCTGAAAGCGTATGTGTGAGCCTTTCTCGGCGACGGTATCCCCGATGCACCCACGACTACCCTTGCACCGATAGCGCGACCAGGCTTTACGAAAACTTGACCAGTGCCCACACTGAGCCTGTCTGGGGCTGATATGTGCGGCATCCATTGCGAATTTTCCCTGCAACAATTACAGTAGCATGCGTCCAGACTCCCGGCTTCTTTTCGCGAGACTTGGCTGCGCTGGAAAAGCAGTGCCACTTCCGCTGGTAACAGTGTCTATACTGGGGGAATTTATGCGCGATATCTGCATTATGCATCATCCTGGATTCTGTGCCCACTTGTGAACATTTATAACTTCCGCATTTTTTCAACCTTCGTTATTTTTTTACGCAGCCGCCGATAATTTCCAACACGCGGTGTCGATTATACTACGCCGACGGCTTTTCCATCCAACAAGCTGTATAATCTCACGCTTAATATGGATATTTAGAACGGGGGATTCCTACCGCTTAGGGGAAAAGCAGGGAGGGAGCGCGCATGCTCAGAGTAATTGCCGCACCGCCTGCCTTTCCATCGCAGCATTCCGCGAGTGGGTCCCCCATTGTAAAACTCCCAAACAACATATGTCTGTAAGAGCATGACGCTCGCCCGCGATTGTCTTAGCGCTGCACAGGTTGTCACTGCGGGCGGGCGTCCATTTGCACATAACTTCTCTCACAAGCTGCAAATTCCTCCTATACCGCTTCAATTTGTTCAGTTTGGATTGTGGGGTTTAACGTCCCAAAGGGACTCAGGCTATGAGAGACGCCGTAGTGGAGGGCTCCGGAAATTTCAACCACCTGGGGTTCTTTAACGTGCACTGACATCGCACAACACACGGGCGCCTTGCTTTTCGCCTCCATCGAAAAGCGGCCGCCGCGGCTGGGAGTCGATCCCGCATCCTTGGGTACAGTAGTCGAGCGCCCTAACCACTGCACCACCCCGGCAGAGGGGAAGGGGGGGGGGGGGGGGGCTCCAATTTATAAGGACTGCGCTTCCTGGCTGCATCGATGGGGAAGAGGCAGGGAGCGCGCGCGGGAGTAAGCGAGAGGGTTTTGTATCTAGTATACTCGCGCGGGTAGTGTCCAGTCACGAGAACAAAAATGAATAAAGTGCACGAGCGCAGTGCACTGCACCGAACAACCGGTGCGGTGAGCTACGAAGGGCCTCGTTTTCTGCAGTACAATTAGCTCCAAGCTGTGGCCACTCCTCTCGCGAAGCCGCTGGTATCGAGGCTGCGCCTGCATCGACGCATTGCTGAGGCAATACACCAACGTTTTGCTCGGAAACTAAGAGGCAACCGAAAACCGACAGAAATGCAGGAAAACCTCGCCGCAACCGCTGAAGAATGATCCGATAAAAAAAAAAAATAGAAACTATCTCAGCGAGTAAAAGCGGCCGTTACTTCAACCGTTGCAAAACCCTCGCGTGAAAAACGGACCGGTAGTGCCGCCTTCAAGCACTCGGCAACCCTTGTTTTCGTTAATGAATACTAGTCAGACAAATGATTCGGATATAAGCTATTGGAAGCGCTCGCAGTTGTGCGCTCACCTCCAACTGCGATGTTGTTCAATGTCATGCTGTCAAAATCAAAGAAGACTTCGTGATTCCCGCCTGAAAGTTAACTGCACTGACGTTGCACTAGTTTGGTTGAGTATATACGTCCAGTAGATTCCTTCATTTAGTCTTCTGGACTGATCTATTATAACCTTTAAAAGCTCCCTTTTAAGGGAAAACATGGTGCCTCCTCGTTAGTTCAGAAGAGTGAATTGCTCGGCTAGTTGGTTCATGTCTACTAGGAAAAAAAAAACAGCGAAAAAAAAAAAAAGACGCAGGACAAGAGGAAACACAAACACATACACATTCGCCGGACTTACAACTGGTTTATTATTGCCACAACCACGTACTTAGAATCAACTTCCTGCGCATGCGCACATGCAAAAATAAAACACAAGAAATATAAGTTGACATAATTCAAATACCTGATAAAAACCGGCACTCTTTATCGGTGATAACTACAGATGGATCACTAATGCAAGTCAGCTCATTCTTTTTGATTAGAAATGCCTCGAGAAGCTCGCGTTCGTGCTATATCTTTCCCCCGCCAATTATTAAGGTGCGAAGAAACAAAGGTAAAGATCGTTAGAAGGTGCTGATCTAGGAACAGCTTCAGCTTTCCCTCAGTGTAGCTTTAAGGCCTCCATCAGGGAACCATCGACCACTCTCTTTCTTTTCTTCTTATTCGAGAACATTTTTCGCATCGGTGCCGTCAATGGCAACACTGGAAGTCAAGCGTGACCAGAAGTTCCGCGCTTCGCTTCTATAAGCACGGTCGGCATATTTTCACATTATCAAGACCTTAACAAGACCTCCTCGCCACGGTAGTGCGCCACGATGGCGCTCCACTATTGTGCCCAAGGATGCGGGATAGATTCCTGACCGCGGCGGCCGCCTTCGATGGAGGCGAAAAGCAAGGTGCCCGTGTGCTGTGCGGTGTCAGTGCACGTTAAAGAACCCCAGGCGGTCGTAGTTTCCGGAGCCCTCCACTATATGGCGGCTCTCACAGCCTGAACCGCTTTGGGATGTCAAACCCCATAAACCAAACCAATCATTAGCAAGACCCGCCGTAATCGGTGCGTGACCAGGCGAACATTCGACACTACTACAGCTGTGTGATGAGACGCGGCTCTATTTATACGTGTCTCGTGTAGTTTGGTTAGCTGTGCTGCCACAGACGCGCTTTCCAGTCTGTTCAGGGAAGAGCAACGCGACGGAGGCGTGCCTCGCTTCGCAAAATCTACCCCGACATCCGAACAAGCGAAGCTTGTGGACACCAACCTCTACTGCGTCAAGCAATTCCTTTTGGCCTTCCGAGGCCTGATGATGGAGAGCGCCGGTGGCAGTTCTTGACGACACGAGACTATAGACCTAGCGGTCAGAGCCTCTCATTTTTGCCGGATAATAAAATGCCTTCGAATTTGTCCCACGCAAGAAAAAAAAAAAAAGCCACACATTCTTAAGGTTAACCTTGCTGCGTGCCGCCAGCAGCATTCACATAATCCCCGCGGAGTTCTCATCCACCCATCTGACTCCCCCTCCCGCCCCCTCCTACGATTTCCTTCTGGAGGAAAATGCATGTTTTGACGTGTACATGGCGAAAAAAAAAAAATGGCAGTGGCTTAGCTCAGCTATGCCAGGATGTACGTAGCGAGAGGTGGCCGAGCTTGTTGTGGTAATTCATGTTCAGCAATGAGAGACAGCTTTATTTATGCCATAGGGGACACTTGGGAGGACCACTAAAGTGCGATGAGAAGAAAGCGTCTTGTCCGCGGTGGTCTGAAGCCCTCCACTACGGCACCTCTTTCCCTCCATTTTCACTCCCACCTTCATCATTTTCCTTAATATCCGGTTAAGGTGTCCGCGGAGAACAGTGACAGATATTGCGCCTTTTCTTTCCTGTAAACCATTTTGAAACGCCGCTGATGCCTGCTTCACTTAGTCTGCTTCTATATGCAGTGTGGTGCGGCGTTCGAGGAAGCGCCAAATGGATGGCGCCGCACGGACACCTCGATCGAACGCCCTGCGGGGTCGACTTCGTATGCGCGTGAATCGCCTGGTGACGCCATCACCAATTCGGACGTCATGACCTGATGTGACGTCATTATGACACCACTTCTGGTTATTAGACATGGCCGATTTGACGTCATGGTGACATCACATCCGGTCACGACGGCACAGTCGATGACATCACCATGTTATGACGTCATAGCCAGTCATTGTCATTACTCAATGACTATTTAATACTAGTCAGTGACTAGTTAGTCATTAGTACTGGTTAGTGACTAGTCATCCATTAATTAGCATTAGTTAGGGACTGGTTAGCCATCAGTCATTAGTACTACACCACTGATGGAGCTCGCCAGATGTGATGTAGGAGCGGTGCGACTACGGCTCGGCCACCGCCACAGCGAAAATGCGACTTTGCGGCCAATGTAGCTCTCGCTACAAAAAATGTCTGCCTCAAAGTCACGCTACGAGGTGCAATTACACAGATAATTATTTGGAACATAAGGCATAAATGACTACACATATTTTAACTGCTCCAACACACTCGCCGTGATAACTGAGGGTATCGGCATATATATACACACACACTCCGTTTCAGAAGGTGTTCGCAGAGCTACGAAAGTTGAGGACGGCGACCCGTGCCAATCACTGTGGCGAACACCATATACCTGACTACGCTCCTATGCGCCTGTCGACTGCGGTATGTGGTACAGAACCAAATGATGCACTGCGTGCAATCCTGATTGGCCCAGGTGGCCATTTTATCTTTCGTGGAGCTGCAAATGGTTTGCGAAGCAGAGTGAAGCGTTCGATCTCAATCACCTTAATCGCCATGAATACAGTCGCCCCGGTAGTGCTGAATAATTGCTCGCTTGATGTGCACATCCAAATGCGGCTCCCTTCTTGAACAGTTTCTCGAGTGAGTTTAATTTCAGTGGCAACCCATGAAAGGTTTGCTGGTGATGAATTAAAACCGACTTTCTCCGGCTACGAGGACGCAATATGCAATTTTTTATTTGCTGTGATTTTTTTTTTTTTTAATGAAACAAACCTTTTCCATTCCGCGACTGCTGACGGTAGCGAGACCAAAATAAGGGCTCCGGGATATCGCCGTTATTGAAAGTGAACTTCAGCGTATAGCGGTGCTTCACAAATTCCCGGGCAGAAGCCTCGCGGCCTGCAGCATGCCTGCACGATAACCAAATCGATGGTGGCGAGACCAGTGTTTTGTCGTTTCTAAATCGTTCCGAATTCAACGAAAAAAAGCGGCTCCGCCATATCGATACAGGCTATCCCCAGCCTGAGGTCACTATCGTTTTGCGTGCGCGTCTTTGAGCGTATGTTTTCGGTACGCCCCTTCATGTTCAACGTAAGCGTTGTTACCCTCAGATTATTATTAAATTACACGGGCCCGTTATTAGATTGAGTACTCTAGCTGTATTGCAACGGCGTTCTATTTCAGTACGCTTGAAAATGAATCCACATCAGGTACTTGTCCCTTCACTGGCAAAGCATCGGGAATGTACAATACATTTGCTAGACAAGGACAGTGAAGACATTGCAACTAAGCACTGCAAAGACCACCCTATACGTGTACTTTTCCGAAAGTATGATCACTATCCGGAACTACATAATTTATGCAATTTGTTAGTAGTGATACCAAAACATACCAGTACCTAACTTGTTCTATCATTGCATAATTACGATCAGTAAGATCTAACGAGCTGACTTCCATGGCCTGCACTTTGTGAACCAGAAAATTAAATCATGGCCATTAAAAACATGAGTTGTAAAAGAAGCTGCTTGGTAATATTGCTCTTATTGACTTCCAGTACTCTGGACAAATCGAACGAACGCGCAAAGCAATGACGCGAGTAAAGTGACAAATTGTGAGAAAACTTTAAACCTCTGACACGTGAGATGACAACCTCGATTAAATACTAAACTTTGTATTTATTGGTGTCGTAAAGTGACCGCAGGAGGTAGATATTGCGTGTGATATCTTCACTTATTGCTTTTCCCCCTTCATTTTCATATTCACTTTTTCCCTACTGCAAAGAATTGGAGAACAGGACCTGAAATGACAGCGCGATTACCTGATAAAATAACGGCTCCGTGCTGTCTGCTGTGAATTTATAGCCGCACTTCCAGTATTGCCACTTTAGGAAAGCACGAATAAACAAATAACTGATGATTTGTTCTTTTCGGAGATTATGTGCAAAATAGTTACCCTGTCACAAAGAACACGTACGCAGCTAACGATTTTTCTGTCGGTAGGGAAGTTTGTGCTAGCTAGGGAATCGTGATAGTCTACCATCTGTGAAAGAAACCGCGACCCTATATAGGCTGGTATATGGGTGACAACGCTGGTGGCATCCACGCACCTGTCCTGTCGTCGGCATGCGAGGCGGCGGCCGCCCCTTCTCGCGCTTGTTACAATGCGTGCGAATGACTCATTACTGCCAACCGGTGGCACGGAAGGCCTATCTGCGCTCAGGAGGACGCGCCCTCCACGGACAACCGCGGCTTGCTTAATATGGAGGTTGCATGGAAGAGCCCTATGGAAAGGCTAGCTATTCACCAACAGCTGAAAAGCGAGTGGGGAATAGATGAGGCGCCAGGGACCCTCGTAGCGAGTTCCAGGCAAAGCGAGAGGGAGCGCACGGTGTCTCTTTTGTCTCGGAAAGCGCCATTACTTCCATTGTCATCGGTATTTTCCGCGCATTCTACGCGTGGCGCCATTCAAGCGCAGCCTGTGTCCGTGGCGCGCTGCTTGCGTATGGCGCGGGTGCCGGAAACGCCGCTTGGCAACGCAGCCAGGCGACCGAGGCTTGCAGCACGAACGCGCTCGTGGATCGTCGAAAGCGCGTTTCATGACATCGGCCACCGGTATCCGTGCGCTCCAGAGGAGATACTTGCAGCTTTCTCGATCCTCATCGCGGTTGCGAAAGGAGGTACCAACTTTCGCCGTTTTCGCCAGTGACAGCATTAGCATTCGCGCGTGCATAGCTGCGGTTGCAATTCCAGCGCCGGGTCCACGCGTCCAACTTCACAGCCTTGCCCCTCGAGGGGCGCTTCACCGCGCGCTGATAATCAGAACCAGCTGAGGGCTGAAGAGGTGCAGTGAAAACTTTGAGAAAAAAAAAAAAAAAAGCTACCAGGGGCATTTAAAATCTCCTAACATGCTGTGAATGCGTAAGCATTGAGCGCTTCTAATTCGCTTCTTTTGCGTGATTTCTTTAAAGCGGGTTAGACAAGCCTTTGCTCGGTTATTGCTCGGTTTTACGTGGTTTTTGCTTGCCTTGGCGTTTGGTTATAGATTCTACTAAACGAGACCTTTTCAGTGATATACGACGATCGACGTTGCGGCCTAAAGTTTAATAGTTAATCACGATCGGCTAATTAACGGTTGCTAACCAAGGCATGCCACTATAGCGTAGAGCAGTCGCACGCGATATAAGCTATCCTGCGGTAAATTATAAGCTCTAATCACAATCTAATAAGCAATAAATAAGGCCTACAATCAGTCCACTGCAATTATAATCGACACAAGGTGCACTACGGACCCATTCTGTACATACACACTCTGTACACATACTCCGCAAGCGGCGCGCATGAGCCAAGTAATTGAGTACAACAAAAACTATGACAGCGCATACTGGTAACAGGAAGGAACACTCAACGCCATACCGCCCGCCGATCCTTCTGCCTGAAACCTCTCAGCAAACCATTCACAAACACCTTCGGAACTTAGCCGATCGATGCATGTGATTCCGAATTCTCTTTGCCGCCGCGCAGCTGGCGCAGTGCCAGGAGAGACGAAACCCTTCCCCACCTCCCGTCACATACGTTGTGCCGACAAAATCATCGTCTCCATTTATCGCCGCTGCATCCATGTCACTACACTTCGTGTAGAGGTAGAGACCGTTCGCTTCGCGACACAGGGGACCCAAGTTCGATCCCTATTTCCAACAATTAATCAGTTTTGTTTACATCGCAAATAACTTCTTCAAAGGACACTATGTTGCTTTGGCGCGGGCAGTGAGCGCTGGGATCCTCACCGAACGGGAAGTGTAACGCGTTGAAGCCACTGCAGGTACTGTTTCACAGTGCCGCTGTAAGCACTGGCTACTTCGCACTGAAATTTCGGTTTTTACAAAATAATTGGCCCAGTTCCGTCACACTTGCTCTGTGGACACCGGGACTGCACCGTAAGGAAAGAGAGCAAGAGGGCAGTGAAAAAAGGAAAGAGAGAAAGGGATGTCGGTAGTCGGTAGTTGACGCCACCGGTATAATTTAGACCGCCTGGGGACCTTTAACTTTCACTGACATCGCACAGCACTCGGATGTCTCAGGCGTAGCCCATCCAACGCACCGACTCAATTATTGCGACGCGTATCGCCGATAAGAAAACGAGATGCGACCCAGACTAATATTGCACACCGGTACGGGGAAAAAAAAAAAAAAAAAAGGGGCTGTTTTTCGGGAAGCATACGTTTAGAGTTTTGACCACTCGGTCGGCAGAAGCGCTGCGTGCCCGCTGTATTCAACTCCACATTAGCCTGATTTGGGAAGAAAGAAAGACCACACGAATACATACTGCTAAACATCAACAAAACAAAAAGAAATACACAGCATATTTTGTACGGATGGTTCAGAATCAGCATACTACGTTGGAAGTTGAGTGACACAAAACAAAATGGGAGGGAACTCATCATTTCACTGCCGAATGCACGAAGTTTTCACGGCTGTTGACAAAAACAATAGACGCGAACATCGATAACAGCACCATTTACACGATTCTCTAAGTGTTACCAAATAAACACAGCGCGAAGAAACAGGACACAGGAAGAAGACACATACAAGACGGGACTGGTGCTGTTTTTTTTTTTTTTTTTTTTTTTTTTTTTTTTTTTTTTTTTTTTTAAAGCTATTCCAGATTGCATTCTTTCAACAGGCGTAGAGCAGCCGCTTTTTTTCTTGCCTCACGAGGCTTCACAGACTTGAAATTCTTCTGTACAGCCGCCTGCGCTTTTTCTTGAAAAACATCACTCGGCATAACAACAAAACCACCTTCTTTGTCGGCTTCCAGCACAGTTAGACTGTTTTCTTCCAGAAATTTTGCAACTTTCCGGATGGGGGGACGTAGGTTTTGGCTATGATTCACGGTTTTGATGACACTGTCCACTCCGTCCGCGATGAGTCGTTCCTTGTCCTGAGGACGAGATCGGTTGGCTACCTCTAACCATGGCCAACAACTGGAGACGAGAAGAGAGTGGCTCATAAGAGTACTTCGGTCCTTTTTGTAGGACTTTCTGGATGTCCTGTGGAAGCCTGGCGTCTCCGAGGATGGTGAGCTATGCTTGTATGTGTCTTCTTCCTTTGTCCTGTTTCTTCGCGCTGTGCTTATTTCGTGATAGTTATGAACCAACTAGCTCAGACCAAGATCCCTAAGTGTATTCACAGAGATTCACCGCATAAGCGCCGTTCCACCATTATTACAGCTTAACAAAATGTACAACACGGGGATACAACATAAAATTTTCCTGGGTTCCGCGCCGCGTCGAAATTGGTAGTACAATGAGAAAGCAGATGTCGTGCTGCACAAGCTGTCTATAAACAAAGTAAACTTTCTTTACGAATGCCGTGTCAAGCTAGAGCACTGTATGCTACAAATGCCAGTCTAAATGGAATATTGCAATAAATAACGAGCTACGTCTTGTAAAACCCATCATAGAAAAATGAACGTCACGGTAGTCATGCTATGTAGGTTTCGCAGTAAACATGGGCAATTTACAAGAAGTTTTACATTTTTGCACATTAAGAAACATCGAAACGCGAGCTCTGCGGATCGCTATAAGCCACATTTTGTGTCCAAGCGCAAAGCCTAAAAATAAAACGTTCGAGTCTCAAACACAGTACACAGTCCAAAACAAAATAATGAGAAACGTGTCAAGATGGCAGTATACCTTGGGACTTACTTCATTCAAGAATTTAAATATATATAGAACTCATACATTCAACAGTCAATATCTAAGGCAAGTAAAATTTTGTTCTTAGAAACCAAAGATTCGGAAAAAAAAAAGTTAGCGAAACAATTAATTTTTTGCATGTCAGATCTACTGTCGTTACGTTTGCACTATATCGGACCCATCATCACGAACCAGGCACTGGAAAACGTCAACACCACGCTCCACGTTTCTTCTTTAATAATTACAATTCTTCCCAGTGTGTCGCCGAAATAAAAGCCTGGCAGATCAAGGAAACGTTAACAACGAGAAGACACAATTTATGGCTCAAATGTTTCCACCGTATACCTTGTATAATCAAACAGGCATCGGCAGGCGTTACTTATACTTGCCCGAGCTAACTTATGCCTCGGCTGGTAAATCCCTCCAAGCAGGTGTACGAATACGATTTCAGAACGAACAGGTTTGCCAAATCCCGTTCCCGGAGAACAGTGAAAGAGTGATACCCGTTGCCTGAATAATCTGTGTCAGACTCAGATAACCATGATTGTTTTTCTTATTTTCGACTATATTTGTGAAAATATGTTACCTCTGATAATGTATTGTTTTAACTACATGTTAACTTCGTTCATGTACTCTGTTGCCTATAACTGCGAGCAATTAACGCGTTGTTCTATGGTTATCTCCTCTACGATAATTCAGCCACAGCGGGTTCTTTCCTTTCTTGTTTTCCTCAAACCCTCTGCATGAGGCCACGATAGAGGTCAAGGATACGAATGCTGGCCCCGAGAGAACTGCCTTCGGAAGAGAGCGGCCAGAAAGTCCTTTCACTTGGCTTGGTTAAAGAGGGAATATACCATAATCTCGATATTCTAAAAAAAAAAAAATGCAAAATGCAAAAGCACCTTGCATTTAGTCACTCGAGGCCCTCTGCATCGCTCCAGCGTCAAGGGGGCTTTGGCGCAGCTCTTTCGGCAGGGCAGAAGACGGGCCCACAAAGTCGCAGGCTATGCTAGGAGAAAATGCACTTTAGCTCAGCGTGTACCCTCAAAGCACTCTCGGGACTCCAGCGGTCTTCCGCCTGGCAGCGCTGCGTCGGCCCGGAGCAGGAAGACGTCCGTGTGGGTCAAGCGAGCAGCCCTCGCACCGGCCAGCCGTGAAGACACGCCGCGCTACGGCCGAAAAGGAAATTCTTCAGCGCACTTTCCCTGAGTCAGGAAACGGAAACGCACAACTCGCGTCTGACCCACAGCCTAATTCAGCCACCAGGCCGAAGCTTGCCCCTTCTTCCACTGCGGCCCAGTCAGGGACATTTTTCTGCAAAAGCTCATCTTCGAAAACGCGCCGCAGGCAATCTCAAATTAACAGGTTGTCTCGAGTCTCGATAGTCGCGATAGTCGCGATACATGCGAGGAGCTTCAGTACGTTCCACGCAGCCAACGCACGGCACCACCGTTTCTTTCGCACGCTGTTGCCGTACTCGGAAGATTACCGCGGCGCTCCGTTGCGTTTGTTTTTCCGCCGCATTGTCTGCGTGGCTCACAGAATGATGGCTGTCGCTGGGTGCTCCCGTAGGGGTGTGCCTGTCCAACTCTGCAACGACTATCTATCGTATAGGTTTTCGCAAGCGATTTAGCTGAGTTGATCATTGTATAGTGTTTAGACGTATATAGCCACAGAAAAAAAAAAAAAAAGAATTACCCGACTAAAAGCGTTTATTTACCCTGGATACTCGAGGCTCCATTCTCGCCTGCCTGCTTTCTGTGGAGATGGAGGAAGCCTCTCAGGCATCACCTCTTGGCTCTCAGCGACCCTGCGGGCCTTCTGCGGCGTAGCACACAAATACATCGATCGCATTGATCGACTCATAGGAAAAGCGTGCAAAGTGAAGAGGGTGCTCTTCTATTAAAGCGGTAGCGTTGAAGGCTCCCCTGTCCTCCAGAAAATCCGGCGTCGGTGTTCTCGGCGAAAGATCACGAGCATGCCCCTAGCAAGCGGTAGCTGGTATAGGTGACGTGGGCAGGCTCTGACTGGATGATGTGTTGTATGACGTCACGTATGGCCGCTATGGCAGCAGCTGCCAACACAGGCAGCTCCTTTATTACTGAAATCAAACCAGAGAGCCTAGGATCCCACTAGAGAGATACCCCAGTCTTTGTCAAAGATTTAGAGCGCGCAGTCTGCTTCTAAGTCGTGCCCCGGCGATCCTTTAGCATGCATTAAAGTCATTCCTTTCAGAGAAGGAAAGACAAAACATCTTCCTTTCAAGAGATGTAGAACACTGGCTCAGAAGCAAACCCCTCGGCTTGAAACGGTCCGGTTAAAGAGGGAATTTACCGCATTTTCAGCATTAGCCCCCCCCCCCCCCCCCCTCTCTCTCATAGTTTCGATGAAAATTATTTGGAAAAAAGAGTTTGCATACCAGGCTATAAACAACTACCCCCCCCCCCCCCCCCCCCCCCCCCCCCCCCCCACGAAGACACTGACAGCACGTAGACACGGCTGTCAGCTCCCTTCTCACTCACACTACTCACACGTCGAGCTGAAGCCGTCGAAACCGTCCGCGGCGCGATCTCAGACTTCTTGCACTGTTGTGTTCCGACACTGCACGACAGCTGCTGGCACAAAACGCCAAAGGCCGGCAGAAAGCCACCCCGACAACTCTATCACCGTACTGTCACGTGCACTTGGAATCTGCGGCCATTCGGCGGAGCTGGGCAGGCATCGCGGGCCAGCACTGCGAGCTGTTTGACAGCCGCAACGACAGTCGGAATTAGTCTGAAGAGGGCTGTCGTTTGCCCAAGATTTTTAACAAGTTTACTTGCCAGACAAAATGCTACTTTTCGCCGCCTGTCTCGTTAAGATATCGATGCGAAAACTTGAAGAGTTGAAGAGGGAGGGCGGTATTAGAGATTTTTATGAATTTGTGCACCCCCCCCCCCCCCCCCCCACACACACACACGCTTTCGGGATCGCCATTGCGAAAAAAAGAAGGTGCTTGGAATCAAGTAAACACGGTATATCTGTCTTAGGTGGCCTCTCATATAAGCTATTGAGTATGTAAGAGTTACTAGGGGTACAAATAAAGAGATTACAGCGATTGAGCCACTAAGTGGAAGTACACGAAAGAGGATCCGCAACGGAAACCAGAGCTTATGTCTCCCCCAATGCTATATATTTCCCTTAGCGCATTTTCCCGCTGTGTAAACTGACCAATGAGAGCAGCCCGCGACAAACTGATGTGCTTGCGCCACGCTGCTGCACAGCGAGCGATCAAAAAGCTGCACGTGCACCACAGTCCGAGTATGCGTGTCGTCTGTGGCCGCCAATGGTGTCGCTCTCTCGCCGGCTACTAGTGAAACACATCTGTCGGCCCAGACGCTGCATCCTGGACAAGCTTTCTCTTCACCGTCCTCCTCCGCGTTCGGCCTCTGCGCCTTTCATCAAACACGCTCCTCTCGCTAAAGGCCGCCGTGCGATCGTTTTTAGGGCGCATCCGCACGCGTCTTTGAATCTACGGGCCACACAAGGGACCTTCCTGAGCACGGACGCCGCATCAAGATGAACTCCACTTTTGACCGCACGAACGCATTACGACCAGAGGAGCCCATTTCAGCTGTTTGCTGCTTTCACATGTCGTGCCAGGCCCCTCCTGCTCACTCTGCTCGCAAACCGAAGCGAGACATGGAGGGCCGTGGGCATGCAGCGAAACATACGGACTGTTTCCCGTAACTTGAACGGAATATTTGAAGAAAGCGGAGCACCGCAGCTGGGTGAAACCAACGGAACATTTTTTGCCGGCATGTATAGTGCTACTGAGCGTATTTTTATATTCTGCGCAGTTAATTGAGATGAGGTATGCGAAATTATTAATACTTGGTTTAGGGCTGATTTGTGCTCTTATTTAAGTTATATATGGAGTTCAGAAAGAACCGATGCAATCTTTTCTGCCAACGTACCTTCGATGCGGTCATTGTTTTTTTTTTTCTCGCATTCAAAGAAAGCCCGCGAAATATGAAAGCCAAATACCACGGTCACTGTGCTCTGGCGCTACCATGTTGTATAGCGCTGCAACTTGCCGCCTACATTTTGAATGAGCGAAGCTCGCTGCGCACGCCTTTCGAAATGAGCGGCCGACGCCACTGTCAGCATTGTCTGGAAAGTGCGTGGGCACCTTCTGCCAGAGCATGGAAAGCACGAGCTGCCGTCAGCAGTAATATATTCTGGGCAGGCCACCGACGGACACAACTCGGACGAAGCTTTTGCTGACTTAATTTTCCACACTGACAAACCAGTAACCGGAGGAAAAGCCCCGAAGCCGCGTAATTCAAGGTGGGCTCGGCTCTCTTCATTCAGGCTATAAAAGCCACACTTACATCAGGGGTGGCATGAGCAGGGAGCGCGAGTGTAGGAAGCGATACCAAAAATGCGCACGTGATTTCGTATCTGAATTTGAAGCTATACCGTTCTTTGTGAAACGTTTGACGTCACACCATTTCGCTTCACAATTAGCGTATCTCTGTTAGTGGAGTTGTACGCTACAGTTCGTGACAAGAATTCAATCCGACGACATATGTGTACTTCCCAGTGTAAGCGAGACGTTCAACACTTCGCCAAACGCTCGCTCGATAGTGTGCGGAAACGGAAAAGCATTACAAAACATGCCAAAGCGCGACAAACAGTGCTTTCGCACGTTCCAATCGGTTTATGCGGAGTTGAACACAAAACTTTTTTTTTTCTTTTTTTTTTTTTTTTTTTTTTTGGTATCAAGGTCAGTCCGTCGAAATGAGCGGCGGCCGCGCACGTGGACACGGACAGCGCATCACGTTCCGTTTATTCAAAAAGGGGTTGGGAGCGCTGCAATATGCTAGCGTATGAGCGCAGTCACGTGGCATTTTCCCTTTTTTTTTTTTCTATTTCGCAGGTTTTCTTCAAATCCCGCGAAGTACGCTGGTACAAAGAATTCGACAGATTTTTTTTTTTTTTTTTTTTGCTGAAAACCTTATATACAACCTGGTGAAATAGATTTGGCCACAAACTAAATATTAAACGATTGACATAATTATCCTTAGTTAAATAACTAATTGAACGAAATGTAAAAATAATTTGAGGGGCGCTACGTGACGGCAAACGATTTGGCGTTGCTTTCACCGAGCTGCGCCGCATCGCTTTCTTTTGAATCCTATAGGTTCGAGTTAAGTGAAACACTCTGCATATTAGCCTGATGTCTCTTGTTCGAAGCGACATCGAACATCACCGCGTGTTGAAGAGGCGACCGACAGTTCCACCGAGGTTGAGTTTTTGAATCGTCTACACTGAGTTGCCAGAGCAACCTTGAAACTTAAACAATGTAGTGTCGGTGTGGCTAAGTGGTGGAGAAAAGCGCCCCTTCCTCCCACCAACTTTTCCAGGCCAACTTCCGGGCCTATAGAAGGCATTTACAATGCCACTTGTCACAGCTCATGTGCCTGAGCTCACAGCCTTTTAACCTTCGTGTCTCGACATATATCAGGACCGGTTTGCGGACGAAAAAGTCTGAGTTCAGTACATACTAATTACGAGTCTAATCTACTTTGCGGTTTATAATAACACCGGACTTGTTCAAGACTGGACGCATTGTGTACCTAGGTGTGGAATCTTGGCCCATACACACGAAACGCACCACGTCGCCTGCTCATGAGTTCCGACAACGTCGAGGTGCACTTCAGAGGGCGCTCCAGCATTGCCTCCCAACCACCGGCTCAGCAGAAGCGGGGAACACACTGGAGCGTAGATGAGAAATTTGAACATATAAACTTGCATAACATGCGGTGTAGGTTTGAAGCACCTTTCAGAAATAAAATTTGCATTTTTCTGCTCAACTGTTATTATTATGAGCGGAATCGCCAGTATATCAGCAGGCCAGTCGCCGTTATTTGCGGTCCTGTTTTTCAGGCGCAGACAAACTGCATTAAGTTGCACATCTTCCACGTCCACATTATTCTGCCGTTTTCGTACTCTAGAAGCTACGCAGCTTTTGACCACAATCTCGCTCATAGTGAGAAGCTTGAGATAAGTAGTCCTCCTAATGGTTTGCCGTAAGCATGTCAACTGCTCTGTCATTATAAAATGCTAACGCGCTTTGTACATACATAATAGCCATGCAGCACAGTAATAATGACATAGCATATATATAAAAATCTATTTTCATTTTATTTTATTCGCAGTTTTGTTAACTGTCTTGAAGTGGCCGTGAAGCCGACGGGAGAGTTAAGAGGGGGATTAAGTCTGGACGTAATTAGGACTGTCTAAAGAGCCTTTCGTGCAAGCGGACCCAGCTGTTTCAATGAAACCGGGCTTTTCGAGACACGAAGACAGTTTCTGGGGCACAACTGTACCGGTTCTAACGGAGATAGGAAGCAGGGAACAATGCTAACTAGCAAGATAGTAAACTAATTTATAGTAATTACCTTTGTAACTATTACACTTAGATAACAGGTTGCAGTGGTTTGTGGCCGGCCTTTATAGTTAGCGTATTTGTTTTTAGAAATTCGAAAACGCGATTGGCCTGCATGGGCGCTTCGGCTAACTCGTGCCACAATTAAAGCGCGCGTCTTTGGGATCAAACCAGAAAGCGATTGCGGGGTGGGCAGCGAGGGAGGTCGGTGTTTGAGTGTGAAGAAAGCAAGGCGTCATTAAAGAGCAGGTCTACGTTGAGAGTGAAATAGATGTAGCTGTCTGCCCCGCCATGAGCACACATCCAGATGGCTCGACAAAAGATGGTCGATGATTAGCCATCTGGTATAGCCTTCACAGTGATGTGACGGAGGTGCGCCAATCTACCGTTCGTTTTGAATACATTTTCGGGAGCTTTAAGCCGCACGACTAGCCCAGCCAGTAGGAGTCATTCGAGAGATATAAAGGGAGCCATTTTGCGGGTCCAGAGCACAGCTTCAGTACTGCAAGTCGGAACAGATAACGATAATCCGGTTAGATATGCCTGCAGCTTGTCGCCGTGCGCTTCATGCGCCACAAAATGGCCACCACTGTGATGTAGGCTGACGCGTATTGCCACCATGTCCGAGCTCTCTGCGAGTCGCCCCAGGAAGAAGTAGGTGCGCCCTAGAATGTGAAAGCCTGCAGCTATAATGCAGCTCCCCCGGCGCGAAGCCGTCGGTGACGCAGCGACTGCAATAGCAGCTGCAGCACAAGGGTCGCGTGAAGAGCGTGGACAAAGTGGGGACAGTCGCATTCCGGGCACATCTTGCGTCGCTCATCTCCGGTGCGCCCCCCTTCGTTGGAAACGGAGGTGACGCCTATGTATACCTACGCGCGTTCTTTTGGCAAGTATAGCGCGATACGCGCGGAAGTGTCCGTTCGCACACTGTCACAGTGCCAGTGTGCTTTAACGGCCCATGCCGCACAAGCTTAGCTTGGTACTTGCTAGAGCCGAACAGTCTTCCGTCGGACGTTTCTCTCCACTGCGGTGTCATCAAACTGACGTACACTCTGTCAGTGTTAAATCCTAAATAGGTATTCATATTCCATCCCAATTCGCCTGCTCGATTTTTTTTGTTAATTATTGTAACAAGGGTAGCCACTGTAAAAATGTGCGCTTTGAAAAATTCCAGCGGAGTCCGCGAATTCACTGCTTTTAAAACTTCAAGAAACATAGTTGCAAAAAAAAAAAAAATCATCTCATTAAACCAACTGGGTTTCCGCTGAAAATCGCTGGATTTTGGAGACGAGCTTCTTCGCAATTTTTCGGCTACCAATGCAACCTCGTGATCATGTGTGTGTGCAATATTTTGCTCCAGAATTATTCATTCATTGCAGTTTCACGTCGCCGAAAGGATGAATTTCTGTGCGGGATCACTCATGCTTACCGAAGCCCAGTGTAACGATGCATCTACCCGCAATTTTCATTCATTCTCCTAGCTTGTACTTCCCCGAGGGAACCGTTAATGCTACATAACCTCACCTTCGTTACACTGTAACAGCAAGCCGCAGGTCACTCAAAGAGACTCTCAAAAATCATTTTCCTATAAGCAGCAAGGAAAGGAAACTAAGAGACAGAAAAATTTGTCTTGGGAAAAAGTAAAATGATGTGTGTGCCAAAATCTTTCCGGTATTAAGCAGCCGCGCATGTATATTCCAGAGGGAAATATTGGGGAAGCCAGCTCTCGCTGCATGCCTCCCAGACATGGAGCATTTCATCGCAAATTTCGCTGTGAGACACAGGGACGGCAAACTCACAGACACCCGCCACGGTGATTCAGCGGGACAGCGACACCCTCTGTCCCCCCATTTTTTAGCGACTCTGCGAAAGCGCCGAAGTTTCACTACTAATTGTAGGATCGACGCCCTGCGCGGCTGGTATCAAGTCCGCTCCCTCCACTGTACATAGAGCACGGTAGTATAGCACACAGCGCTGGTTTAAGCGGCTGAGCGGAACAACGAAAAAAAAAAAAATGCGGTACTGGCATCGACCGCGTGCGGTCTGTGTCGGGGCCGACCGCTGCTCACGGACGGGACTTCTTCGCTCGCCGTGATCCGCTTTCGAAAGGAAGGCCGCTGCGTCGGCATGCACGGATGCGTCGGCGCATAACGCGCGTGACACGCGCCTCCTCGCCTGATACGAACTTCTTTCGGCATGCCAACGCGTCGGCCTTGAGAGCCCCGCTCCTGTCTGTCTCCTAATTTTAGACAGGCATCACGCCGAACCCTAATGGATGGGAAAGAGAACCGCGGCAGTTCCGCGCGCTGTCCCGCTTTCCTCCAAGGCATGCTCCAAGGCCTCGTTCGGAAGGCGCCCGTAGGAAGCGAGGCTGTACTGCACGCTGGATGCGGCACGGGTTTGCTGTCCCTTTCACGTCTATTCCGAGGCCGTCACTGTCATCTGGGCATTCGCAAGACATTTACAGTGCGGGGATATTTCACGGGAACTTGCGGATGAGACGGAAAACGAGCTACATTTAAGAACTGCTCCGACTTTCCTTGTTTCTTTCTTTTATAGTGCAGAGTGTTCACCTGGCACGGTGGATTTGATGCTGGTACAAACCACGGTGGACTCGTAAAACACTAAGATAATGCACGCCTCACCAACATTGTCCAGGTTAAGTGCACCGCGGGGTAAATGCTCTTCAAGTAGTACAGCTTCGCGCACTAATGCTGTCCTAATCGTTCCCGATTCCGCGATAACTACTCATTCGGTAAGAGGGACATTGCAAGTCCTGTCTCAACCAATCCTTCCTCAATGTGACAAAACATTGTTGAGAAGCCGTGTGTTGGGCACAGAAAGGGGCAGGGAGGATTGATCGCTGGTAGATATCATGCCGCAGCAAGCATATGTAGTACACTCTTAAATATAAACTCGTGCGGAATCTACAGAAACCACCGTCGTTACTGTACTTTCTGCGACTGTTACTAGCAAGCTACCAATTGTTTACTACATCAAACGCAGTACAGGTAGTAACTGCTCTCATTACTAAGTAAGATAGTTGATGCAGCAGCGGTTATAGTCACTGGAACTGAACAAGCAGCGGTTGCTAGGACTAAAAAGGTGAACAGAATTTTGTAAAATAATGTGGACAAGGCTCGCGCTAAGACGGCAGGGCGGACTTTTAAAATAAAAACTATTAGCAACATGATCATACGCTCTTGTATTTTTTTTTTCTTATCATTTCAAGCGCAAAAATGATACAAATATCTTCTCACTGGCTCTAAAGCAGGGTGTCATCATGTAGAGGATATAAGCTCGCTGAAAGTTGCTGTTCTGTGTGCGCGCGCAGAGCGGTGATGTGCTTCCCCGCAGTGCTTCTTGCCCGACTGATATGTATGACCCGATCCGCGGTGTGGATGTGCTAATTACCTACTCTGACAAAACATCTGCAACGTTACGGACCGATATCTGAAGACATTCGGGCAACGTTTCGGCAACATTTTGCGTTGCTCGGGTGGTTACAGGTCAAAAGCTAGTTCTTATTACTAGGCTCCCCTGGATATATAGGTAAGTTACAGAGGCAATACTCTTAGACCTAGTAACGGCTAGTATCATTCCGTTTACTACCTGCAGTTACTAAGAACCTAGCAACATACGTGACAAGCACTTACTAGGTTTGTCTTAGTAACTAGCACGTCCTTTTTTTTTTTTTTTTTTTAAGTGTGTATACCTATAAAGCTCAAAATCTCAAGGAATCAAGTAAACCACAACTTGAAGCCAAGCACTGAGAACCTATAGACCTGAGGGAACATTCGGTTATACTGCCGGAGGTGAATGGCGCTGCCGGTATATACCACCGAAGCTAAGTTTGCAGCGAATCAAAGTGAAGCCACGACAACGTTCGCAACGAAAGACAACGATGGTTCGAATTTGTGTGATGCCAATTGAAAGCTTTGTGCTCTATGAAGGAGAAACCAGGGCTGTTGCCTATAGACAAGTTGAAACGTTTCTGTACGGTAATTCTCTGTCCTCGTCCTCATTTGTGTGGATAGTAAATTGCACGGTAATGAGAAGCCGGACACCGCTATGTCGCTGAAGCAATGTGTACTTCTATAGTCTACCACATCCGCCAGGTTTGTTTCAACGCGGGGAAATTGCACGCAGAGGAAAGCATCAGTCGCGAAGACACTGCAGCAATCCAAACAGAAATGCTAAGAAACCTACAGGATAAAGCTTGCTTTGCTTTCTTCCCTGCCAGGCTCACACTGTATCAGTCCACGTAGCCGAGGAAGTTACTTCAACAATACACGCAGCCGTTATATTTGGCAATATGAAGGCACGTTTTTTCCTTGCTTAGTACTGGTGCTCTCTTTTTCTTTTTTTTTTCTTTAGTGCTCGTGCGTACTTTCGCGATCATCACAGCGGTGCAAAGCACGCTTGTGCGCAAGCTTGCTGACGGACTCGATTCACCCTGGTTGGCTGCGGCGACCCGTACTAGAAGCCGAGCATTCCTCCGGGGCGTCGCGTGGGCGGCTTCCCCGGCTTGTTTCCACCGCCCAATGAGCCTTGCACTGCGCTAATCTGATAAGGTTAAGAGAGGCCCGTGGTACGCACTACTCACAGTAGAACCCCAACACCTTAACTCTTGCAAAGTTTTCGGGTCACGCACGCAGCAAGTAACAAACCGAGGTTGAGCAATTTTGCACACCTCTCCCGGCCAACGCCAGCTGCGCAATTGCAACCGGCTTGACCGCCTGCACGCAACAGATGCGGCACGTGCTGCTCCGTTGGAAGAATGGAAGAAACGCCGCAGAGAAAAGCGTCAACTCCAAACAACGTGCAAACCGCGTGTATGCAGCGACATCAAATAAAAAATTCGCGTATAGTGGCTCGACAATGCACCCATCTTTCTGCGGTGAGATGCTGTTATCAACTGCATCCAAGAATGTCCACCTGAGGTGCTTTCCTTTGAGGCGACGCCGCTTCTGGGACAAGGTCGGGAATTTGTTCGGCAACGCTGTGCGGGAATGTGCGTGGAGAGAGGAACAAACTCCGAGTGCTCCGTCCTCGTGGCATGGGATGCATTGCAAATGGTTGGCTACACCGCCAAGATCCCGAAGCCGCTTTTTTGCTAAAAGCAGTATTTTGTTGCTAAAACAAGGCGGCCGATGAGCTTTCTAAACTCGGACACCTTCCCGACGCCGTGGGACTCGTTTTTCGGACGTCACTTGAACTCTGTTCATGCGAGAGTAAGTGTCGTAAATTACCGTCATATCTTGGGGATGCAGTCAGAGCGGCTGCAGGCGCAGGCGACGGTCGCGGCTCATTGTTGTTTGTGCCTTTTTCGTTTGTTTTTCTGGCGCGCCCCAGCTCGCAGTGTTTTTCTTGCTTCCCGCAGTTTCCTCACTCCAGCAGCCTCGGAATTCACGTTCGTGGCGGCGCGCGCTCCCTCCGTCCTTCGGTCAGGGTTTGGCGCGTTTCCTTCTCGCTTACATTTTGCTCCTGTATCTCCCTTTCCATAGCCGTGTTTACACGAATGGGGCAGTACAGCGCCCCAGCGTTTTTCTCGAGTTCTGTCGGACTCATTATCCCCGTTCTGATCAGTGTGATGCGCTAGATGTGATTGCCTCATTTACATAAACACGGCTATTCTTTTTGTTTGGTTTTCACTATTCTGCTTCACTTGAAAGCGCCTTCTTATGCGCTCTTCTCCGAGTTGCTAATTGCAGGTTAGGCGACCCGTCCCCTTTGCATCGAGTTTCTGCGATAGCTCCTTATTAAACACACCCCTTTTATCAAAATAAGTTGAGAAATTTTTCCCGTTTCAGAAAATGCTCTTCATTTACGCATTCAATTAACGTGCAAGTGATCCAGGTCTAGACGTTGGCTAAGCAGCGGAGCATGAATTAAAATCTCTCTCTCTCTCTCTCTCTCTCTCTCACACACACACACACACACACACACACACACACACACACACACACACACACACACACACACACACGCACGCACGCACGCACGCACATCTCGCACGCGCATATATCAGAACAGCGGCGAAGCGTACAAACGTTCCTCTGCCCTTGCTTTTCTTTTTTCTTCACCGATCTACCCGACCGTTCTTCTTCATCTTCCGTGGACGTTCTGCGAAGGCGCGTGACATTTCCCTCCTCGCAGACGAAGCCCGTCGGGAGAGTTACATACCTTTGGAATGAAATCGCTTGAGGCGGGCTACATGCACCACCTGGGACTGCCGTGACCGCCGACCATTCGCAGTTATGCATTAACGTAATTCAGATCACTGATGCGCTCTAACACAACAAACGGTCCGGTGTAGTGTGACAGCAGTTTTTGACAAAGACCACGCTTACGGAGAGGTGTCCACAACCACACATAGTCACCGGGAGCATAAGAAACTTGTTGGTGTTGGGCGTCGTAGCGGTTCTTAGAACGTTCTTGTGAAGATAAAATTCGAACTCTGGCCAGCTGGCGGGCTTCTTCAGCTCTGCAGTGTGGTTGCAAGAGAAGGTTCGTCATGAATAAAAAAATGGCAGTATGGTGTCGAGGCCACAGCGAAGCGTGCGAGCATAGAGAAGGTAGAAGGGGCTGTAGCCTGTTGTCTCGTGTTACGCTAGGTTGTATGCAAGCGTAATGAACGGTAGAACGCCATCCCAGTCCTTATGATCTGCAGCGACGTATACATAGCCAACATGGTGATGAGCGTCCTATTAGTGCCTTCTACCACACCGTTCGTTTGGGGATGATATCGCGAGGAGTGGCAAAAACTGCAGGCGCTGAGGTGAAGAAAATCTTCGACAATGTCCGCTGTGAATTGGCGTCCACGGTCACTAATCCGCATCTGAGTGTTTATGGCCGCTTTTATGCACCACAGTAAAATTAAACTCTTGTAGCCGTAAAGCCCATCGAGCGAGCCGCCCACAGGGGTCACGAAGACTCACGAGCCAGCAAAGGGAATGGTGGTCGGTCACGATGGTGAAAACATTCCCGTACAGATAGGAACGAAAGCGCTGTACAGCGAAAACAACGGCTAGACATTCTTGCTCCGTAACCGTGTAATTTCTTTCGCATTTACTCAACGAGCGGCTGACATACGCTATCATGTGATGATCGCGTCCATGGCGTTGTATAAGTACAACACCGATACCACTTGCGTCAGTGTGGAGCTGATGGGCAGAAGTGGCGGAGGCCAGAGGTCAAAATAAATTTCAGATGACAGAAAGCTGAGTCGCATTCGCTGGTCCAAATGAATGGTGCATCTTTATGCAGTAGACACGTGAGTGGGTAAGCTATATGTCTGCAAGCCTCGGTATAAAGCTCTGAAAGTACGAGCATAACCTCAAAAAGCTAGCTCTGCAGCTCTTTTACTGATTTGGGCACGGTAAAACTTTTGACAGCTTCAATTTTCTTGGGATCTGGTCGAACACCTTCTTTATCAACTAAGTGACCGATGACAACTGTTTCACGATCGCCAAAATGACATTTCTTTGCATTCAGTACAAGACCAGCTCGTTCCATGTAATCAAGTACGATATGCAGACAGCTGTTGTGACCACTAACTGTTTTGCAAAAATTACAACGTCATCCAAATAACATAAACAAATTTGCCACTTTAGTCCACGGAGGATTGTATCGATGAAGCCCTCGAATGTAGCAGGCGCATTACATAATCCAAAAGGCATTCTCCTCTTAAGAGACATCTAAGAGACCCTCTAATTTTATTGGCTGCAACTGCAAGGACGTACCGTGGCGCCACTTCTCGGAAGCGCCCGCGTGAGGAACTGAGTGGGACAAAGCGCGTTGAACTGCTGCTGTAGGATGCTTTCCTAGGCAGTTTCGTTGTGCGTTAACGATGCGTTCATTTATTTATTTACCATACACCTCGGTGTGCGCACATTAATTGGATGTATTAGACCCACTCATTCGGAAAGAAAGCACTTCACCGAATCAGAGTTATTGAAGTTGGTGAGTTTTAACTACTGCGACTACGCGGACCTGCCACAGCATTGTTGACGCTGTTATGAAAAAAAAAAAAAAAGAATGAAAGAAAATAGAAACTGAAACTTCCACACAACCAGTCAGAGGTAAGCGGTAACTTAATTCGGGTAATAAGATTCCTCTGTAGCGCCTGAGGAAGCGGCCCCGTTCCCCTGCTCCATTGAACGTAATAAAGCAGACAAGTTAGACAGAGGGTAAGACGTGGATTAATTTTTTATAGCAAGTGCGAAGAAGCATTCGACGCAGCGAATTATTGCGCACTGGCTACCGTCATTGGCACTCGTGCTTCGGGCAGATATTTGTTTTCGCCGCAAAAGTAGTTTTTTTTTCTTTTTTTTTTAACGCATATCTCGATCCGCACATCACAGCATGCATGCAATGCTCTATCTCTCGTTTATTCACGTCATTTGCAATTGCTACAGTTCTGCTGCCTGAGGCAACTCATAATGAGGCGAGAGAATCTTCAGCTATGTGATTTCAGTGAAACTTACGTGTGAATTCGCCTTCATTCAGAAGAATTTTAGACCTTCTGGCTTTTGCACGACCCTTCCTTACTCTGGGAGGGTACTGCTCCGTGAAGAAGCCGTATCTTTTCCATACCAGCAATAGGCCTTCGTTAGCGTCACAAGTGACAAGCGCAAATTAAAACGCGCGCACCGTTCTTTCTGCCGCTCATAGAACTCGTTTAGCGCCAACTCCATGGCGGAAATCTTGCTCGTTGAAATGTCTACTGCACACATATAGGAATGACCACTCGGTTTTCCCATTCAAATCTTAATTAAGGAAGATTTCGTGAGCTTATTTTTTGCGTAGAGATGGAAGCTTATGCCAGGTTCCGTCGCTTACGTTTGAGTACAGAGCAGTAACGGACCGTGGCAACAGCTTAAATAAACTTCAACAACCTCAGCAACGATGCAATATCAAAAAGTGCAATGCTGGCTCTCGTTATAAAGCACAACTATAGAAACAAACGCGACTATTACAGCTATTAAAACACACGGATTCAATCCAGCGTCTGCTCCAGCAGCAGTAAGACGAGTCACGTGATCCCATTTGCTCCCCTAGGTCGACGCTAGCGCCGTTCGCTCCAGTGATGGCGCTTGCACTCAATAGCCTGAGTCGTCTTGGGACACACACAGACCCTACTGCTTTTCATCTCGATAAAAACGGGACCATTTCGGCCATTAACTGAACTAGTGAAATTATGCTCATTAATAGAATGTCATTTATTCATTCTTTTAATGACCATAATTTAGGAGTCCTCCACTACGGCGTCTCTCATAGCCTTAGTTGCTTTGGGACGTTAAACCCCGCAAACCAAACCAACCATAATTTAGCGCTTAGACATCACGAGCCGTGAAATATGACTGACGGATCTTGACGGAATGAAAAGTAGTTCATGATGTATGACTTTTCATGTGCTTCCTGGTACATCCGGGTTCCTCTATGTACCCTCTTTTGCGTCTACGTTATCACTATTCAAAAGGTCGACTGGGCGAGCCTACCTCATCACCTCCTTTTACACAAAAGAAGAAAAACAAATTCTTCAGGTGTTATTGTAATTTCAGCTTCTTTGTCAGCCAGTTGTGTAGTAGGCGCCTTTTTACTCACAGAGAGCTCTTTACCTAATGCCTTACTTGAAAACGGGCTCGGGCTCAACCCCGAGCTTTGCGGGCCGGGCTCAGAAGACACGTAATTTGACAGGTCCGGGACGGTCGCCGACTAGAAGTCGCGGGCCTGGAACGGGCTCGGGCTTTGGGTCTCGGCCTCGGGCCGGACTCGGGCCTCAGATTCAGGCCCATGCAGGACTCTAACGCGCCCTTATTTTGGGTATAAAAAAATTGCGATTTTTTTTTTTCCTTTCACACACACACATTCCCGCTTCCTTTAGCGCGCAGTCTGCTGATGAATGTAGAGAATGTCATATATCAAATCAAATTGATTGCTCTTCTTTTTGTACATGAGTTTTTCCTTCGCTCCCACCCTAAGCGCAGATGCTTGCCCTTAGATGCTTGTCCAGGCAGCACGGTGATCACCGAACGTGTACGAAAATTACTCCCTGAACAATCACGATGCATCAGTGTATACTTACGATGCACATCATTAAAGACTACGCCGAGAAGGCGCGCTTTTTTGACCGCCGAAGCAGCTACGTCAGCTGCAACTGACCAATTGGTATAAACAGCCAATAATAATGTTCTGCGAAGAAACCAAGAACAAATAGGGAAACCCCGCCCGCGGTCACAAAGGGTTCAGTGTCTCGATCGTCAGTGGGCGAAGTAGCCTGTCGCGGTCCAGCTTCGCGCTGAGAGGCGTGAATTGTGCTGAGGCGAACCGAAGTTGTGTTCTCTTTGGACACCCTTGTTACCCGAGTGCGTACAAAGTGAAACTTGTTGACTACGCTCTCTATGCTGGAAACCGAAAGAAGGTCACCTTTGTTTCACTTCGAAGGTTAGTGGCTCGGATTATTCACGCCACCGACCTATATTTATCTGGATGTTTCCGCCGCGTAATGAAAGTCTCCCTTCCACCTGAAAACATAAATAAAGAAAAACGAGGGACTTTTCAGGGAAGGGGGATGAGTTCATCACTCGCGAGTAAATAGGGCGTTCAGATGCTGAGTCCAATGTCGCGGAATCGAGTCGGTGCCGGCCAGAAAGACGTGCGGGTACTGTGCGATGTGCGTGTACGTTATGGCGTTGCCGCGGTTGTCTAAAGAGCCTAGCACTACGACGCTCCTCATGCGAATGTTCCACAACACCGCGCGTATAATATCTAATATCGGTCTCATAAATCGGGTGGCCAGATGATTATTGCCAACGTAAAGGTACGCTTCCGGGGCGTACCGAGCAGGGCGATGATAACCCCGCGTCGCCTACCGACGCCTTCGGCCACTCAAAAAGCGATAGCAAAACCCAATCGTCTTGCCCAGCGACGTTTTCGAATGTTAATGTGCCCCAGGTAGTCCGCTACAACGCGAAATCTCTTTCCCTCCGTGCTTTGCTCACGGCGCAGTCGAGTTGTCCACAGAGAGTGAGGGCAGCTGCTGCGCCTTCTCTTTGCTCACAACCTCTTCCACCGTGTTCACAACACATATTCCTCTCGCTCCCTGCCCACAGCCACGGCCGCTCGATGTCTTCCATCGAGCGGCCGTGCCACAGCACAGCAACCCGCTGTCTCTCGACGCGCGACATCGTTCTTGGGGCTCCCCTGACACGCAAGCAGCGAATAAAGACGGCTCCTCGCGTGCCGCTATTCACGGCAGCCGGTCTCGCGTACAACAGGCCGCCAAGACCCAGTGCACCCTTTCTGCGAGCCGGTTTCCGAGTGAACTCTTTGGCGCATCCCTCCTCGGAGATGAGCGTGAGGTACAAGCGCACCTTTCGCCCCGCGCATCACAACAACAGCGGTCGCGTGTCTCGGTGCAGCGCAGGAAGGCAGGCCATTCCATGCATAATTCATACACTGCGCCGCCGCCAGCAGCGCGCTTTCGCTTTTGGGTCGACCTCGCGCTGTCGTTTCCGCAACGCTTCGCCCCGTCTTCCGACACACGCCGGTCGGTTCACTCGCACGCGGTAATCTCCGGGGGGTGGAGAGTAAAGGTCGCGGCGGCCTGCCCTAAAGTCACTGCAAGGCCTTTTTTTTTTTTTTTTTTTTCACAATACCGCATTCCTTTTCCCCACGTCAACGGATTTTTAAGAAATACGGTAGAAGCTGCCAAACGTTGCCAGCAAAGCGACAATTGTTTGCGCTAGCCAGTCACCGTGTAGCTGCTTTAGCAGCTCTGTTACAGTAAGCGACGCAGCCAGCTTAGAAGATATAGTGAAGTAGCAGTGAGATGAAAAAAAAAAAAATGAATTTTTGAAGTTGGCTAAGGCAATACTTGCACATCTATGCAAGTGCCATAAAGGACATCGAAGAGACATCGGAAGGACGTCACTACAAGAAAACACGCTGCAAGGGACGTGCTCGCTGTTTCCAGCAAAATTGGGCAGCGACATTCATACACCTTCCAAGCCAAGCAACGTGAGCAAAACGGACGCGGTACGAATAAACATTTTTCCTGTCAAGTGTGCCAAAGAGCGGCTCATTAATTTATGCCCGACAGTATCGTCGCACCAACAGCGGTCCAACATGTTCCTTTGGGCGAGGCAACTAACGCAACTTGTGAAAACGATTGCCATCTTGTGTCGCGTACATACGGAGCGAGTCGTTTCTCGTATCGAGGCAAAAATTAAAAAAAAAAAAAACAAAACAAATCATGCAACTGCTAGAAACTTATCGTCCACTTCATTAGATCACCTCGCTTCCTCCGATGTGCACCCTGAATTAGATGGAAAGGGACCACAATCGATTTTGACAGACTCCACCTAATCTTGAGAAGATGGGCATCTGGCACTGCACAACGCCAGCAATGCATCTTTTTGTCAGCGATCGTCTCTTCAGGTCGACCCTACTACGCGCATTTTCGTCCAGCTCACGTCAGCCGCGACAGCGCCGTCCAAGTATAAGCTTGCAATTTCAGCCCGTGTACCGAGTATACGATGGCCACGAAGGGTGATGACAATTTTTTCCCGCCACCCAACCATATTGCGCAGTGCAGCAGTATTTGTTCGCACTTTGGCCCTTTCGAAATACCGCCCCCGCGGCCGGAATTCCGACCTCTGAGCCCGGCAGGAGAAAAACCGATCAGCCATCGCAGAGAACGGGATAATAACCAGGATCGTTACAAATGAATTCCTTCGTAGAAACCAAAATTGAAAGACCGCAGCCGAGATCTATTAAACGGCGAAAAGCCGCACTTCCCGTGTGTTCGTGTTTCCACGGGCTATCACTGCACGTACAGCTTAATTTTAGAGCTTTATTATCACGTGTAGTTATGCGCTGAATGGCAATGTGGCCGCCGGAAAACGCCGATATCGAGGCTGCAGGTGGCTTTGATATGCAAGGAGAGGCGCTCAGCTCTGGCTGACCGGAAGTGAACCCCTCTTTGTCACCACTGGATGGCCCAACATCGACGGTAGGAACTGGAGGAATACTATCCTGGCCGCCCGAAAGAATCGCTGAGGATGGTAACACTGCGCTCGAAATGCAAACAGACTGCTTCATCATGTCAGCACGGCTATGCCGTTCGAGCGTGAAATTGCAACAAACTACTTCCTTGCCGCGCCTATTAAAACTATTCAATTTGAACGTTGGCATTCTGCGTGACCCGAGAGCGCTTTTCGACACAAAGTACCGTTATCATCGAGAGAAGCGATCTTCAGTGTCGGATGAGGTTTCTTTATCAGCTTTGTGAGGGATAGGATAGGAAATACGTTAATTTCTCTAGGATGGTCTTGTGCTAGTAGGAGAAGAGGTCCATCTTTCTTCTTCTCACAGGGTCGGTGCCCCTATTCCAGGGCTCCGCTGAGCTTCACTGCTCGCTGGGCGTGCTGGATCAGACCTAGTTAGCAACCCAGATCGCCGCTGGAGAGCCGGCCCTCCCCCTGTTCCGCACTCGGGTCTTTACGAAAGCTATCGTTATTTCTACATTCCCACGTGATGTGGTATAACGAAGGTTTGTTACCACACCATGGGCAGGTGTCCCGATATTGCGACGGGTAAATCTTGCTAAGGATATGCAGGTTTGGGAACGTTCCTGTCTGCAGTCTTCGCCAGTGTTGCCTCTTGTTGTTTTAGATCCCAATGGCGGCGGGATCTAAAACGGATCTTGTGAGGGAGTTTTTTTTTATACTCTCACCACAACCAGTCAACGTGGATTGATCGCGGTGTCGAAGGTGACGTCCTCGTCTCGCGCTGATGCTGCGCAGCCACGACATCATTTTCGCCCTTTCTCTGCATCCCCACCGGAGTTTGTATAGACGCAAGCGACTGCTTTGCGTAAATAAGAAACAATTCGTTCGTCCGATTTTGTTTGGGAGAAAGACAGCTGCCCTACGCAGCGTAGACAATCGGACAGATTCCCGTCCGTAACTTCCGTTCTTGCTATGGAGATCCGCCCATTTCCGGGCCTCTCTGAAGGTACCTGTCGTATGTTCTAAACGATTTCGTGCGATCAGCAGCAGTTTAGCGGAACGGGTTTTCTCCAATGTGACCCGGACCGCAAATGCTTAGAGGGCAGCTGCCCTCTCCGGCTCGAATCCTAGCAACCAACAATTGCTCGTCGAGAGGGCGTCACGGATCGCGTCAGCGATCGGGATGCTGGACTGAGGATCGACTCTGCTCGTCAGGGACGGCTACAACAAAATCCAAAATCAATGTTTCTACCACCGCCAACCGAGCTGAATTTTTCCGCGACTCATATTTCTGGAATCTTCTTTGTGGGATTTAACGTCCCAAAGCGACTCAGGCTATGACGTCGTAGTGGAGGGCTCCAGAAATTTTGACCTCCTGGGGTTCTTTAACGTGCACTGACAACGCACAGCACACGGGCGCCTTGCTTTTCGCCTCCTCCGAAAAGCGGCCGCCGAGGCCAGGATTCGATTCCGCGTTCTTGGGAACCATATTTCTGGAATCGGAGTTTGTTTTCTTACCTTGCCTTTTTTCTTCTTTAGACCACTAAAAATAATGCTATGATGAGCAGACATTGAGGGAATTAAGTTCTGATATTGACGATTAAAGCTCTTTTTTTTTTTTTTGTTTTTTACTCACATCCGCCTGAATCCGTCTGTTTTGCCGCGGCGAGGAAATATTTAACTTGGCACAGAAAAAGCGATATTACCCGCATAACGTGGTAATGATTAAGGTTGCGCCGTGTACACTTTAAAACGTAAAACGGCGCAACACGTATGGCCACAGAACAAAGGCGGCGACAACCGAAGCACGCGTTGTTCTGTGTGACGTCGTTTTCTTTCGTCAGAGCTCGCACGTGTTACGACACCGTGCGTTTAAAGAAAGTGATATTTTATGCACGGGGTTAGTGTACCACCTGGCTAAACAATAATTCCAACATATACAATGGCTTCCGTCAACCTGTCAGGCGTATTTCGAAACGCCTATTAACACCGCCTTCGTCCACAATAACGCGCCTTTTCGTTCGAAGAAATAATAATAAAAAAAAAAGGGAGCGCGCAGGCTCGAATGGATGTCTCAGCGAGAGGCAATGCATACGGCTACGCGTGCCGAGGAGAATGTTCGATATACCACTTAACGTGCGTCGGGATCGCTGTTGCGTACAACAGGATTGGGTCAGACATAGGAATAAAACCCCGTAAGAAAAGTTGATTCCTCTACAGATGCTAGCATGGCGAAAAATATTTCCCATTTCTAGCGCGAGCTGCGAGACCGTTAGGCCTTCTAAATAAAGTAATAACGACACCCAGTTTCTCCAATTCCGCGAGAAAAAAAAAAGAAAGAAAAAAGAGAAACGAATCTCAGGCAGCCCCGTGTCGAGAAAAGTATTGCTTCAGCGGACCCTTCGCTGGTAGACCAGGCGTCCAGGCAAATGCCCCCTCAGGGTCTCGCCCCAAACAGCGCCATTCAGTCCTGAAGGCCGCGGATTAAGCGAAAGCCCTTACAAAAATGAGTGTGAAGTAAGTGTTCATGTTGTTTACTTATGTAAAAGCAGTCAATAAATGTCTCACGAAAAGGACACATCATGTTGTTGACTTCTTGTCAATATCTATCGAATAGTGGTACACCAAATTTTTGAGTAGATGTACTGATTGATTGACGAGATGTATCAAAGCTGTTGATCTAGCACAGATTCTCTAATTATGATGTAGTTGTTGAGTTTATAAGTTGTATCATAGTTGTTGACTGCGCACAATGATATCAACTTTGCTGCATAAGCAACCAAGTTGACTGCATGAACTGCAGTTATTTAGCTGATAAGTTGTAACCGAGGCGTTAACTGCGCACAAAGTATTAATGAGCTAGCAATCCTGCTGCAAGCATCCAAGTTGTTGACTGCTTACGTCAGCTGTTGTGCAGAATAACCAAGTGACATATGTCTGCAAATGATTCAATTTATTTAAGAGCGGGCTGATCAGTATTTTTTTTTTTATTACTCAAACATCAGTGGATGCGTTCACTGCATCGGGAGCTACAACTGGAGCCTTCTGGTGCAGCCTGGCTATGTAGTTAGCCAGGCTGTTCTTGATGTTGGAGGCGGAAATTTATAGCATGTCCGTGCGAACAGCGAGTAGATCGACGTGAAAATCTTTGTCAAAGCAATTCAAGATGGCGGTCCAATCTGAGTGCCGATGATGATGTCATAGTCCAGTATAGCCATGAGTATAGCGATTGGAATCGAAACCCCGTGGGTATGACGTCATGGGCTGAAATAGCAGTATAGTTTTGGGATATCGCGAATCCAAGATGACGGCCTCTCAAATGAATTGTGCCCATAAAGCTCACCTTACTCCCTTTAATAAATTTCTTAATGGGACGATAGAACCGTCCTGAGGTCACGACATGTATATACATTCGCTCCGCTATATATATACTCCTACCACACGAGCTACCTTACCTGGAAAGGTTGCAGACCGAATTTGGTTTGAAAATCTAACCCTATGGGTTGTGGTATATAAATAAACTAAATTTAAATCAAAGGTGAACATTGAATACTTGGAATTACTAGTTAGAACGTAAACATATTGAATTAGTGACCGAATCCTAGACCACCCGAACCCCTCAAATGAAACCCGATTTTGATTTGGCCCGTTTATCAAGGGGGACATAACTCGGTAACGGTTATTCGTACACAAACGGGAGTGGTACCAAACGATTTGTCATGATGAGATCTATCGGAAATGATAGGCTACATCGTATATGTCAATCAAGTGATAGCACTTTCTGCGATAGGCGGCGCTAGACAGCGTATGCGTGAGTATATAGAGTCGTATCCTCGGGAGCTCCGTTTTTTCTCAGCATAATAAACGATGATTACCTGTTAACAGACTCGAAGTAGAACGAATTCTATTATTTTTTTTCCGCACGCAAAATGCGAGAAAACCCAAACACCTGTTATTACTTTTAATGCGCTTTTGATTTTTTTGTGCCGTTGTGCCAGAAAGGTAAAATAAAATCAACATCGAAGAAAACTGTCATCAGCGGACACAAAAGCGTTAGCAAGAGCAAAATCAGTAGCATGAAAGAAAAAAGAAAACGCAGTCAAGCTATGAACTGAGGCCTCCCCGAGAATTTTCGAAGCTCGATCATCCGTATATGTTTCAGCCAGTCAATGCATAGTTAACAAAATTTACACACATATGTTCAACTACGCTGTAGACTAAACATAAATATTCGTTTACACTTGCTGACCACAGTCAACAACCTGTGTTGAAGCAGTTGACTTCACAAAATGTCCACAGTCTGTCAACTCGTTGCGAATGCTGATTTTTGTAAGGCAGGACGACGCAGGACGAAGAAAGAAACAACACTGTCCCGAGGCCATACGTCTCTCGCCCCGCCATGTTCCACGAAACTAAGCCGAGCTGAGTTTCGAGAGAAGTGAAATTTCTCCAAATATGAGCCCAAAGGGTGCGCCGCGCACAGTTCGTCAACATCAGCCGAATGCGCCAGTCATCTCCTTCCAGCCACTGCATGCAAGTATTGCACACGACTCAGACCGCTGCGCTTTGATCCAGCAGATTACTTCTTGTGCCGACCACGTTATCCATCCTTGAGTTCCGATTCATTTGCGTTCGTTCGCTAATCCATGCTGAAAAAAAAAAAAAAAAAAAAAAAAAAAACACTGATGAAAATTCGATGCGATTTTTTCTATCTGAACGATTTTAGGACTCTGTTATCACTGTGATGTTCGCCGGCCGAAAAAAAGGTACTGTCACGATCATAGCATTGCGGGACGTGGGAGCGAGTGACAGACATGCGTTCCACGCCATGTAACGGTACACACAGCCGCTCTATCATCCGTTGCAGGCAGCTATGTACACCTTCACTTCTATCCCTCACGGGCCATTCATAGACACGAACGAGCAGGTGCCACTTCGATAACTTGCGCTCTCAGACATCCTACATTGAGCGTCTGAGATCGCCGAAGGAGACCCCGTACTGACAAATTTCATGGGGCGTCGATTTTTGTAAAAAGGGAACAGCCAGTGCGACATGTTTTTTTTTTCTCTTCCTGACTGCTCTAGCACTCTTCACATGTACGACTCATCTATCACTATCAATTAGTATACACTGAATTCAAACGTCCAAGCCACAAAACTGTTCTAAACGAAACGACGGCTGCAGTACCTAGGAAAATGAAGGGAATGCGCCATTTTTTTTTTTTTTTTTTTTACACGTGGACGGAGGAGCGAAAATATTGCTAGACACAGGTTCATCTTTAAGAAATTGCCGCTTACTTGTCAGCGCTTACTGACTGCGAATGCTTTGGAGCAAACGGGAGCTTGGTCTATGCCGAGGCCGAGTTCACGCTGAAAAGCGAAATGCTGTGCAGCTATTCAATCATGCAGGAAGCAGAAGGAAATGAAATCCAAGTGGACCGCAGGTCTTGCCAAGGAAAGGAAAAAAAAAAAACTGCAGGCAAAAGCGGACATAGAAGTTGAATACACAGATAACGCGCAGTTACACCCTAGTGGCTGGCGAGTGCCTCGGTGCGCCAGCTTTCGAAGCGGCCCCTGATTCCAGTTTGTATATGCATGCACGGCACGCGTAGGTTGAGGATACACAGCTACCTCGGAGGCTGGGGTGGACAAGAGAACGGGATGTAGTGGTATGCAGTTCTGCCACGCACTCTCGCGTACCGCAACATTGTGATTGCGGCAGTACATTACTGCTGAGAAAATAGGGTCCATAAGGACAACCGTCTTGCCCCCGCCACTTCATTCAATCTCAGCGGGACGTAAATAACGAAGGGAACTGCGCGATAGCTATCAGATAGTGAATGGTGGTGTATGTCGGCCTCAGAGATCCTAGTTTAATCGCGTTTGCCGTCATATCACTGTTCAGCTGTGGCAGTGATCTGTCATTAGAAGGCGGTATAGTCTATATGGCTGCCGGCCAACTATGCACTTTGTATTCGGCGTCCGCTTTCAATGATGCGCTTGTATATTTTTTTCCTCTTTCTCAGCGCTGTCCCGAGTCTTATTTCCAGTCCCCTGGCTCATGTTCGCAGCCTGAGCATCGTGTATGTTCGCTTCATCTCGAGTGAAAGGGCAAAAAATCAAGGAGCAAAACTACCGCACAAGGGTTATCCACTTCTAGCTATAACATGGTCACTGCTTTCAAAGCAACATTGAGTCCGACGCAAGCGCATATCAATGCAAGCCCAGAGGGAGCCGGACGTGCTGTGCTGCTTCACACAGCCTGTCACCTATTGCGCGGCCAGGTGGTATGCAATGACGCTTTGAAAGCTGTGTCCTTGTTATAGCTAGAAGTGGATGAGGCTGTACCTGTTCTGAACCTACATTATAACGCAGTGGTGCTTCATCTCGGCTGCAAGTCGACTCCTCCACGATGCAACACAGCGGTCGCGTTTCATCCTTACCGTCCAACATGGAGGAAAGAAATGGCGCCGAACCGCTAGCGGCCGACTACCACCTCCCAGGTGGACGCGCAGTCTAACGGCGCCGTTTGTGGCTCCCTTCGCGCAGCAAAGTTTGGTTTCTTCTTTGAGGAGCTGCAATTGCGAAACGCACTAAAACGGCCCCACATCCACGCCCTGGTCGCTGCGGTGCACGAGGGTTCTATCAACTGGACAATCCGGAAGGCTCAGTTAGGCCTGCCGCAGTACGGGCTAGATGCAAACTCTTTTCAGAAAAACGCAATAATTGCGTAAACTCCTGTGTAATGCACTGCGCAGGCTTAGAGCGGGTGGTTCGTCCGAGGTCGGGCAATATGGTGCGCTGTCTTTTCTCAAGGACGCACACAGCTTTCCGCATCGCAGTGGACAATGGCTTGCGGCTCCGCTCCAGTTGCAGTCGTCCCCTTTGTCCGGCTTAATGAAGTCCGCGCACGTTTCTAAAGGGACAAGCGGTGCTTAGCGGCGGAAGCTGCGCCGAAAGTGAGGCCGCGGGAACGGCCAGTGTCCTCGGCCGACGCCTTGCACTGTTCAGCTTCCTCTGTCGGCTTTCTTCACTTCGTTTGGCATTCCAGCGAGACGCTGTCATTTGCTTCCCCGCTCACAGTCTTTTTTTTTTTTTCTAATTTGCTTGAAACTAGCCGTTGTGCAAGCGAGACGATTATATCGAAGGAATGACACAATCTTAATTAAAATTACACTCCTTCGGCGATGCCTATGGTTGAGAAGGCGTTTGCGCCGTATTTAGATGTTCTCGACTCTCCTGCAAGTCCGTATACTCCGAGTTTGCGGCGTTTTTCGAAGTGTCGTTTCCTCCGTGTCCGCCCCCTACCGATTGGGAAACGCCGGAACAGGAAGTGATGGAAACCCAACGACGTGTCCGGTTCCGGTGTTTCCGCCAATCAGACGGCTCGAGGTCAGGGAGAAAACCGTCCGAAGACGACGCAAACTCGGAATACGGGCCTTCCACTGCCACCTGTAGAACGAATCGCACCACGGTCGGATCGCTTTTGCTCAGTATATCAGCTGCGTGATGAGAGGCACCCCGACCTCGCCACGCGTCCACAGCAGCCAGCCTTCGAACCTTACGTTTGCACAGCCGCGCAGCTGTGCGCCTGGTTAGTGCTGCATGTCGCTTTGCGCACTCCTGGCTGCTGGAGCGGCGGCCATGCCGTTCTTACGGGGAGGCCTAGCCGAGTGTCGCATAATGAGCGCTTTTGAAAGTGGTACCACGTTCGTGGCTGCGAAATGTCTCTGTCCTGTCCTGCTCTATTGTACTGGCTTCCGCGTGTCCCACAGGCGCTTGCGTCTCCGCTGCCGCGCTTCGACTGCGTCTGCTGTAGACACGGGAATTGCGAGCGCGAACACTTCTCGCTACTGAAGCCAACGCTCGTTGGAACTATGCCGACCACAGAAGAACGTGGCTGTCGTTAAAGGTGGCGTTGGTTAAGAGTTCGCGAGGTTGTGATTATAGCTGCGTAAGCGTAAACACATTCTGGCGATCGCATGCTCTGCTTGTCACTGTCTGTACTCAACCATAACTAATTACAACGATTCGAACAGAGAGTCGCAAAGGGCTCGTTCGCAAAGCTGCAGCGACCACCCGTCGCAGCAACCAGCTGGTCAACCACTCGAACTGGGCGCCGTATAACACTACCGCTGGCAGAGAAATCGAAAGGGGAGGGAAGCAGCCCATGCGATCTATCATTTTTAACTGCTATACTCATCTATTGTATCTCACATTTACGAAGAGAGTTACCACTTCGGTCAACTTCCAAACAAAAGACTGGAAAATAGTATCGATGAGAGAAATACGAGATTATAAGTAAAATGCAAAAGCAACTACAGCTGCACATTTCTCGCCACCTCATTTGTGCTCAGTTAGGCAGTGAAAATACGACAAACCGCATGCACGACCAAGGAGCCCAATTACCAAAAATGATTGCGCCTATCGTCCCTTTTCCGATCACTTATGATTGCTTTCCAAGCAGAAACCATGTTTCGGTGCGAAAGCACAGAAGCTTTTGAGCGACACGACAGCCCATTCGATTTTTGTACTTCCCGCCATTATTAACTGGTACTGAGCCAGTACCGAGTTCATAAAGCAAACTGCCGATAAAACCTGGACGCGTTCCCGACCACAAAGAATATACGCTGCTGCATTATTTAAAGTCTCGCTCTGCAAGATCCACAGCGGCCGACAGATTAGCTTCGTATATCTTCATATATAGATTTGGTTCGCATCTTAACAGCGAGAACAGCAGAAGAAACGGCCAGTGAGCAACGGGGCGGTTGACGCGTTTCGCGCTCAGCCGCGATTGCCATTACACGCACACAGACACACTGACGAGCTGCACATTACTGCGAACGTTTCTAGACTTTTCCTTCGTGCACCTTCAAATATGTAAAAAACAACGCTACCTCGAAACCATTTACTGTTTAGCTTCGTCTTTAAGTAAAGCTGTACTAGCAACAACGTATATGCAACTGAATCAATTCATGGCTGCATATTTATCTGCGTCAATCCTTAGTAGCTTCCTGTATCCTATGTATAACTGCCAAGTTTTCTTCATTCTTGCCTACTCTTCTCTGTTAGATGTGGGGACACTTAAGCTTCGCCGTTAATTGTATGACGCGAAAGCGTTATGGCTGCCGTCTGCGATTCCCTTGCTAATCCAAGTTCACGTTCGTGCACTTTGCCAACTCGCTTAATCACTTGAACTTGTGCATCTTATCTCACAATTATTCTTCGGTATATACAGTCGTTATCAAAGAGGTTATGTGACAGACCATCCGCGCGAACGTGCCAGCGTGTTCTATATAGGGCAGCACGGATTCGCGATGTAAAAATATATTCTTACACCGCGCTCGTGATCCAAAGGCCCCGAAGGCACTTCGATCTAATCACGAAGGAGCTGGCAGATGTGGCCGTTCGATCCAGCCAGGTCGGTCACGTATTGTGGTCTCGTGATACCTCCATAACCCGTCCATCAATCACATGCTGGCGTAGTCGTGATTTCGGGCTCACAACACCCGACGCTATCCCGCCAAACACTCGAACGTGGAGTTCAAATGTCCCATCGCTAGCAGCACTCACTGTACTCCGTTTCATACATCAAGTGCAACACTGCCAAAGCTAGAGCTCTTGTTTGCGCTATCCGCATCCGCGATGAAAAATAGTGCTTGCTATTGACGAGAGGAAATAATAGCTGCATTGTCTGCATGCTTAATACATCTTACGTTTGCCATCAACTCCATAAAAAGCACTTCTTTTAGGGAGAAAATATCGCATTCGGCGAATTTGTATATTTTGTTTGTCATTTTCATTCGTGTCGCGTTTTCGCTGCACGGCAACCCTGCCAGCGGTGCCAGTATAGTGAACTAGACCTTGACTGCCTCTTTGCTGTGGATTTTTTTTCTATAAAATCCGCACTGCAAAGATGTCCAGGCACGCGAAGCAAGTTATTGCAAACGTGTATTCTCGGAATAGAGCCCGTTTCCGCAGAAACCACTCAGCCACGAAACGAACGCGTATGATACGCCTCCTTTTTTTTTTCTTTGGGGACTATTTGCGTAGCTTTCGCTGCGTTGCACCTGATGTATGAAATGGAGTATAGCTGTAAGGAACAAAAAAAAAAAAAAAAAACAACTCCTCTGTCGAAACAGGCAAGTACGATTGAGAGTGCATTATCAACGCCAACACTGCCGAGGTGCACCGCTGAAAATGCTTCGTGGGGAACCGAATAAATGGCGAATTCGCGTTTACGCGTCGGGTATATTGCGTCACTAGGCCACCCGGCTCAAGGGCCCTATATAGAGTCGATACTTAAAAGAAAACAGCTTATTCAGGTGTTGAACAAATATATGGTGGCTAGCGAGGCTGTGCTATGGTCAGGATACTAATAATTCACTATAAGGTTACAACAAGAAGAGCCCTCTCTCACTCAGGACTCTGTTCCGCGTGGCTAAGCTAACGAGCTCTCAGACCAGCGAAGCACCTGAGTAAGGCGGCGACAAGGGCAAGAATTTGTGATTCCAGAAAGGTTGCCGTGGGACAACGCTCAATTCTATAGGACCCTAAAGAGAGCATCTAATCTCGCCTGGTAGGGCACATAGGCGCCCCTTGAGTATAATATGACTTCCCTACAAAAAAAGTGATACCTCGTGGCAGGTGCTAGCGGTAACGCTTGACTGAAAGCCGTTGCGGCCCAGGTTCAGTTGTCTTTTTCTTCTTCTCTGGTGCGCATTCCTCGAAGGTTGTTCGGAAGGATGACCAAAACTGCTAGACTATAATGGTTCAACAACAGGTGCGCGCATATTCTGCAATGCAGGGCGCTGCAGACGGGAGATAACAGTGCTGTGCAACTCTGCGTTACGAAATAAATGTCAGCGAACATATACGCATTATTCAACGATAGTAAAAGGAAAGCAACCACTGTAATACAACAAGTCCACGCACGAGCATCAAATAAATAATAACGAAGGAGAAAAAGCGAAATGATTATACAAAAAGTAACAACTCAGCTGACTATTTTGGAGAGGCAGTTTGACTGGTGGACGAAGGTAAACGTAAAACATGTAACTGAAAACTGTGGCGTTTACTTCAGTAACGATCGAGACCTGTGAGTAGTAACTGCGGACAAGAATGCACGCAGTATTACAGGTTTCTTGCGTTCTTTGTTTTCCTTTCTCTATCTCTATATTGCTCAGTTCATTTCTTACTTCCTTTCTTGTATTCGAGACAATTTGAGACCAACTGTTTTAGAGGCAAGGCAAAAGGAAAGAAAAATGCGAAGTATAGGTCGTGAGGCAGCACACGTAACAATGAGATCACTTTCATATCGTTACACGCCATATGGCGATACAATACAGTATCGTCAGTTATTACTTTCTGTATGTTTAATCATCATTTGTAAGGGCAAGGGAAAAGGGAGAACCACAGGCGAACCATGCCATCACTAAACCTTTCGTAATAACTATGAACGTAAGTACATATTTTCGCTCGGAATTGAGTAGGTTAATTACACAAAGCCCGATGCACAAGACTACATAGCACCAAGTGTAGACGCAAGCAGTTATTTTTGCTCACAGAGTAGCTACGATGGCGAGGAAAAAAAAAAAAATGGCAATGGCTTATCTCTGCTATGCCATGGATATACGTAGCGTAAAGCGTAAAGCGTAAAGCGCCCGCGGCAGTGCCCTCTGGGAAGATTCAGTCTTCCGGGCCTCTCTCGCGGCCGCTCTGGGAAAGCGTCTTGTCGTGACTGCACATCGCGCGCCCCCTGTCAAACACAACCAGCATTTCATTGAACGCATTAAAGTTCCCCGGCGTTCTACAGGAGAGGAAAGGCGCAGTATCTGTCACTCGCGGAATCCCGCTGCCAGTCTCACTGTAGACAAGGGGAATTATGAAGAGCGTTTCACGATTGCCATTCAAAATGTGGCTGCAGAGCCTCCCGAATGGCTCTCAAGGGCCTTTGTTGTCGCTGCGGGAGTTTTAAAGCGACGGGGCCAGTCTAACACTGGCTGAACATGACATTCATTCATGCACATTGCCTTGTGTGTCTTTTTTAATGTTTTGATAGGATTTTCCTTTTGTGTTACGTAGTGTGCCAAAACCAGGCAATAAAGAAAAAAAACCCGGGCGTGGTGCAGGGTAAACCTCTGGGCTGGGGATCCAAGGGGTGGAGGACAAGGTGAACTAATTTATTTTTTAATTATCGATTCAATGGTGATTGGGCATGATACTTCTGGTTGGTCGCTTCGAATTTGGCAGCTCTCGCGCATGCGCATAACGGGCGGCCAAAACTCACGCGACACTCGGCTCTGACCCGCGTAGTGTAGCTTTACGCTACAAAACTTTACCGAGACGCAGTGTTTAGGCGTCGAGAATGCCCTAGGCCAATGTCGGACCAATGCCAACTGGTCTGAGGCTAGCCAAGGCACGCCACGTTGGGGCAGAATGGTGCGGAAAATGAGGGGAATATTGCCTCGACTCCATTTTTTCTGCTTCTGCATGGATTCTATTCGTCCGGCAGGACACTCGCTCAACAGCCCCAGTATTAGTGACAATCTCTGTAATCCATGGTTTCTGCTTGATTAAGACATGACATAACTAATCAATTTTCTCCAACTTCGTATTGAGTATGCTTTTCTGCGTTATCTGATATTTCGTTCCAAACACTGCGTTCGGCTTTCTGTTTTATTCAACTGTTTCATCTGTATTGCGTTCTAGCTTATAAAGCAAATAAGTGTTTTCAAGAAACGGAGTGCTCATACGACAGCCCGGATGTTGTATACGTGCAAGTGTATGCGCCGAGGTATAGTAGAAAGAAGTGTCTGGGCACGCCGATCTCCAGCAATGGCCAGCGGTTCCCGGTCCAATAACAGCAGCTTGGAGCGGCAATGGCGTCGCGTTGCAGGTGCTTCCGTCCCCATTGCAACAATCTGACAGCGAAGTTCCAAGTAACAGCGCTTCTCTGCAGAGACAGCTGCTCTTCATTTTGCGTCGAAGTATGACCCATCCCCACATGCTGGCTCTCCACAACACGGCCGGTCTCGAAGGGAGAGTCCTCGAGGTTGGCTGTGGGATATTTCAGTTCGTGCTCGGAGCAAGCGGCCCTTCGGTTGGAGCACACATGCCACCCAAGGCTTGCTATTAAAGGTAAACTATAACGCAAACAGGAGTGTTTTCTAGTCGCACACCCAAAAACACTATTCAAAACAAAATACGGAATTCGTAAACGTAGCGAGTGATTGAGGAATCACTCGCAAAAACCGTAGTGGCACAACAATTGGACCCCCCGCAGTTGCAGTTGTGGCATTTCGGTGGCTTTCTGCTGCTTGTGGAAACCCCGAGTGGGCATGCGTTGTATAAATTTAAGGTCTACATTGAGGGAAGCGAACGCCGATCGAATGAATTAACGACTTCATGGGCGAGCGCCCACTGCCAACGCAGACTACCAATCCAATTTGTTTTCGCCCAACGTTTTCTGTGCTTGTGAGGTGCATGCATGCGACGGGTACATTCTTGCACGCTGCGCGCGTTCGTCCCCCCCCCCCCCCCCCCCCCCCCCCCCAGCGTTTCATCATGAGCGTTTCGTCTCCATTTCCAAACCCGAAGCGTTCAAATCTGCGCTTCTTCATCATCCATGTTAAAAAATTCTTAGTTCTAATGTTTGTATAAGTAGTTAAACCACTCCTATCTGTAACGCCTCAACGGCCCTGATAGTAACCAGATAAATAAATCGGGGCGGGCGCAAACTATAACAGCGTCACCACTGTAACAAACCTAGGACCACCAAGCCAGCCAAGTTTCAGCCTCCAGCATGATGTCCGAATTTCAGTCAACCACAATGAATCCGAATTGAAGACAGTTTTAGTGTGCCCATTTATACGTCACGACCGGTAAGGTCCCCAACTCCGCGACACGCCGCCAGGTGCACGCATCGTACGCTTGGTAGGAATTAAAAAAAAATAATAATAAATTCAGTTTATCTTGCATTGTTAGTTTATCTAAGAAATGCAATTGGGCAAGGACAAAAACGTTTCAACAGTGCACTTCCATGTTGCGACACATGATCTGTCAAGAAAGTCCGCAATACTCTCATAATGCCTGAAAAGCAGGCGTTGTCATAGCCGCAACCCTAAACTGACGGCAGCGGCATGCATTCTCAGCGCACAAGAATGCCTTCTAAATATGAATTATATGAAAACACTCATTCAGTTTCCTAACCACAAAAATGGGTTTTCCGCTCAGCCGGGTCGCTTTCGTCTCCCCACACGCTGTAGTAGCACATTTCTCTGACTCCGAAGACTTGCGTGGCGAACACATGTTTCATCCACGATCCCCAATCGACGCAAAAAATTATCCCGATGATTGCGATAAAGCGTCCACACAAAAACGTCCCTTGAGCTAACTTATCAAATTGACACACATTTGTTTCGTGTCGTCCTTCCGTCGAGGTACTGTACATATAAAATATCGGTCTTGCGCGCGCTCAGGCCTTCGACAGTCCTGGACTCTCCATAAGCATACCAGGGCTGCTTTCCACAGCCAACGTGGGAAGGCTGGGAGGCGGCCCTGTCCAGCTCGGACCTCGAGGAACAACGAGCCCTCGTGGAAAGAGCACGGGCAGCGGCTTTTACCAACGGTGTCCCGGACTAGGGACCCGACCAGCCTTCCCTTAATCTAAGTCAATGTCAATAAACGTTTTCATCATCATCTCAGCCGATGAGTCTTTCCCTCGAAAGTGCAAACATTGACGCTTCCAACATATACCGGACTGCAGAATGGAGCACATCTCACCCATGGCCGGCATGAGTTATAATCGAACAGTGATATTCACCAGCCGCACGAATGGCGGAGCCATCACCAACAAATTTATGAGGCGTTCTTCAAGAGGCGTCACTATATGCTAGGGAGCCACACCTGCCTGCACAAGTTTCCGTTTGTCCAGGAGATTATACACGGAAACAAGGCCACCAGCCGCAAATGATCCTGTGTAACGAGATTAACCGAATGAGTACCTCTTTTTCTTTTCTGCGAGGGCTAACACGTCACGAGGCAAATTCTCATTGCGCTTAAAGAGCAATTTGGATAGCAAAAGTATATTCAATGGAATCCCCGCTTCTGTCGCGGTGATGATCAAAACATCCCGAAATTGGCCGCCATGGCGTTCTGACGGAGGAAAAGCTGGTCCACCCCATTTCCTGAGAGCAAAACGCAGAGGAAGGTTCCTGCAACTCTCTGAAGCAGCTATATGCTAACGTCGCCGGCTCGCATTCCCCCTGTGCTTGACCGAGCCCGCACGCCTCGAACGGCGAAGAAGGAAGCGGTCATTCGGGTGATGGTATCGTGTGTCCATTTTCCCTGTCTCAAAAAGACGCAGGTGTTAAAAAAAGAAAAAAAGAACGCGCTTTCACATGAGCAGCGCAGACTGGCCACAAGCCATCGTCTGAATTATTTTGGGCATCTTTTTGTTTGTTTGTTTGCCGCTGCAGCTGGGCAAAGCGAACATCAAATGCGGATTTAGACAGGTTCTAATTTCAGTATCAAGAAGAATAAGAAGAAGGCGAAACTCGGCACAGTAAAAACATCTTGTTATTGCGCAGACATGCAACGCATCATCTTTAGATGTGCACAGTTGGAGATACACAAAGAAAGCAGTCCTGCCACAGACGTCCGAGCAGCGTTTCTACCCGGCGGCTTCCTGACGAGTGTCGAAATCGCGATCAATAACTATGTCACGCCATGCAGTGACACCCGAGACAGTACGAGGACGCACACGCCTTGTTCCACCGGGCGCATGGGCTCTCGTTAGGTAATTCCAATCTGCCTCCCTACGCGTCACAAAATGCCATGGCGTGTCCATGCCTCGTCCCACTGCTTCCACAAGTATGAGCAGCGGCATGAGGGCCAGCTTGCGCGCGGTTCTATCCCTCACTCTGAGGCAGCATTGCGATACGAGCGAAATTGGAAACCGTCCGCATACGGCTGAGCAAAATGCGTTTAAGTATAAATCATCCTTTTGTTACTCCTTCTTTTTTTTTTAGAGCCCTTTGGCACCCACTCTCGGGAAGGTATCCGGACAGCAGAGGACACGAGACCAGCCATCCGCATTCACAGCGGCGAGCTCTCAGCAGGGCGGACGGATGATGCGGCGCCGCCCCCTCCGCGCATCGCTGTGGTCGGTGCTAGAGCCTTTATTTATGTCTTGCGTCGGGGTTCAAAAAATAATCGCCGGCGGACGCCTGCCCGGCAGTACTCAAACATTTCGACCCTTCCTTTTCTGGCCTCTGCCCTTTCTTTGGAGAGGTGGCGAACACCTTTCAAATGGTCTGGGCCCTCTGGGCACGCCAGCTAAACTCTTCTCTTTTACCCATAACCCCTTTCCCTATGCCTGGATCTAGCGGCACAACAAGCACTGGTCCAGCGAGCTCGTGTGGCGACCCAGGCCAACGGAGTCCCGGAATAAGGGACTCCACCTAGTATTGTAAAGGGGAGCGGCCCACTAGGAGTGGCTCTCAAAGCAACCTCTCCTTTTGTAATAAATGCTTTCCACCACCACCAGACTCATTTGACTCGTGCGGAGCAGGGATTGATTGGGGCGGCGCCCGGAGGCAATAACGGCGCCCAAATAGGACACGGTTTTACAGAGTCAGGGGTGAAAAGTACCCCAATGTTGTCGGTTACTTAGAAGAAGCGCGTGTGGCCTTCGAAATCGCCTCGAACACAGCGCGCTTTACAGTTGCAAACCGCAGAGGCCCAAGGCGAAGTTCGCGGTTGCTGCTACGACACCGGACACGAGTGTATACGTTGCACAGACGCGTCCACTTCTAGCTGTAACAAGGTCACTGCTTACAAAGAGTCACTGCGTCCAACACGACTGCGCAATAAAGCTAAACGGCAGGCAATGTGAAGCTTTGTGCTCCGGCTCTCTCTGTGCTTGAATCGCTTTGCGTCGATATGTCCCTGCGTCGGACTGTTGCTTTGAAAGCAGTGAGCGTGTTATAGCTAATTGGGAAGAACTTCTCGTTGGGCTAGATGGTGCATGCTGTAACGAAAGAACTATAGTGCAACTAAGACGAAAACAAGAAATGACCACACAGGACTAGCGCTAGTGTTATAGCTTGCAGTTGGTATCCCTGTACATCTACAGGAAACACAGTAGCGGGCGCATGGCAAGGACAAACGCTACAAGCGATCAACTCATCATCACAACGTAGGTTATCTCAACGGGCGCACGTGTAAAACACTACCAGGCTTGGAAAAGTAGTGGAAAATAGATTTAGGCCAACGGCATTTCTGCCGGAAACGAACGGTGTGTCTCACTAGCGCTACCGCAACATCGGCAACCTCGAATGCGTGAAGGATCCGGAGAACCATTCCTATGCTCCGCCATTCGCGTTCAGTTAGCGGTTTTCCTAACAACATCGGACCGCCACCTATTGCTAAACAGCTGTCAAGAACGCGTGCGTCACCGAGAAAACGAAAGATCGCCGGCCTGTTTACATCCAAAAAAGCGGCGCGTAGCTATCGATGCAAACATGGAAGCCTCTAACATTGATCAAAATAGCTCTTTGGGCTAGTTGATTCATATTTAGCCCCTGAAAAGACCAGCGCGAAAAAAAAAAAAAAAAAAAAACGGGACCGCGCAGTGCCCGTCCTGTCGTTTTGTGTTCCTTGGTTCCCGTTTTCTTTTTTTTTTTTTCGCTGGTTTTTTATGTGCTGTAACATATGGGGAACTACGGCCCCGAATTCAGCGCCGAGGAGCTCCTGAACGGACGACTTTCGACCACTGCTGCTAAAAAGGAAAGTAGGCCTCTCAAACCTGCGAGCGCGGCTGTCTGTCGTACCCATCAACGGCGCCGACGCTTCCCTCCGCGATCGACGACATCGGATACTTTCAAGGAAACAGCTCCAGCCGGGAAGTGCACAACAGTGAGACAGGGTCGAACGGTAATCTGGAGAACTAACACCACCCACTAGGAACAGAAATTCAAACCGGGGAAGGACCCGCGCTGCTCGGCGCCAAATCAGCTAGAACAGAAACCTCCCAAAGAGCACGATTACGCAGCATCCAGCCATTTCCCGCAACGCTCTCAGTCACGGACACGGGTTAAAGATACCTCTGGGACCTTCGATTCGACTGCATTCAGGCCAGTCGAGCCACCACCCTCGGGAACAGTTGGCTCAAATGCAAACGCGGGCATCTCCTGCCATAGCCCCATGCAAGTGAAACTATAATGCCCGGCGAATGATCCGCGCACGGTTTGCCGACGCATAAGCTGCCGCTGATGTCATAAATGCTGCACGACCAACTGAATGTATAGTACTCAAAACCACATCAAGTGTACCGCATTGACGAGAAGACAGGTGCTACAGCAATTCTATGCCGAGGCTTTTTACATTTTATGCGTATCCAAGGGAACCGTCGCCGGCAGGACCGCAGCCCTTGTAGCAGACGCCACACAGCGAGCGATCGTTTCATACTCTACGATGACTTGCAGCGCGTGCACTCCAGCCATCGTCATTGACAACGAATGAATTTCCGTCGTTAGTGACGAGTGATGCAATGTAAAGACCTAAGTGACGAGGCACTTGCATTCTGGCAGCTGAAAGAGAGATATGTGCGTGTGTTGATGTCTTCGGCACATCGCGTTCAAGTCGGTACGCAGCACGTTTTAAAGTATTGATATGGAATCCCTCTTCGAAGGGCATCTGTCTGACACACCACTGAAAACTGTAGCTCATCATATACCTACCTGTTAAAGACGAAATGCAGCTCGAATCGGGGAAAACATTTCACACACCCGTACACCCCGCACTTTCGCGCAGGCAGCAGTGCCCACAGCGCAAAGTTTCGCCTGCGGATTCGTCTGCTTCGCAGCACACGATTCCGCAAAGCGCTTCTGCTCCTGTGACAAGAGACGCGGCTACTCTGGAAAAAGGTGAATGCTTACGTTCAGTCGCCCCGCAGATATGCGCGCCGTTCTTCCCGACGACAACACAAACTCGCCGGCTGGGTTCAGGCACCCACACACAACCGCACACAACCAGATGTCGGCACGAACGTCACGCCACTGCACGAGTCCGTCGGTACGACCTCGGCGGCTGCAGGCGCCCCCTCTCTCTCCGCGCTGATAGGTGCGCCCTCTAGGCGCCAGTTCTACACTTTCTCCAGCCCGCCGCTGAGCCGGAGAGGTCGCGCGCCGCTCGCGAGTTCTCTTTCCCCGGCTTTCGTCGGCCCCAGCTGTGTTGTGGTATGAATGGTATGTTGTGGAAGTTGTGTGCAGGAACACTTAATTGCGGTGGCTCGGGAGATCGCCGCGGGTACTCGAGCGGCGGATGCCAGTGCCGGCCGGGCCCAGTGCTTGTCAAGTGTCTTCGTCTTCTAGTTGGTGCATTGCCGCATGCAAAGCGACTGGACGAAACTTAACGCTGAGCGCAACTTTACCAGCCTGCTTTGCAAAATAAACATGACCTGTAGAGGTTAGTATCATTTCTGCCGCTGCATCGTCCGAGCTTCTATAAAAGTTTCGGATCGTCGAAGCCAGGTTAAAAACGTTTCAATGATAAAAATGCTTGCTGGGCTGGTTAACATAGTTTACCATATAGTGGATGTTTGTTATATTCAGTCCTGACAAGGACAGTCGTGGGTTCGTTAATAATGCTTGCTGATCCCACAGTGCACCGGCACATTCTCAACTAGCTGCATCTTTATGAATTCAACACGTTTTTGTCACCCATTTAGGGGTTTTTCGAAATGTTTTCTGAATTTGTTGCAAGAGACGTCAACGATCAGCTTGAAGATGTCACGCAGATTGTATTTGGCAATCGAAAAGACAGACTCTTCCGAGAGAGAAATAACTTTTGTTAGCGTCCCTCAAAAATGAAGGGCAGTTGAAACGACAGACGCTTCAGAGACAATTATTTGATGTTATAAGTTCAGCAGCGCATTGTTCGGCCGTCACCGCGTAGTGAGGCATTAGTATCATAACCTCTGGCGGCGCCGAAAGAAAAAAAAGGCACAGTGAGTGACCTAAAGCCTCTGCATGAAAATGTTGTTTATACATTTTTGTTTATTTGTTTTTTCTTGTTACATTCTACAAAAAAGAAGCTCTGTACTAGCGGGTTACAGTTACCTAAGGCTGTTTTTAAGCATAAGCGATAGCAACTCAACTGCCAAGTTGGCAAGTAGTTTGGGTTTATCCATTGTATGGAAAGATTGCTCGTGTCTCGCAACTGGATTCTCGGTATCAGAAACGCAGTTCCGGGTAAGCGACTTCCTGCGTTTAATACAGTAAGTAAGGCGTTCTAAAGTCAGCGATATGTTTCATGCTTTTTTACGAGGGAAGTCGACTTTTGCCGAGCAGTATACGGAGCCACAAGAATGAATCTGTGGTATTGTCTTTTCAAATAAGCAGTGGCGTCGCGAGGGGGGTGCGGTCTGCACCGGGTGCAGCGCTTAGAGGGGTGCAGCTTGGCAGTGAGAGGGAGAAAGGGACGGGGGGAAAAATGAAATATTGTCGAAAGACGCGAAAAGGCGCTCATCGGTGCCACTGACTGGTAAGTGTGATCTTCTCGTAGAACGAATTATTCTGTTGTGAGTGGTTGAAAACGCACGCCTTAATTTAGGCCAGAGACTCCACACAATTTTGACTTTGGGCCGGGCACGTGCGTGTACCCTGGAAATACTTAACCCGATACCCATCGCAAACACCTGCGCGGGAGCGTGTTAGACCCGTTTCACATGCATGCGATTTTCGCCTGCGACACTGTGAATTCCGTCGGTCTGCGACTGGGAAGGGCCGTCGGTCAAGCCGCAGACAGCTTGCGACGGGTTTCCAACTTGTTGGATTTCGATCGCAGCGTCGGTGTGATCGGTCTGCGATGGACCGTGGAGCATCCTGACGCCGCGTCATTATTTTCCGATTATTTTCGATCCAGTCGCAGCATGTGAAACGGGCCTTAGACGACACCCGTCAGCGGCCGCGCCGCCGCATCGCCTCTGTGTATATGCAGTTCACTCTACTTTCCCAGAGAGGACCCTCCGACAGTCTTTTTTTTTTTTATGTATCTCCTATGCCTCTCTCGATCCTCGGCGCAGTCACGCATGGCTCGCACTTTCAAAACGCCGAAACGCACGGGATGCCTGTTGCTCAATGGAATGGCAATTGGTCTGAACACCACTCGCCGACTAGAAATAAAATATAATTAATTAGACGGACGCCTGTAGCAATACCAGGCGCTTTAAGAGACGAATTGAGAGCAAATGTACAGGGTCGTCCACTTTAAGTGCGAACACGGCTCCGCGTGGCCGCGCTCCGCGAAGCGCCAGCGGATCCGGCGCGTTCGCGCATCGAAGCAAAGCCGCGCAGGCGCACAGGGGCCCGGGGGAGAAGCTTCTTGTCGTCTGCTACAGCGCTGGCGCGCACCTCGCTTGCATTGCTGGAAAGCAATGCCATTGACATAGGCAGGTTTCATCAGCTCAGTAAGACCGCGATTAAAAATGATGCTCTCTTCGAAGATTCAGCTATCTCAAGGATCTAGCTAGTCGTCTTGACAAAGCCAGCATTTTTTGGAAGAGAGTCCAATTTGTTTATTAAAAATCAAATTAGCTAACCTTTTGGTCCCTAACACCAGCACACTAACTTCTTTCGAAATCGTGACGCGATTACATGCTCTCACGCCGCTTGACACCACGCACTAAAACAACTCGGTTAGATAAATACGGGATGAACGTAGTGCCAAACGCAGACTCTGCTATAGCATATTGTTCAACGATGAGCACAGGCTCTTTGTCTGCAGTGCCACAGCTGATGCCGGCTCGTTTGTGATCCGAGAGGAGTCAGCGTGACCGTCCAGGAGCGATCATGTGACTTCGAATCGCGCAGCGTTTGTTTTCAGCGCGACGCGCTGTCGTATGGCGCTGCCAAGAGCTTCGAAACGCCTCTCGGACGCTGTTGACGTGTCTCTGCGGTAGTTATAATTAGCTAAAAAGGCAACAGAGCGCAACTTTAACACGTGGACGAAGAAGAGACAGGACACCACAGCGCGGCTATTAGCTAGCAGCGCTGTGGTGTTCTGTCTTTTTTTCGTCCCTGTCTTAAAGTAGCGTTACATTAAATTTTTAGCCGTCATGAATTAGTAACCAGCGCGATAAGCCACGCTCACAAATTAAAATTTCTAAAGAAAAAAAAAGCGTAATCACAGACATACAGAGTAGCGTAATTCTGCTGTTGTTGGTGCTTTTTTTCATCTAATGACAATGCTTGAGTTGCTCAGCAAACGCTCACCTAATTATCATGTGCTCATATCGGGGCCGCTTACTTAAAAGAGGGAGCATTAATATGACGATTTCGGGACGAGAGGTCGAAGCCTCTAAATGGAACTATTTTGTACCCAGAACTGCGTCGGAACGTCACTATATTTGTAATTTGTTAAATGCACTCGGGCTGACCCATCGTCAGAACCGGGCATCATAGGTGGGTAATACACTTTTGTACTGCGTCAATGTCTAAGCGTATTCAGAATAATGTTCTTGGATATTTACAGTTATCGGCTGCATCTAGTTCGCGCTTTGGCGCCAGTTCTGCATTTGCTAGCGCACGAACCGCAGTTTTGAGCTGGCAATGCATACTAATCTGGTGGACTGCGAAAAAGCTTGAAAATAAATTCTGGCAAAACAGAGAATTCTTGGAGATTGATGTAGATAACGATAAGAGACCAAAAAAAAAAACAGCATCAACAAAAAAAAACAAACAAACAAACTGCGGGATAACATCGAGGGAGAAGGGGGAGAACAAGCGCTAGTAATTGATGGGCTATCGCCGAGATCAAGAAGAGGAAAGATGCTTAACGAAATAGATTTAGATGTGTTTATTGTCTGAAAAGACAGAGAGACCGGCCTGAAAGTCGAATATTTAGCCTGATACTCTGCTCTGGGGAAAGGTAAGAAGAAGGTTTGGCAGGGCACGCACTGCGGTAATAAGGGAGCTGATCACAGTGATGAGCATTTACATAATGAATTCGGCAAAAGCAGTGAAGGGCGGGTGAGGTCACTATGTTTGCAAAGAAGCTGTAGGCGAAGCTGGTACATGAAAAGGTTGATTTTGGGGTCCACGGGGGAGACCATTGACACTTAGGGACTTAACACGGTACTACGATGATGACGAAGATCATCAATGTAAGGCATCGCTAGCACCGGAACTTCCAGGTGCAGCCAGCCACGGACCGAGTGCACCGCGACGGTTTTGCTTCTAGCAGGAATGCAGGCTGGCAGCGGCCAGACAGAGAGGCGCCGCAGACGATGCACGAAAAGGCATTAGGATGGCAAGTGTCACTGGGTGACTGACAGTCAATGGGTCCCCAAAGGGGGAGTTTAGGCGGCTTTGTGTCACTGCTCTTCACGAACGGACACACCGCCGTCTCAGCAGAGACGTCTGTTCACGGAAGAGCCGTGTCCAGGCACGGCCGGGCGCCGCCGCCGCTGCCGCAAGATTCCAACCATGGTCCAGACAAATGGGTGTTGTCCAGCGACGGGGTGGCGTGGCCCGACACCGAACAAAAGGGTCGTGCTCGCGGCGACAGACAAGCATGCTTCACCGTTCTTTGCTTCGTGCCGCCGCTGCCAGAGGTCATGAACTTTGCAAGTTCTAGGAAAGCGGAGGGGACAAGACGGTGGTGGTCCACCATGGAAAACGACGCTACTCATTTACTTCGATGATCTTAACGCGAGAACGGCAAGGTGCAAGGCTAAATCCAGGGAACATGTTGCATTTTGCGTTTTATTTTTTTTTTTCTCTCCTTTAGTGAGTGATGGTTTCACCCCCACTGCCGAAGGCACCGGTCAGTTTCACGATGCGGTACAGTCCAATCCTTTTGGCTGAACTCTACCTTCCACATTTTTTGTATATAACCAACTTGATTTTCACAGTGTGTGTGTTTTGTGAAGAGGGGATTTAATACTGTTAAAATGAAAGGGGAGCTGCATGTAGCCACTACCCAATAATGTTGACATGCGTGGCGATTCGACGTTATCGAACTATATGTGCTGGACTTCTAGGGTTCAGTAACAATTACCGGAGACCTTATTCTCGTCTAAAGGCTCCGTATAAGGGCCTCCCTTGGGAAACCTAGCTAGATCTCTTTCTTCACGACTTACATATGAATATCGACCGCAACATGCTGAACAATGCCATTTTCCTATATTTCGCGAAAGCTTTTGACAAAGTTCCTCTCCGCCCGCTATTACTAAATCTTGCGCAGCTAACTTTATACCCTAATATTCTAAAATGGATTGAATAATTTCTAACCAATTGTTGTCAGTCAGTATATGTTAACGGCCACCTATCTAAATCACTCCTTGTTACGTCAGGCGTTTTGCAAGGATCTGCCGTCTGCATGTTTCCTGCCGCATTCATATGTTTGCGGATGATTTTATCTTTTACCACACCTTAGCGATCGTCATGATCAACATATACTTCAGTGTAATAAATTGGTGTAGTAAATAGCTCACGCCTCTCAACCTTACTAACCCTAGCGAAAAAACCTTATGGATCACAATAACCTCATACAAATTTCTCATACTAAACTCATATAATCTCATCCAAATATAATTCAATGTATGAGAAATATATGACATTGTATGAGATATGTATGAGTTTAGTATGAGAAATCTGTATGAGGTTATTGTGACCCATACGGTTTTTTCGCTAGGGAAATGTAAACTAATATCCTTCTCTCGTCATCACAATCCCTATCACTTTTAGTATTCAGTTTGTAATACACCGATTGAGCTAACACAATCATATAAATACCTAGCAGTCACCCCCTCTTCAGATCTATCATGGCGTGATCATATTAGTAACATCATTTCAGCATTAGACGAAACATCAGGTTTCCTTCACGACCTATAAAGGTGATCGCATATGAAACGCTTGTAAGACCCATATTAGAATATGCATCAACTCTTCCATGTGGAGCTCACATCAAGAGTATCTAATCATTGCATTGGAGTCCGTTTAAAATCGCGCCGCCCGGTTCATTCATATTTTTATACTCATATGACGCCACTGCTCCAGCATAGAAAGCAAAATCCGGATTGCCACTATACTCTCTTTTCACCGCTTTGCAAGCCTTACTCTTTTTCCCATGCTTTTTTATTCATCTCTGAATTAAGCGCCATGTATCAAAGCTGCAGTGCGCAAGTCTCATCGTCATCCACTTCATGTTGCGCGGCCACCAGCGCACACTACTACCTTTTCTTCTTCGCGCTTTTCACGAGAAATCTGCAGAAACGGCGGAAGAAAGGGCCATAGCGCTTGCGATAACCGGTACAGAGACAAAATAATAATCATTGATTCAAATTCCGCGGTCGACAGTTACGTCAAAGGGAGAATCTCAAAAGAAGCAAACAATGTATTAAAGCTAGGCTACTCGAAAAGAGACATCCAAATAATGCGAGCACCGACCCCCTCCCGGCTATACATGCAGTGAAACGAAGGGGTTCTAATTTTCCGAAGGGTCTAACTTCCCGGGTGGGCCCGGGCACCTACCATAATATCTATAGCGGTCTGGACCGACTACTTAGATATAAAGACATAACACAACACTACAGACTAAGTCAAGCGGTATACCGGTGGTCGCTCTTCGCGGCGTGGGCGACCGCATTGGTTTGGAGCGTGGAGATCGGAGCAAAAAAACGAATATTTTTGCGATTCCGAGATGTGCAAATAAATAAACTGTTTGACAAAGCAGATATGTTGTTCCTGCCATGGAGCAAGTGTGTAAAAAGCAGCGTTTCGTTTCGCTGGGCCGGTTTGTACGACGTTTTCACTTGGCGACCCATGTGGACTCTGAGCGACGTATTTTGTTGAGGCAGAAAGCCGCGTCATCAGTGCATTCATGCTCGCGAATCGCTCTAAAATTTGGCCTTAATGTCATGCCATCATAGCTGCACGAAAGCGCTGCACTGTTTAAACACCAAGCTCATATGAAACGTATGGCGATATCTTTTAAGGCGGACGTGCAAAAGAGGGAGCCCTTTCTCTCATTAATTACCGCCTGTTCGTTACGGCTGTCGTTCAGATTTAGTTTATTCCGATTCATCACCACAAGGTTAATTGAAAACTAAAATAAAAATGAAACATAAGATTTGTAAGCATGGCTTCCTCACCATACCGCGTCAACATGACGATATGAAATGCGCATATTTTTCAGATGTATTTTCATTTTTTCGACTGGATGAGCAATAGGAGCGATAAACGTGAAATTTTCAGTTGTAATTTAATTTTTCGGACGGGGTGAGCAATGGGTCTGAACCAACGCAGTATTTCTTTGCAGATGTCTTCTCGCTACTTGATCACGCGCTTTTCTTCCGGTAGTGAAAGAATGCACCTCGAGTGCTAATTACGGCTGTTTTACTAAGCTCAAATGGCCATTTCGCTACTGCTTCGAACAGTAGCATACCTTTGCCTCCTAGACTGCCTCTTGATATACGCTGAAGGCAAACAAGCTGTTATACACACGGTATATCAGCACATGAACAATATATACACTCAATCGCCGCGCTGAGACATGCCATAAAATAAAAGTTAAATATCATAAAAACTGCCGCTATAAAGCGTTTGCCGCCCTTTAATATGGCATGTTTGCTACGTGCGGCAATACTAACAGAGTTTTCCCTTGCGAGATAGCGAGTTCATTCGCACTCGTATCAACGACATACATGGCAAAATTAATTTTCAAAAGGAATTAAATTACATTACTAATTACTTCGCTGAAAAGCGCAAAAAGTAATTAAATTACATTATTCATTACTGCTCCGAAAAAGTAATGAAATTACGTTATAATTACTTCTACTGAGTAATTCAATTACTTTTAAATTACTTTCCAGGTTCCGTCCATGCAAAAACTAAGTAAAGCTAGTGACAAAACAACTTGTTCTCCAGACGCGAAGCACACACATTCTTTCGTCTTCCCGCCAAATTCCGTCCCAGAGTGGAGACCTATCCCTTCCCTCTTTTCTACAGCACTTGCCATTACCAGAACAAGACAAAAAAAAAAAAAAAGAAGCAGAAGCAGGGCCGAACGGTCGTGAAATGACCGGGAAAACCAGCGTCTTGCTAGCCCGAGCTGTCTCCGCCATTTCAAGGGCCCGAAGAAGCTAGCTTATTTATTGTATTCTGCAGTCCCAAGAATCGCCGTCGGCACCTAGCTTGCACTCACTGTTCAGTAATGCTCAAGCCACGGCGGCTCACGCCATGGACCCTACTACCTATCTCCCCCCATCCCAATCCTCCCTCGCCCCGCGTTGACGAGTGTAACCAGGCACCGTTGTGCCCCAGCCGACGCAACTGGTAGTGACTGCGCCGCGCTCCCAACTAGTTTTCAACTCCAGCCTTCTTGCACCATCTCTCCCTTCGGCATTCCCTTGACGCCTTGTGTCCTTGTGTCCTTGCTGCTTGGAGAATGGTTGTCATAGCCGCACTAAGTGACCTTGCTACACACGAGGTTTCAGACGCACTGTTCTGCTGAATTCTGTCTCCTTTTGCCGATCCGTTACGCTGGCTTCGGCTTGCCACACGTCGTTTCTGCTTTCGCGGCACTCTACTTTTGTCTATTGAAGAAGTAGGGGCGCACTTTAGTAAAAGTAATTTCTAAAAGAATTAATCACTATTGCTGCGAAATTACTACCAAAAGTAATTCATTACCTTACTAAATTACCAACCGGAAAAGTAATTCAAAGTACAGCGAAAAGTAATTAAATTACTGTAATTTCATTACTATAATTCAATAACTTGCTGCCATGTTTGATCAACGAACGTTTATTTTGAAACTATAGTGTAGCCAAACTCATAGATAACTTCGTATTTATGACTGATATGACATACTGCTACTTATTTTAACGCCAAATCTCACACGAACGATGCCACAACATCAAGAAGCAGGTCCGCTTGTCAAAACATTCGCTATACGGCAGCGGCGCTATCACCGACTCAGCCGCCATGTCGTGCTGCCGCCGCGCCACCTATAGGAGCTGGAACTTATGAGCAGGTGGGAACCAACACAACACAAAGACACATGCCAAAGTTGCGAAAACAGCATACAGGGTGCCATAACGCAAACATATTAGGAAGAAAGAACAGAGGCCTCGCTCTGATGCTCAGCTTGGACCCGACAACACAACTTGCATTTATCCAACTGGCCGAAGACGCCGCCCAGACTCAAGAGCTCCGAGACGCCGTTTAAAGGGATAGGTATCCCCATCCCAATCTGTTGGACAATGTATTTCAATCAATCAATCAATCAATCAATCAATCAATCAATCAATCAATCAATCAATCAATCAATCAATCAATCAGTCAATCAATCAATCAATCAGTCAATCAATCAATCAATCAATCAATCAATCAATCAATCAATCAATCAATCAAGCAATCAATAAATCAATGGAGTAGCTACCGACTGGAACAGCCTGCCATGACATAGTCGCCATGCATCGCATCGCCATCTACTTTAGAACGTGTAAGCGATCATCTAAAATTTTATATAATCACCGCTGTTTGTTCGTATTTCCAGTGTATTCTCACCCCTTATGTAACACCCTCTGAAATAGGGGCCTTTAAGGAACAAAAACTGAACACATTTGCAGTCCTCTGAGGCGGTGCCGGCAGCGCTGACCATTTGAAGAAAATCGCAAGCATATCTCTAACAGGCTCTAAGCGTGACAGCGTTGGTACTTCCTATGCATGGCAGAAAAAAATAAAAAAATATGGGGGACACTCCGCCTATAAGGGTATGACGAGTCGGCGTAAGCTTCCAGTCCATATATAAAGCCCCGCTTTGGCCAAGCATATATGAGTGTGCCTGTGTGTGCTAGGGGTAGGGGACTGGCATTCTAGTTCTGACGTCACCCTCCCGTATGAAAGGAGAGGCCCGAGTTTGCAGCTCCTGCCAACGTCAGGCAACTTTATTTGTCCGGTCAGTGCGCAGCCACGTGAGATGCCTGCTAGTGCAATGCCATGCTCTTGATTTCGCACACACAACGCCGCCGCCGCCGACGTATTTTCGGCGAACGGGCCCTTTTAACGCCATCGCGTCAAAATGGTGAGTCGGCGTCGACTGTTTTAAGCCTGGCTGCCTCGCAAAATCCTAAGCGTACCCCCTTCGCTGGTAGCTTTTGGCAGGTGACACTGATTGGTGTGTGACGTCGCGGCACCAGACGACATGGTCGAGTTGGAGGCTAGCTCCCCACATACGGGAGGAAAAGAAGAGATGCGAACACTCCGGAAAACTGCCCTTTGAGCCATATCGAAGCCTACAAAAATCACAAGGAAAATTAATTTCAATTTTCTAATTTGCAATTTTCTCAAAGAAAATTACACAGCAGAAAAAATTATTCCGAAACAAGCATTAATTTCTCTGCGACTTCATGTGTATACATAGGCGATAACAGATAAATCACGTATGTTGTAGAAGAGCAATGCCCTCAAGTATGCCGCACGAATTTCATTGATCGTCTGTGGAATTTTTTTTTTTCGTAAATATTAACACGGTTTTCGGTAACGGTGTCTCAGGAATCACTCAGGTACCCCTTGTAACTCACGAAGTGTCGGTAGCTGTATACCATACCAGCGCGAAAAAATTAACTTTTTTAATTAATCAAAACTGTTCGATCATGTGCAAAGGATATTTCCGGCAAATACCCCACGAGAAGCAGGCGTTTCGGAAAGCATGGTGTTAACGTCCCAGTTAAATATCTTCATGTGGCCATATAGCTCATGTGTTAATAAGTAATCCAGCACTGTATAGGGGGTTCAGCTCAGGCTTTGTCGCTTTTGATGTACGTAAATAGCACTGCTGAAAGCACGGACGGCTTTGTCGAGAACTAGCCTGGTCACGAGTGTCTAATTTATAGTGCCGATACAGATCTCCAAAGCCAGAACACGTTGACCCAAACATTTGTAAACCATGGGACTGGCGCGAAATGCGCGGAATGCAAATTAGCTTTCAGGAAACAGCCATGCCAATAATAATAAAAAATAATAATAGCCGATCGTCTTTCTGTTATGTCATTAGAGATCGCGATACAGTATAGTTGGCGAAATATTTACACTTAATAATCACAAATAACCTTGCCCAGGATGAGAAGAATATTAACAATTCCACAGGTATAGGCCATTCCTATATAGGCTGCGCATGAATGTTCACAGGCATGGATAAAAAGGGCTTGGAAACTTTGTCGGAAGGTCGTGAGATTAATGTGATGACTATTAGGACTGAAGATGGAGTATATGCGTGTGAGCGTTAGAAAATAGAGGCACAGATGAAAGGATTTGTGACCAATGGAGTAGCATGTCGGCGAACCTTAATCGGCAAGGGGAGCCGCAGACGTGGTGCCGGGTCGTTTAAGTGGTGCTAAGGTCTGTCAAATATCGATGGATCTGTGTCAACCCTCTGAAACACCTCCATAGACCTCGTCTTTCACTATCGCGGAGCAATATAAAATGCGTTCATTACATTAATGTCCACCTCTGGTTTGGTTTACGGGCTTCAACGGTTTATAGCGACTCAGGCTATGAGGGAGGCCGTAGTGGAAGGTTACGCGTAATACTTTCGACTACCTGGGGTCTTTTAACATTCACTGACATCGCACAGCACACCGCACAGCTTTGCTTTCCACCTTCATCGAAAAGCGGCAGCCGCGGCCGGGATTCGATCCGCCATCGATGGGTTTAGCAGTTCATTTCTCTTACTGCAATGTTATTACGTCTTTCATTGCTTTACGACAACACAATCATGTAGAATTCCGGCCAAAAATAATTAGCAAATGCCTCATACACTCATTCATCATCTGTGCGTGCGTGTGCTTAGGAGCAAGCATCGAAGCACCAAATACGAGCTGGTACGCAAGCTCCTTATGCAATATATTACGGCTATCCCCTCTAGAGTGTGCGCTAAGGGTCTTCTTTTAAGGTGCTGGTCTCTGCTTCATGAAGCATAACAAAATTAGCAACGAGAACTTCTAAAACAGTTGCTTTTCAAAATTAACGTGCAACAGAATGTCAAGAAAGCCGCGCCGGTGTGACGTTGTGTGAATAAATTTGTCGTGCGGCAATAAAAATTGGAAGGAAAATAACCCAATAGTAAATGATTTCTTTTGGGTAATTGTCCAGTTACATTTCTGTGTGTTAATCGGCCCCTTTAGTCAGTTACAGTCTACATGATGGAGGTGCACGAAATCAGTTACTTATATATCCGTGTAAACACGGCTGTGTTACTTTAGGCTTACTCCTGAACAACACACTACGGAATTCAAAAACTGTGCCAAGCAAGCATGCCACTTTAGCTCAAAGGTGTATCCCTTCAATTCTCACGATCCCTCTTCTTCGCATAAAGCAGAGGCGATGCATTACTGCTGCTTGGGAATTCTAAAAAAATCTGTCCGGTTGGGTGACTGCATTTCTGCTTTCCACATAGGTCCTTCCCTCTGGTCTTGTGTCCCATCGATCGCTACTAACTTGCCCAGTTTATCGCCCTAACGGCCACTCTGCTTTTGGGTGCGTTTCTTCGCCAAGAGCTCCAATATGCCTGACCTTAACGGGTGGTTCGCTCTATACGTGAGCTCAGCTGTCGCTCCAGCTGCCGCCACGTGCGCAGCTGCATCCCCCAACGGCAAAAAAAAACAAAAAAAAAAACAAAACAAAATAAAACAAAACAAAACGGGACAGCAAGGCCACCGGAGTGCTGCGCAGATCAAACGGGCCGCTTTTATATAGAAACGTCCCTGAAGCTGAGCCCTGATGATACACTTCCAGCCACGTCACCATCTCCGGCATTTGGCTCAGTGCTGCGTCTCGTCAGATATACACGGAAAGCATGCGGCTAGAGTGTGGAAAGTGCGCAATTTAAATTTGTCGCTGATCTGGTATTTCGATATGTCGCTGATCTGGCGACATATCACGCGACACTCTATTTGACCCATTTCGCTGCCTCGCTTAGTCGCGCTCGAGCACCCTTTAGCTATCTTAACGTCATGCGGTACTCAGCGAATGAAAAAATAGCGTTGAAATAAGACGGAGACCAGCACGCGCAAGCTGACGATCTTCTGCGTGTATAAATTAGTGCTAACGTGCGTTTTTTCTACACTGGGAATTTTATGTACTCTCGCCCCTTTCCCTAGCAATGGTCATGTTGAGTAAGGATCATTGTAATTTCAACTTAAGGGACACGTGACCTTACTCGCTGCATGTGAAAAGATGGTGATTATTCTTACCCCCGGTCATGTCCGTGTCCCCCTGCTCTGCCCCTCCGAAGTCGGTCTTTCGACAGGTCGCCTGAAGGAGTAACCTCGTTATTTATTTATGAATGACGCATTGTTTACAACCTTTCTTATGCATATTCAGAGGTGCTTTATAGTGCTGTAATTTGGCACGGATGAAGGATACCGCGGTTATCGCTCCGAAGACTATCGCTCCCAGATCCCATTCGACTAATGTTTATTACGTACAGTATCGCCGAGCTTCTTGCTCCAATTCCTTCTTGGTACTGAAGCCGTCACCTTATACGGGCGCACTGCTTCCGCACCTCATCACGGTATGTTTCGACGATAGCCTTTTATTCGCAACGAAACTTAGCTGGATGCGCGTGTTGGTGGTTGTGTCTTATTAAATATAGTAAGTGGGAAGGACCAAGAAGAATATTGCCAGCCGTGGCAGTTGCTTAATATTGAGGATGGCGTGAAAGAAATAGGGACAGGGAGAGTATAGCGAGAAGTACAGGGGGCAGCGATAGCAAGAAAGGACAGGGTAGCTTTTTACATCGTTAACAAGATACAAAAAAAGGACAACGAGTTCGCGTCGCTCGCGCGCAAGTGTCCGAGCACTGTCCACAAATGACTGCGCGCGAGTGGCCACTGAAATTGTTTACAATATACATATAATGTATTGGTGTATATACATAACCGCGCGCACGTAGCATCCTGTCGCATACTAGTCGCTCGCACGACACTGCACAAGCAGCCGGGGTGGGGCGCCCGGCAGCATACGCCCAAGGTATAGCACACACAGAGCGCTCGTGTCACGCGGAAATATCGAATGGGACTTCAAGACCGCCTGCTCGATGAACCCACCGAGGCTCGCCAATGCCCTGTCACGGATGAGGCCACAGGAGCGTCTCGAGGTTACCCGGGGGTGATTCCCAGCGCCCTGTAGGCCGCGAGCACCTCGAGAGCGATTTTAAACTGCGCCAGAAATGGACGAAATTGGTGGAGCTAGCGTGCACAAACAATTGCGTTTTCGAAATTGTAAAAACGTTTACAGCTATTACTATGACCAGCTGCAAATAGCTAATTGTAACTAGGCACGTATATATGTAATAGTTAAAAAGGGAGTTATTGGAATTTTGTTAGCTAGTAGCATTTTGAAGATGATTCATCTAGTTTCGATCTGCGTCAGCACTGGTATGACATATGCTGCACCGCAAAATAAATATATCATGTCGAAAAACCTATCTTTATAATTTAGCTGGCTGGCTTTCTTTAAACAAACAAACAAACAAACAAACAAACAAACAAACAAACAAACAAACAAACAAACAAACAAACAAGCAAGCAAACAAACAAACAAACAAACAAACAAACAAACAAACAAACAAACAAACAAGCAAACAAACAAACAAACAAACAAACAAACAAAAAAACAAACAAACAAACAAACAAACATGGTGTACAGCATGCAGTAGCTATGTTGGGAGTCTCGAAATAAACAAAAATTTATAAGGGAAAACTAAGCTCAGCCTTCAAGAGCATGACGCAACGGAGTTACAGTGATCCCGTCTGGGATTCTCCTTGCGGTTCCTCCGTTCGCTTAAATGTCGCTTCTACTCGCGCGTAATTATTTAATTGTGCCTCTAATATCTCATAAAAGTCTCATAAAGTCATAAGCTGCTACGGTATCCATACAGAGTCGTAAGCGACCGCTGTTTTAACCGTCTTAAAGCCCCGTTATAACGAAGCGGTACGAAACGTGCCTTTCGCTGTCTTCTCGCTCGCTCCTCTCAGCCACCGACAATCGCCGTTCAGGCTTGTTATGCGTTTTGTAATAGACTGTATGCAACCGGATCATCACGCGAGGTTTTACGGTTAAACTACGTGAACGTTAACATGGTAACCATTTGGGCTAGTTGGTGCGGATCTAATACATTGAACCAGCGAAAGACGCAGAAACACAAGAAGTCCAGCGCATGTGCCATGTACTCCTTTTTTCGTGTTTATGTGCATTTTGTTGGTTTAATATGTTAAACTACGTCACGCATACGTCACAAACATATTTAGTGCAAGAAAGCGCCAAGGCTCCAGCAACCTAAGTTCGGACAGGTGACGTCAAAGAAGCCTCCGGTCAGTCAGGGCTAGGTCATGTGGCCTGGTAACTAATACCAATCATAATCACGCTCGTGAGGAGGATCATGTTGTATGCCGTTTCAGTTGCAGTGAGTGACACAGATTTAACCCTAACCCCCCCGTCCCCCATTTTATAAATCCGTACGAAAGTGCCTGCGTGGCCTATAGAGACAGCATGCCAAACTCGGAATCTCAGGGTCCTGCCGAAAACAAAACCATCTACTGGAGCCCATCTATAAAACATTCAAGTGGGTGAGGTGATTCTGTTTTCGAGAGTTGAAGGCGATATTCTGGTCTCTATCCTAAACCGGTGTCCCGTTTCTTCCCGGCTGCGTATTGAAAACGCTCTTCGAAACGTTGGTTCCACGAGAGTGGTGACATTCGGTCACCTCTCCTCATACCTGGTTGCAGTAAAAAACGCCAAACCCTAATTTTGTCATATTGACCTGCCCAACATACTTAAAGATAATCCTACTAAATTCTGGCAGCTTTTAAACCCGCAATCTATACTCGCTGTTACCCTCACTGATGATTCCGGACGTGCTGTTTCCGATGTTGAGTGTGCTAACATCTTTAATTCTGCTTTCGCATCTGTATTCACTAAAGAACAGGAACCACCTCCCCTCACGACAGCAAATGACCAAAGAACTTCAATGCTAGCCGTTACTTTCTCAGAAACCGTCCTATCATGTCTTATTGATAAACTAAAATTGTCATCATCCGCCGGCTTTGACGAAATTAACACAAAGGTTCTAAAAAAATGTTAATCATACTTCTGCTAAGATTTTATGCTTGCTTTTCTCGCAGTCTCTCTCTACATGTGCAATACCCCATGACTGGAAAGTGGGGAAGGTCGTTCCGGTCCACATGTCGGGTAACAAAGATTCACCACTTAATTACCGGTCCATATCACTCACCAGCATACCATGTAAACTCATGGAGCACGTTATTTACTCTCTAACGATGAACTTTCTGGATTCAAATAATGTTTTCATTCATCGCAGCACGGATTTCGCAAATGGTACTCCTGTGAAAGTCAACTAGCACTTTTCATTCATGACTTCATGACTTACATGCTAACCTTGATGCTAACCTCCAAACTGACGCATTTTTCCTTGGCAATTCGTCAAGGTACCTCATAACCACTTATTTCTGAAACTTTCTCGCCTAAACTTGCATCCTGATGTACTAGCATGGATAAAAGAATCCTTAACTCACCGCTTCCAATCAGTCATCGTCAATAATCAAATGTCTAACCTCCTACCAGTCTCCTCGGGCATGCCCCAAGGATCCGTCCTTGGGCCACTTTTGTTTCTAATTTATATTAACGACCTTCCTGAGAATCTAGATTGCCATATTGGGGTGTTTGCTGAGGATTGTGCTGTTTATAAACAGTCACCCACCCTTTACAACAACAATCCCTTCAAATTAATTTAACTCGTGTGAACGACTGGTGCAATGAATGACTAATGACACTTAACACAAATAAATGTAAATATATGTCGTTTCATCGTCGCCACTACCCCCTCCCATTCACCTACAGCATATCTAACGTTCCCCTCGACCTTGTCCAATCATACAAATACCTTGGTGTTCATCTTTGTGATGATCGTGCGTGGAATACGCATATCTCAAACATCACATCATCCGCTGACAGAACACTAGGATTTTTAAAGCGTCACCTTCGCTCTGCACTTCATCATGTCAAGCTCCTCGCATACAAATCACTAGTTAGATCAAAATTACAATATGAATCTCCCATCTGGTCTCCGAAAGAAGTCCTTCAAAATCGAGCAACTAAATTCATTCATTCATTCATTCATTCATTCATTCATTCATTCATTCATTCATTCATTCATTCATTCATTCATTCATTCATTCATTCATTCATTCATTCATTCATCGTATTCCTTTGATATCAGCATATCATCCTTAAAATCACAGTCCAACCTACCTACATTGCTAGATTGCTACATTGCTAGTTTATGTTTGTTTCACAAGTATTTTACTCCGAGCTACGACAGGAACCTTACAACTGCGCACCCCCACCACGTATCTCCCTCCGCACCGGTCTGATCAGCAGCAAGTGTCACTACTCGCGCCTGCACCACTACATTTTCTTCATCATTCTTCCCCCGGGACTGCCAGCGACTGGAACGGCCTTTCTCGAGAACTTGCTGCTATCACATGCTGATATTTATTTCTTGAAAGAATCGCGCGTGTACTTGCTCAGTGAAAATCTTGTATTTATATAACTTACTTACCCATACACGTTACCTACTGTGTTTTTCATTTCTGTGCGCCCCACCCCTTATGTAATAATACCCTCTAAAGAGAGTCTTTAAGGTATTAAAGTGAAGTGAAGTCGTATACGAGCCTAGTCGTCATATGTGGTGCCCCGCAGGGTGCCGCCCCGCCAGCGTATATCGATGGTCAGTACAGCCATATACAGGTTTATGCGGGATTCGGATTCATAAAAAAAAATAAATAAATGTGTTGCCTAACTACCCAGAAGTTTGAGCAGATGGAGCGTATTTTCATTCAGCTGCTTCGCGCGACCACACATGTTTATCTCCTTTTTCTGCTAACCCAAACACCAACCTCATTTGTCCATGAGTCCACACCCACTGGTCAAGTGAAGCGATGTTTTTCCCTTCATCATCCTACTTCACGATCCCTTCTGGAGCCTTCTCATTATTTGCGACTGATTGAGAAGCGACTTTGTTTATAAGCGCTAGTGAATATGGAAATTCGCTTTGCGCTTGCGGCGACAATTATTGACCTTATGGTCACTTTACAGGAATAGCGGCTAAAAATGTTGCAGTTTCCAACTTCATCAATAATCGCGCACATCTGAGCTTTTACGGTAGCTATGACGTCATACTTCGCATATAGCTGCCATCAGGTTCGTACGCAACGCGTTGTATTGCAGTAGGTTACATGCAAAAAATTATATCTTATTCAAATTCTGTACTGATTTGATTGTTTTTTGTAAAGTGTAATGTACTTGGCAATGCCGTTGTTTTGTCAATAATCGATTAATATTTGCCCCTCAAGTTCGTTGAAACCATTGAAACCCTTTTGAGTCGTCAACTATACTGACATTTTTTTTTTTTTTTGCGCACTAATCAGTAACCACAAACTAACTGACAAATAAAATTCTGATTCTGATAACATCGAAAAGCTGAGATACGTAGCAGATACACTGACAGCGGTTGAGCTGCGGAGAATCCGCGCACGCTAGGATCTTGGCGCATGCAACCCCGAGCGCCGTTCATTTGACTAGCATCGCGTTTCCCATTCGCATCTCTCCTTCACCACGACGGCACAAACAGCGATATATATTTAGGGAGCTTGAACGGTGTCCCCTCAGTGCGCGAACAGCGGAGCGTGGCGCTTTGCTTAACTTCGAGGTTGTGAGCAAGGTTGCCGTGTTTCCATGTTAGTATTAGTCGTTTATTTAACCAGAAAAAATGGAAAGAAAAGATGATGCTAGCCGCGGCTATTTCTTATAATATTGCCACCTGGTGGTTTTAGGTAGCGCCTGAGAGACGGACAAGTTGAAGATTCTTGTGCGCTACCAAACCCCTTCCCCCCCCCCCCCCCCCCCCCCTTCCCCCAAACCCGGTGGTGATATCTTAAACATCCTAGCCGCGGTTGAAGGAAAGAAAGGGGGCAGGAAGGGGATAGAGAGGTGAAGTACGAAACTCTTGCTCGTTCGCTCGTTGGTTGGTTGGTTGTTGGTTGGTTGGTCGGTCCGTCGGTCGGTCGGTTTGTTGGTGGGTTGGTTGGTTGGTTGGTTGGTTGGTTGGTTGATTGATTGGTTCGTTGGTTGGTTGATTGGTTGGTTGGTTAATCGGCCGGTCGGTAGGTTTGTCCGTTCATCCATTGGTTCGTTCATTGGTTCGCCGGTTGGTTCATTGGTTCGTTGGCTCGCTCGTCCGTCCGTCCATTCGTTCATTCATTCGTGCATGTTCGTTTGTCCGTACATCCGTCCGTCCGTCCGTCCGTATGTTCGTTCTTTCGTTTCTTCGTTCGCTAGTTCGTCCGTCCGTGCCTCCGTACGTTCGTCCTTTTGTTCGTCCGTCCGTCCTTCCGTCTGTCCGTTCATTCGTCCATCCGTGCGTTCGTCTATCCGTCCGTTTGTGTGTTCGTTCGTTCGTCACAACGGTCGTCCTTTCGTTCGTTCATTTGTCCGTACGTTCGTTCGTTCGTTCGTTCGTTCGTTCGTTCGTTCGTTCGTTCGTTCGTTCGTTCGTTCGTTTGTCCGTTCGTTCGTTCGTTCGTTCGCCCGTCCGTCTGTTCGATCGTTCTTTCGTTCGTTCGTCCGTCCGTTCTCTCGTTCAGTCGTCCATTCGTTCTTTCGTCCACCCGTCTGTCTGTCCGTCCGTCCGTCTTTCCGTCCGTTCGCTAGTTTGTCCGTCCATCCGTTCCGTTCAGCCTTTCGCTCGTTCGTCCGTCCATCCGTCCGTTCGTTCCCTCTTTCGTCAGTTCGTTCGTTCATTCGTCCGTCCGTCCGTCCGTCCGTCCTTCCGTCCGTCCGTTCGCTTGTCCATTCGTTCGTTCGTCCGTACGACCGTTCGTTCGTTCGTCCGTCCTTTCATTCGTTCGTTCATTCGTTCGTTCGTTCGTTTGTCCGTCCGTCCGTTCAGCTTTTCGCTTGTTCGTTAGTCCGCCCTTTCGTTCGTTCATTCGTCCGTACGTTCGTTCGTCCGTCCGTTCGTTCTTTCGTTCGTTCGTCCGTCCGTTCCCTCGTTTGGTCGTCTATTCGTTCTTTCGTCTGCCCGTCTGTCCGTCCGTCCGTCCGTTCGTTCGTTTGTCCGTCCGTCCGTCCGTCCGTCCGTCCATCCGTTCGTTCGTTCGTTCGTTCGTTCGTTCGTTCGTTCGTTCGTTCGTTCGTTCGTTCGTTCGTTCATTTGTCCGTCCGTCCGTTCAGCCTTTCGCTCGTTTGTTAGTTTGTTCGTTTATTTGTCCGTTAGTTCATTCGTTCTTTCATCCATTGTTTACTGTTCATTCTCCCGTCCGTCCGTTCTCTCGTTGGTGTGTCCGTCGGCAGTTTCCTAATCGCTCGCTCTTTCACTGTCGCAAGTGTTTACGCACATTACGAGAAAGGGAAGCAAATATTAGAAACTATAAAGAAAATGACGTTCTTACACTAAAAATAGGCGCTTAATGGCGTTAAGCCGCTTTAGAGGACAGACAGAAGTTCTTGGAGACGGCTACGTGCAATGCATAATGCGACAGTGCTTTTCAGTTTAACACGCAGAATAGTCGACTGCAGCGGCATCTGCGGCGTTCTGTGCTCGCGGTTCGCACAGGGGTTTTATGAGTTCGAAGGCTCCATCGGTTTTTCTTTTCCCTCGAGCTAGCCAGACGCAAGCCACGTACGATAGAAAATTATTACGGTTTGTGAGGTTTAACATATACCAAAGCTACTCAGCTGCTGTTAGAAACGCCTTATTGGAGGGCTCCGAATTTTCACCACCTGGGGTTCTTTAATATGCACTGACATCGCACACGGGCGCCTTCGCACTTCGCCTCCATTGAAAAGCGCCACCATGCAAGACAAACACTTTTACTACGGTACCTATAGTTTGAGGCACAAGATCACTGACAACGTTCTTGTTCGGAGCAGGACGGCTTGGTGCAGTAGTGCTTTAGCACTAACACAGAATACCATTTTTAGGCCAGTAATTTAGTAGCTTGGTCGGAAAGGGGCTGCCTTAGTGTGCACCATGAAAGAAGCTACGTGGATTGTCTAGCCTTGCAGTTGCATATCAAGCTTGGGAAAAAATAGAAGCTGTCGCATCAGTTATGTGTGCCCCGGAGAACTCGTAAGACGACACGTGATGCAGCATGTATGAGCATGCTTCGTTTAAGACCATGGGATCCCTTATCGTGTACCTGCCAATGTGGCGACATTGAAAGCATCGATTACTCCGCGCAGGATAGAGCTGGAATGTGTATACCGAGAGGATGTAACATGAGCCAAGTCTATAAGGGGGCAGAAATGGGCTGGCTTGTTCAAACGCTGAAACGATGCGCTGCCCAAGATGAAAACCACATTTTTGCTCACATGCCTCAGTCGCCACGCGTAAGCGCGAGCTTACCGTATAACTCGGTTTAAAATCTAACTTCCTCGGTCCTGAACAACGCCTCAGGAGCTCTGCATTGGTAAGCCTTCTAACGTGAATACGTCGCAACCAAAAGCAGTAGGCAAATATTCGTTGAAATGAGCGTGGCACATTGCGTTTGTTTTCTGCAGAATTGACTCTGCAATTATGGAATTTATCAATATTTTACGCATTTGGTTTATTGTAACACGCTGCCAGAAATTCGTTCCGATTAAAAATCGATACGGTTGGAATTTCTTGGCATGCTGAAGCGCAGAAATAGCGGCGCATTGCTCAGAAAATTAGATTTAACAATTTCCTCGCTGGGAGCTTAATGCTCACGACGCCAGGACCAAAAATGGACTCCGTGAGTGAGGACAAATCCTGGCCGCAGAAATGCGCGCGCGCACACACGTGCACACACGCACATACAAGCACGCACACGCGCACAGTCACACACAAACACGCACACACACACACACACGCGCACAGTCACACACACACACACACACACACACACACACACACACACACACACACACACACACACACACACACACACACACACACACACACACACACACACACACACACACACACACACACACACACACACACACACACACACACACACACACACACACACACACACACACACACACACACACACACACACACACACACACACACACACACACACACACACACACACACACACACACACACACACACACACACACACACACACACACACACACACACACACACACACGCGCGCGCGCGCACACACGCACACACGCACATACATACACACACGCACACACACTCGCGCGCACGCACGCACGCATGCTACACTCAAAGCCTCTTTTGCCATTTGCAGTTTGCTGGTCAAAACAGCCCGGGACGACGACATCTGTACGTGTTTTGTTAAACAATACCGTATTTACACCCCCAATCTAACTATACCTCTTTTCTCAGGATAACGATTCTGGAAGTGAAGGGGGTAATTAGATTAATATATATATATATATATATATATATATATATATATATATATATATATATATATATATATATATATATATAATAAAAATGAAGGGGAAATGAGGGTGCTCGTTATAATACATGAATGAAAGAAGCCAAGTCGGCGAGGCCAAGAAAAGCATTGGGAATTGTACTTTGTCTTATTATTTTTTAATTTTTACTTCGATAATCACATCAATTAGTAATGTAATCTGTTCAGAGGAAAGATAATTAAACACAAAGTAGAAGAAAAAAACAACGTGCCGATGCTAGGATCCGAACCCACGACCTCCGAATATCGCGTCCGGTGCTCTTCCAACTGAGCTACATCGGCCGCTGTCTCCCTGCTACTTTCTTGGGTATTAATGTTGTCTGTATAGCATCGGATGCGATATTCGGAGGTCGTGGGTTCGGATCCCACCATCGGCACGTTGTTTTTTTCTTCTACTTTGTGTTTAATTATCTTTCCCCTAAATAGATTACATTACTAATTGATGTGATTATCGAAGTAATAATTAAAAAATAATAAGACAAAGCGCAATTCTCCACCGGAACAGAAAAAAAAAATCCGCGTGTCGATGGAATTGCACAAACAGGTTTGGGCTGCGACCTGATGCCGATGAACACCTCCGGCAACGCACTCCCTCACCAGAACAGGAGTTGGCCACCCTGGTGCAGTAATTGGCCACAACCTCCTATGATAAGTTCCATAAAACCCCGGCCCTCAGTCACCAGCGGCTGCGGAACAACTGACCACGGCGGCGGTCAGACCTGTGACGCAGCAGGGGGGGCTAAGAAAGCCTGGCTCCGCTGGACAGGCCGCCATTGGAAACTGACCCTGGCAACGTTTAATGCTAGAACCCTAGCTAGTGAAGCTAGTTTAGCAGTGCTGTTAGAGGAACTAGAGGGCATGAAATGGGATGTCATAGGGCTTAGTGAGGTTAGGAGGCCGAATGAGGCATACACTGTACTGAAGGATGGGCATGTACTGTGTTATCGAGGTTTACCAGAGAGGCGACAACTAGGAGTAGGTTTCCTTGTCAATAAGTATATAGCGGGTAATACAGATGAATTCTATAGTATTAATGAGAGGGTTGCTGGCATCGTAATTAGGCTTAATAAGCGGTATAAACTGAAGGTTGTACAAGCCTATGCACCTACATGTAGTTATGATGACCAGGCAGTTGAAAGCTTCTATGAAGATGTAGAATCGGCAATGCGAAAAGTAAAGACGCAGTATACTGTACTAATGGGCGACTTCAATGCCAAGGTAGGGAAAAAACAGGCAGGAGACAAGGCAGTAGGTGACTATGGCATTGGCTCTAGGAATAGCAGGGGGGAGTTACTAGTTGAGTTTGCAGAGCGCAATAACTTACGAATCATGAATACCTTCTTCAGCAAACGGAAGAACCGGAAATGGACATGGAAAAGTCCTAACGGAGAGACTAAAAATGAAATCGACTTCATAATGTGTTCAACCCCCGCCATTGTGCAGGATGTAGAGGTAATCGGGAAAGTGCGATGCAGTGACCACAGGATGGTGAGGTCCCGAATTAGCCTAAATCTGAAGAAGGAACGAAACAGATTAGTAAGAAAGAAACCCATCAACGAATTAGCGGTGAGGGGGAGGGCAGAAGAGTTCAGGATCTCGCTACAGAATAGGTACTCAGCTCTAACTGAGGATAGCGATATTACCCTAGAGGCAAGGAACAATAATTTCAGAGATATCATTACTGAGTGCGCTGTAGAAGTAGGCGGTAGGATAGTTAGAGAGGATACCGGTACGCTGTCTAAGGAGACGAAAGATTTGATTAAGAAACGCCAGAGTATGAAAGCTTCCAATCCAACAGACCAGATCGAATTGGCCGAGATATCAAAGCTAATCAATAAGCGCAAAGTGGCCGATATAAGGAAGTATAATATGGAGAAAATTGAGCATGCTGTAAAGAACGGGGGAAGCCTTAAAGCGGTAAAGAAGAAATTGGGCATAGGTAAAAACCAGATGTATGCGATAAGGGACAAGGCGGGCAACGTCATCACTAATATGGACAAGATAGTCAAAGTAGCCGAGGAGTTCTATACAGATCTCTACAGTAGCCAAAGTAGTCAGGACCGTAATGAGATTGGCGGTAGGGAAAAACAGTCAGACGTTCCACCAGTGACGAAGGACGAGGTCAAGAAAGCACTAGAAACTATGAAAAGGGGGAAATCAGCTGGAGAGGATCAGATAACTACAGATTTGCTGAAGGACGGGGGGGATATCGTGCTAGAAAAACTGGCCACCCTGTATACGCAGTGCCTGGTGTCATCGACGGTACCGGAACCATGGAAGAATGCAAACATTATCCTCATTCACAAGAAAGGGGACTCTAAGGACCTTAAAAATTACAGACCAATCAGCTTACTGTCTGTTACGTATAAGGTATTTACTAAGGTAATCGCTAATAGAATCAGTGCAACCTTAGACTGCAATCAAGCAAAGGATCAAGCAGGGTTTCGGAAACGGTACTCTACTATCGATCATATCCATACCATCAATCAGGTGATAGAAAAATGCTCGGAATATAACCAGCCCTTATACATAGCATTCATTGATTACGAAAAAGCATTTGACTCAGTTGAAATCTCGGCGGTGATGCAGGCATTGCGAAATCAGGGGGTAGACGAGCCGTACGTGAAAGTGCTGGAAGATATATATAGTGGCTGCACAGCAACCATAGTTCTGCATAAAGAAAGTAACAAAATTCCCATAAAGAAAGGTGTTAGGCAAGGAGACACAATCTCCCCAATACTATTTACAGCTTATTTAAAGGAAGTGTTCAGAGACTTGGAATGGGAGCAGTTAGGGATAAGGTTAGACGGAGAATACCTCAGTAATCTGCGATTTGCTGATGACATTGCTTTGCTAAGCAACTCGGGGGATGAACTGCAAATAATGATTGATGACCTAGACAGAAAAAGTAGAAAGGTAGGCTTGAAAATCAATATGCAGAAGACTAAGGTAATGTTCAACAGCCTCGGGAAGGAACAGCAGTTTACATTAGGTAGTGAAATACTGGAAGTAGTAGGCGAATATGTCTACTTAGGACAGGTAGTAACCGCAGATCCAGACCATGAAAAGGAAATAACAAGAAGAATAAGATTGGGATGGAGCGCATTTGGCAAGCACTCGCAGATTATGACTAGCAGCTTACCGGTATCGCTCAAGAGGAAAGTATACAACAGTTGCGTCTTGCCTGTACTCACCTATGGGGCTGAAACGTGGAGGCTAACCAAGAGAGTTCTACTTAAGTTGAGGACAACCCAGAGGGCTATGGAACGAAAAATTGTAGGGGTAACATTAAGAGATAGGAAGCGTGCAGATTGGGTCAGAGAAATAACTCAAGTTACCGACATTCTAGTGGAAATTAAGAAGAAGAAATGGACATGGGCAGGACATGTAGTGCGAAGAGAGGATAGCCGATGGTCGCTGAGGGTAACAAACTGGATTCCAAGGGAAGGAAAGCGTAGCAGGGGGCGGCAGAAAGTTAGGTGGGCGGATGAGATTAAGAAGTTCGCAGGGGTCAAGTGGATGCAGCTAGTACAGAACCGGGTTAAGTGGAGAAATATGGGAGAGGCCTTCGCCCTGCAGTGGGTATAATCAGGCTGATGATGATGATGACAATCCCCAATGCTTTCCTTGGCCTCGCCGACTGCTGGCTTCTTTCACTCATGTATATATATATATATATATATATATATATATATATATATATATATATATATATATATATATATATATGAGGGGGAACGAGGGGCTCGTTAATAAAACATTGAAAGGAGCGAACAGTCTACGAGTGCAAGGCAAACGTTCGTTCTTTTTTTTTTCGTTTATACTGTTGACATTTACAGCAATTTTGTCTTATGGTGATTATTGGAATAAAGAGCGTTAAATGCATAGCGGAAGAAAACCAACGCGCCGATGGTGGGAGTTGAACCCACGACCTCCGAATGTCGCGTTCAGTGCTCTTCCAACTAAGCTACATCGACGGCTGTCCACCCTTCCGCTTGCTTGGGTATATATGTTCACTAACCGACATGCGAGCGTGCACCAGCGCTCACATCCATAAGACAAAATTCCTGCAAATGTCAACAGTATAAACGAAAAAAAAAAAGAACGAACGTTTGCCTCGCACACGTAGACTGTTCCACTCTCCCTGCTCGCCAATACATTTTTAGCCTATGAAGATCCCGTTTACGTACAGCGAAGTAGTCTTTGCTGTTAGGAAGCGGTTAATTAATCTATAGACGCGTATGTATACCAGCTTCAATCTGTCGTCAGTTTTCCTTCAAAGTCCCTGATGTAAGGTTAGAAAAGCAGATCTTTACTGCGTGCTAAAGAAGGCCCCAGTATTACAAGAAGAAAACAAAGTTCGCGCAAGCCGCGTTTCGACATTCTTTGGGCGAACAGGGTCCGCTTCAAGAGCGGCGCTGTTGCTCCGTGGAAGCTGAGTCCCTGAATTGAGGGGCTCTGGTGGAAGCGACGTTGGTTGCGGTTTTCGTGTTCGGCTCTTCTATGCAAAATGCAAACGTAACTATCACAATAAAGGCTTTCAATCATCAGGCATCTCTATGCACGACCCGTTGCCTTCGCGTATTATCTGCTTTTCATTTTTTTTGGCCTCGGCTCGAGTCGCGCGGGAAGCCCTGTGTAGCCGGTTGTTTCCATCAAATATCTAGCTGTGCACGGCTCCCTCTGTCGGGCCTATTTTGTGCGTCCAAACACCAGCGTTCCCCAACTCGTCCATATATCAACGCGTCGCAAGCTCTAAACCATACGTCGCCTAATGTCACTACAGAAAAGAAAAGGACGTTCATAGGCCTCCAAATAGCTCCTAAATTAACCGAAGGAAAGTTCCTCATTAGCTACGGAGACACAAGCAAACTAGAGAAACTTTTATCAACCAGCTTGATCTTGACCGTTTTGGCTGTTGGGCACATGATTACGAGAAATGTGGTGGCGTCATCTGGTGCAGTAAGGTGCTATTATTTTTCCAAGGTCAAATATAGGTATATAGGAAAGGACATTTTCCTGCAGTGGTCATATTACGGGTGATGATGGGGGTGGAGAGGGGTTTTTCAAACATGAAAAGGATACTAGAGGAATCAAACAGAAACTGGCTGACAGCTGTTCTGGAAAAGAGCGAAGTGATTTCCTACAAAAAGAAGCAAAAAAAAAAAAGAAATTAACAAAATAAAATAAGAGAAAACGAGGGAAGCAAAACAGACTTTCCAAACGATGAGCAATGCGTTAATTTCCTATGAAGTTTCGTGGCACATTCGTCTCCAACGAGTTGAAGGATTATCCTTCTTTCCAAACGTGCTTATAAAATACGCTCGGGGGACAGTGAAATGGATCGTAGGAAAAAAAAAAAAAACAGCCTTTTCAAATTGTTTTTCCTCTGATCTGATGGAAAGGGCAGGTCCTTGCCAGGCGTTGAGCACGACTCTCGCTTGCCCTCTCTCGATTCACTGTCGAATGCTGTGCTAAATACAAACCAACAAAGAGCTGACAGCGATGGCTAACATGACCCTATCCTTTATAGCAGAAATGACAGCACCGATGACCCAATGAGAAGAAAAAGCTGATGCACATATTTCTTATTTAAATTGGTGTCCAGTCCTCCACAAGCGCTCTACGCCACCAATTTCTCACTGCTCGTTTCCACCTTAGTACCCAGAAATGTGGCGCAACAGACACAATCACATGAGAAGAAACACAACACAGGCGCACAAACTTCCTCTTCACCACTCACCCTCTTCTACACCCAAGTACATCTTCTTCACACACCTCTTCTTTGCCAAGGAGATAGCAGCACTTTCTTCCCCGCAGAACCTAAACATCGTCCAAGCATTACAGTCACCAATTCTACACTCAAGTACATCTCCACACACCTCTTTTTTGCCCAGCAGCTAATACCACAATCATCCCAATGTACCATCATCCAAGCAGGACAGTCACAAAATCCACCACATAGTCACACACTAGCAAACAACCACCACACATGTGCACTAAGACATGTCCATCCAAAACACTTCACTTATGAAGTCCCTATGTAAAGAAAGAACTGTAACCTGCCCAGCATGCCTACGAAGCAATGAAGTACATGAGAATGAGAAGTACATGTACTTGAGGGAAAGAAGGATCAATAAACAAACATGGCCACCATACACGAGAGTTGTATTGTGTTGTGTTTCTTCTCATGTGATTGTGTTTGTTGGGCTACATTTCTGGGTACTATGCAGCACCAACTTGCCCCTCAAGTTGTTATTTTGAGTTTCCACCTTACCCTATTTTTTGTGCATTCCCAGTTAGCAGCGCCTTCAGCCGCCGCTGTTAACTTTCCGTCAAGAAAAAGTGTATCAATCCGCAGACGTAATATTCCTTTGCAACATTACCAAGTCACTCGTGTCCGCATCTCAGTATGCGCCAGGTGGCGTTCAAGTGGGCCCTGAATGCAGGCTCTTGTAAAAGGATTTTAAGGAGGAGTACATGGTAGAAGTAATAGCGAATTTTCGAATTCGGTGGTCGGATTGGTTGGGGGGGGGGGGGGGGGGGGGTTAAGAGAGTAGAGAAGCGCGGATGCGCAGAATGCTACGATGACAGGGTGAAGGGCGTAGTTAGGTTCTAAAGTGGTCGAATGCTATGCAGTGTTGCCCGCGTACAGTGCGCGCCCTATCGTGCTTCCCATCGCGAACTGAAATGACATCAGTCGGAGCGAAAACGGCACACGGAAATTGTGCCTTCAGTTTGCTCACAGGAGCAATGATGGGAGGTGCATGCTTGCTGCTTTCGCCTGAGTGCCTGTGCGCTCTTTCTTTTTTTTTCTTCTTGCAACAGGGTACGTCTTTCGAAAAGCTGCGAAAAATTTTCCGTGTCTTACAGAGGGCGGTGCATAGAGCTCAAAGCGTGCGCACTCGAATATCTGCGGGGCGAAGCGCAGAAAATGGACGCAGGCAATATTTGCTGAAAATATCGCTCCAAAAAGGGTTAGGAAATTATGCGTGATGAGTAGCCATTAATAAAATCAACTGGGCAATTAATACCTGTAGAAATACTCGAACGGTATTTCGCTGAGTAGCCGTTGCTTTCAAGGAGATGTGCATCTCTTTTGCTAAGCAAAAATAAGCGCCTTTGCACCTCATTTCAACTACTCCCACTCCTCCGCCGAAAGCGCTAGTCGCGTACTTTGCTTCCAAAACACAATGAAAGAAACGGAGCTTCGCGTTTGGACGCGCGTTTGAGGCTTCATTGAACGCGTGTTCTAGACTACGAATTCTGCGTCGATCAATACCGTTGTCAGGGGTGTAATGGTGTGAATTATAGACATCAAAGAATTTTAAAGCAGCCGAAAACTGGACTTTGCGTGTCCATTTCTTTCCGACGGGACGGAGAGCTTGATGTCTAAAGTGATCGATTCGGCAACGTTGGTGTTATTTTTTAACATGCTGTAGCAGCATGTTCGAAGCATGTTAGAAGAAGACATTGGTAGAAGCGTCCCTTTTCCTGTATCTCGATTCTGGAAGCCATGATCAGCGAGCGCGATAGCGATATGGCGCGGCGGCAAAAGCGATTTTGAGGTCTAAATCTTACCCGCTAGACAGTAATTACCCGAGGACGGGGGTTCCATTCCGACCGCGGCGGCCTCGCTTCGATGAAGGCAAACGCACGTCGCCCTTGCATTGCGCAATTTCACAGTTCCCGTTAAGGAACCATCGACAATATCCGAAGCCCACGACTACGGAGTCCTTCATGGCTTGTGTCGCTTCGGGACGTTAAATAAAACCAATCATATATTCTGATAAAGTTTGCCATTTCCCAAATGAGCAACTTTGCCGAGACATTTTTAGTCGTTATTATAATAATCAGTCACAATTAGTCCTTGCCTTTCTTAGGGAGTGGGGATTTATTGCCATTGCAGGCACATTCAGCCTCTCCATACAAGTGGAGAAGTGCTTTTCCCTCTCTCCATGGTTGGCAGGGGGAAGGAGGTTGTGTTGGACAACGGCTATTCTCACGAGTCAGAAGCGCGGGCGGTGGTCAGAAGGAGCAGCGCGTCTGGTTAATCCGCCATACTAATCACCTCCGGCGAACAAACCGACCGGCAGCGATGATATCCATCTTCGCTAAATCGACGACGACTTCCGCAACTTGCTTGGTCGCCGATGAACGCCGGCGGACGAAGCACGTCGTTTCCGAGTTAGAAATTTGTTACACGTGGGCCAGCATGCACGTGGGTTAGTGGAAGGATAAGCCAAATGCATGGTTTGCGCCCTTAACAGGAGTTACTAACACACCGACTGACAACAGTGATCCGGCCCTTTTTGCTCCTGGCCATGTCAAGCGGGGTGGCCACATTACAGGCATAAATGAAAAGACTTGCGTCATGTCCCCCACCGGCACCCCCCACGCTCTACTTGGACATCCACAACCGGGGGCTGCTGACTGCCCCAAGCTACGCCAACATCCTCAGAACAATGTATTCACTACACGTACGGTGCCCGGCCATCGAGGCACCCTAACTACACGTTACGTGTGGCGCTAATTCTGGCGTAGCGGAAGGAAGACACCAACTCTCCTACACCCCGAGTGACCGCTCACAGCTTTCACTCGGGGTGTAGGATAAACGCATTGCCACAAGAATGAACGCCCGGAATATTTTTTTTTCACTGGCCATTAGCAAAATGAGTGGTCGCTGCCGACTATGCACTTATGAACCACAAAGCTAGCATCGAGAGACGGAAGAACAGGTGAAGTATTTGTTTTTAATTGCCTTATATCCGACCGAAAGGACAGAAATGCATTCTGTGAGGCGTCTAAAAAGCGACGGCAGCCCAGTCGGGGATAGCAGTCGATCCTAAATATCGCTGTAATATAAACTGCTGGCTCGGCTCCTGCTCCGAAAAGTTGGTGCAATCCTTGTTACCAGAACAAAAAAAAAAAAAAAAAAAAAAAGAGACATACCATACAGATGCACTGGAATTTCTCCTGCGTTGTTTTCGCTAATAGTTGTCCCGCATCTGTCGCATCTGTCTATTTTTTTTTTCTGTTTCTGTCAACCGTCACTGTAAGTGTAGGGGTATTTGAAGGCCTGTATACGCTGGATTTGCGTTGCGCGTATACGAGAGTCAAGGGGCGATATAGAGCGGAGGCGGCACGTGTGTTTTTCGTCAGGCGGGCAACAGTTTCAGCCTGCGAGCAGCCATGAAAAAAAGCTCGTGAAAAGAAGATGACTTAAAGTACGCGGTTAGGTCAAACAAGATGGCTATCTGGAATAATGCACCATCGATACCAAATTGGATGCACCAGGCCATGTCACCTGACACTTGGTATATGAACGGAGATTAATTTCCCCATCTTGCAAAAAATTTCAGTAATGTCTTTTTGTGAGGAAAAATCTTCATCATGCCTACTTAAGAACTGCGCGGGGCTCTTAATTCTTCGACGTCAGCGTGTGACATCATGCGATATTGTTTCGTCTTTCATGCTACGCCTTCGCTCCAGTTGTCACCAAACACGCTGACTGTGTCCTGTCTCGCGGCCCAATTTTCAACTCCGCCGTAAAATATCTGTAACTAGTAACACTGTTTTGCTTGTAATCAGTAATGCATGCGCAGTTTGCGACCGTCACACATTTATTCAGCTAAAACAAATGCACCAGATCAAAGTCGTCATGACTTTAGTCGGTCTGTTCAATTAGATTAACCCCAACTCGGAAAAAGAATGGAGAGAAACGAATTCTCCATTGAATAATTTACCTGTAAGGGTGGAAAAATTTAGTGCACGTTAGAAGGAGTTCGAGACACAGATCTCCGCGTCACAAGCTCAAAATTTGCCTTACTCGACCTGCTGGTCAAAGAGACAGAATGAGACACCAGAACATAAACGGTAAATTCTGCTTCTGGAACAGTATTATACAGCAGCAATATTCAAGTGAAACACACCTCTCTCGATTACTTGCTCCCAATGAAAACCCGGCCGAAATTCTTTATAAGGCAAGAAATGTGCCTTAAGCGACCCAATAAGATACTGGTATCTGCCAGCGAGTTCTCTTTAATGACACGCTCATCGTGTCAATACGTTGTATTCCCATTGTAAAGTCGTTCCAAATAAGGCGCTCCACTATTAAAGAAAAAGGAACAACAACGATAATGGCTGCTAATAACTCTCGCAGGTATGTTTACTCTCCCCTTAAATTTGATGATGTGAAAATTGGCAATTCGCACCTTTTTATTATCCCTGGTTGCTTGTCGCCATCTTGTTACATTTGTCATTCATACACATGGCAGGTGATATTTGCCCAACGGGTAAAGATGCAGTCGCCCCAGCTGAAAGCCTCTTTAAGGGGTGTAAAAAAATAGATTGATTACTGCGCAGCGAACTCTTCCTTGTTTCCTGCAGCTTTCTGTGTGCCATGTAGGGTCACTTGCGTCGTGCCACACTTTCTTGCGTGCTGCCCTAGAATGTGCCCCGCTTTTCTGTGACCTATATATCTTTAACGTGCTTCATCACGGAAAGGTGCAGTTGTTAGACGAGGGTACATTAATGCATACCAGTGCCACCAAAAATGCTCAGCGGTTATAATCTCCTACTGCTGAACCCGAGGACTAGGGTGTGATTCTGGCCGCGGCGGTCGCGTGTCGAGGGAGGCGAACACGGCAGCGTGCGGTGCTATGTCACAGCACGTTAAAGGGAAACTGCACCCTATTTGGACTTGATTTGCTTTGTTTTATAGGCTTTACGCCCCAAAGGGACTCAGGCAATGAAGTAGCAGAAGTCTGACAGTGTGCATCTGAGGATAATATTCAGCGGGTCACTTCCTTCCCCACGATGAGGACAGTTACAAACTAATAAAATGTGACGGCAGAACCGCGATAGCCAATTTAGGTTTTTATGACAACTGGCTAGCAAAGAAGCTAAAGGCTTTTGAAAAACTTCCATTAAATTCTGAGAAAGCGCTCCCCCCACTACCCCCCCCCCCTCTACAATAAAGATAAATCAAGCAAACTATGAGGGGGCCCCTCCCTCGGTTCCACATAAGTGTCCAAGAATGCGACTGGAGAAAACGGCCGCTACGTGAAGTATGGAGTGCAGTCTGCACTGTGTAGCAAACCTGGTTTGCAAACACTGCTTCGTTGTGACCTTTATCTTTTTCAGTGACTGTCAAAACTATCGAAGTATTCCTCGGAATCGGGCACACAAACGAGGTCAACACATTCGTTCCTCAGCTTGTCGCTGTGTCCGGGACCACGGTGCCAATCTCAGTGAGGCGATCGTGCAACTCGCCATCCTCAGCCCGCCATAGCTTTGTTCTTTGTCTCATGCACGGACTTTTTTAGGTCTATCTCGAACTCACGAGATGTTCGATACACGTTTTCACGCTTTGCAAGTCACCTGTGCCACTGGACGACTTCTACATTATTTCTCACTGTGTACGAATGAATACGGCTGGAAGAATCGCAACTCTCATCTTCGCAGTCGAGCGGTAGGATGACACACGAGCGGAGTGGTCAAGAAGAACACAAACATGTTGGCTTGGAGGCGTACTTACTCTCAAAAATGCAAAAACTTGCCTTTTTATGTAGCCGCCGTAGGAAAAGGCAGGATGCTTACTTGATAGTGCATGGAAATGTGAGATTTCCCAAAAAAAAAAAGGGGAGGTGGATACTCAGACAACACGGAACGATTAGTAAACTTGGTTCTCATCAATGTGACGGCTCGGCTTTATTTTCTTCTTGATTAGTTGAATCGTGCTTTAAAGAGGCCACAAAGCGCATGAAATTTCTGTCGGAAAAAAGTCACTTCGTTCAAGGAAATAACGTCCAATAATTTGGCCCACTAAACCCACAACACTACACTCATCGCTACTCGATGAGTGCTTTTGTTTCTCTAATGATACTCAACATAGCATTTTTGGAATTTCGCATAAATGAAATAACCTATCTCTCAACATGTCCACTCCTTATCGCTAGCCGGCTCGGGTATGGCTAGTGTGCATGTCGGGCTAGTGATTTGATCGTGTATTCAGGATATTACTCATAGATGATAAAGCGACAAAGCAGAGGAAGCGCTCATGTCCTCCTTTCGTTTACTCTTTCAAATTTGCTCGACCTATATTTAACCATTTCTGGGCTAGAGTCAATATTTACATACGGCTAAATTTGCGCTACGCGTTTGGATTATTTGGCGGGGCTCGTTGTTTTCCCAACGCCATTACTACATCGTGTTTTTGATTAGTTTACTCTCGCTTGAGCACCTGATCTGCTGGCCGTCCCTGTGAGCTCATTTGGTTGCTTTGAAGGAGGGGTAAGCCTTCTCCAAAGCAACATTTTGGTTGCTGCTGATTTATAACCTCGCCTGTTTGTTTCATCTCGTTTTCCATCTATTAATCAAATTACACAAATGAAGTGAGAAAGAAAACACTTTTCCTTCTGATCAGGATTTTAGAATATATGCATTATAATAGCATGACAGGACTGCTTTACACTACAGAAACGCTGTCGAGGCGTATGTGGGTAGACTGAAAATTCAATTCAGACCATCTTAAAAAGCGACCCTTATGGTTAACAACTCGTGATCATTCTTTGTGAAAATTGAACTCGGGAAATTTTACACGAAGCTATAGTAGGGCTTTCGGAAAATTATTCCCGAGAGACAAAATTCGGCTGGCATCCATGAGTGTTCACTGCGACTTTGTATTGGAATACAATATATGGCTCTGGTACAGAAAGCAGTAATTATCAACGGTGAAATAGTCACCGCTTTATCTTCTAATCTTTTAACTTCACAATACAAAACGTTTGTGCGATATGTAGTTAATTTCTAGTAATTACCCACAAAGACAGCAATAAAATCATGCATTTTCTTATACAAGGTTGCAAATAGCAGCCTATTTTTTCTCGGGTTAATAGGCAATACTTATTAACACGGGCAGCGGTGGGGTAGAGGTATAACATTTGCCTCGCGTGCAAGAGGACCGTGGTTCGTTTCCAGGTGGCGCACAATTTTCCACCGGAATAATAAATAAATCTACGTGTTCGTTGCATGGAGAGAGAGAGAGAGAGAGAGAGAGAGATAATAGAACAGAAAGGCAGGGAGGTTAACCAGGTGATGCTCAGTAGGCTACCCTACACGTGGGGAGAGGAACAAAGAGAGAAAGAGGGAAGAAAGAGAGCGAAGGGAAGAAGTCTATAACATGTCAGAGGTCTATAGTGAAAGGTGGTAAAGAGCGTGCAGTTAATGCCTTAAACTCAATACCGAGTTTTTAAAAAACTTAAGTAGCGCCTTCACTGATTCACTTTGTGATGAAGGAGTCATCCAAGGGCCCAGAATCTTTTCTTCAGTAATAGCGCAAGAGTCCAAGCGGCGGAGTGTAGCAGCCAGGAAAGCAGGCTCACGCTCAAACAGAGGGCACTCACAAAGTATGTGCGCAATAGTTTCAATACCCCCACATTGCTGAAACGTTGGAGAGTCTGCCATGCCGATGAGGTGGGAATATGCGTTTGTAACCGCCACTACTAGCCACAGGCGACACAACATTGTAGCATCATAGCGGGGGAAGCCGAATGGTACCCGTAGTTGAAATAACTGGTCAAAGTGGTGTGCCCAGAACGCCCACCCTCCAGGCGTAGACCATGATTGTCTAGTCGCGTTTCGGGCATTCAGTCGAAGGTGCCTTGCTGCGTGCCATGCCTTGATTGCATGGGATCGCATAAATAGGTTTGGGGTGCAACCTGATGCCAGTGAACACCTCCGGAAACACACTCCCTCACTAGAGCAGTATTTGGACACCATAGTGTGGCAACTAACCTCAAACTCACATGAATACTTTAACAAACCCCCGTCCCTCAGTCATTACCAGCTGCGGAGCAACTGATCATGGCGGTGGTCAAACCTGGGACGTAGCGGAGGGTGCTAAGAATGTCTTGCTCAGGACATGCTGCCGTTAGAAACTGACCCTAACCACGTTTAATGCTAGAACCCTAGCTAGTGAGGCTAGTTTAGCAGTACTGCTAGAGGAATTAGAAGGTATGAAGTGGGATATCCTATGGCTTAGTAAGGTAGTAGTGAGGGGAGCTATTGGTTGAGTTTCAGGGCGCAATAACTCAAGGAATCATGAACACTTTCTTTAGGAAACGGAAGGACCGGAAGTGCACATGGAAAAGCTCCAACGGGCAGACTAAAAATGAAATTGACTTCATACTTTGTTCTAACCCTGACATCATGCAGGATGTAGAGGTAATAGGAAATGGCAAGGTACCGAATTAGTCTAGATTTGAAGAGCGAACGAAAGAGATTAGTAAGGGAGAAGTCCATCAACAAATTAGAGGTGAGAGGGAAGATAGAAGAATGAAGGATCTCGCTAAAGAACTTATACTAAACTTTAACCGAGGATGACGTGGAAGCGTGGAAAGCTTGGAAGCAATGAACAATAATTCCAGAGATATTGAGTGAGCGGTAGCAGTATACGCGATATGATAGTTAGAGAGGATACCGGTAAACTATCTAAGAAGACGAAAGATTTTGTTAAAGGGACACTGCAGTGGTTTTCAAATGTGTCAATATTATAGATTTTTGAAGTAGATTATTTATTGATCTTGTCTGTGAAGTTATTTTTCTGATTATGCATAAAACACCTGTGCAATCGCCGACTGAAAGCGCGCTATTCGAATTTCCCGCGCCCCGCGCGACTGCTACACAGGAGGAAAGCGGAAACCTTGCGTCTCCGTCCGTCGTGACGTCACCGTGAGGAGTCGGAGGCATTCAGAGCCAACGGAGGGTGCAGAGGGGGCTTTCGGCGTGCGCTGTTCCTCGTCTTGCGTGCGTTGCGGACGCACGAACAAAACAAGTCAACTTAGTGTTGTGCACCTGATACAACACTGCTCTGCATGTGTTCGGATGCACGAACAGCGGTGGACGCGATCTTCCATTGTATTAAAAGATCGCGGCGCAATGCGGCGTTGCTGAGAAGAGAGATAAATTCAAGCCGACCAAAGGAAACATTCTACTCGAAGCATTTTCGTGACTGTGACTACATGCAGTTTGTTCCTAATGCGATTTCTATAGGGCTTTGACGAAAAGGCATGGCTGAACCATTAAGCGGTTCCTTCTATTTCCTTGAACGAACGACTCGGACCAGTCACCATTTCCTAGAACAGCGGTTATTAAAGAAAGAAAAGGGAGTTAAGGCTTGTATTTCGTAGTTCTATTAATTCTTGACTATTCAGGTCTCATTTGTATGTGAACCGTTGCGTTTAGCGTTGATTGAGATTCATTCATGGAGTGCAATCTCGCGATTAGACGGGCAGACAGCATCAGCGCATGGTTGTATTCGTGTGTCTGGTTTTGTTTTTTTTTTTTGCTCAAAAGCTTTGTGCAACGGTTTCTGTGCTAAACATGGACAACTCATCAGCAGCACGCGCTGATGATTTTTGCGAACTAGCAGATGATTAAGAAGAGTCCTCTGCTCGCGTGTCATTGATGGCACCGGAATCACGGAAGAACGCTAACATCATCTTAATCCATAAAAAGGAGACGCACTGGAAGTGGCAGTGAATAGTTATATCTAGGACATCGCAGATTCTATATCACTCAAGAGGAAAGTATGCAATAGTTACATCTTGCTTGTACTCAACTATGGGGCTGAAACGTGGAGGTTAACCAAAAAAATTAGAAGAGTTCAACGCTGCTGAACCGAATATTGTTGTTGTTGTTGTTCTCCTCTAATTTGATGGCTTATATCCACACAGGGGGATAGGTCAAGAATTGGGGTGCAGAGATATTAGATTTTGAGATATCTTGAGATTAGATATCTCCTCCCTTAATCTAAACATAAGCTCACCAGCTGCAAGAGCCGAATATTGAGCGAAAGCAATAGCTGCGGGTGGCCGAGCATTCTTCTCCTTCTTCTTCTTCTTCTCCTTCTTCTTCTTCTTCTTCTTCTTCTTCTTCTTCTTCTTCTTCTTCTTCTTCTTCTTCTTCTTCTTCTTCTTCTTCTTCTTCTTCTTCTTCTTCTTTTTCTTTTTCTTTTTCTTTTTCTTTTTCTTTTTCTTTTTTTTTCTTCTTCTTCTTCTTCTTCTTCTTCTTCTTCTTCTTCTTCTTCTTCTTCTTCTTCTTCTTCTTCTTCTTCTTCTTCTTCTTCTTCTTCTTCTTCTTCTTCTTCTTCTTCTTCTTCTTCTTCTTCTTCTTCTTCCACAGCCCACACATAAAGCCCCGCTTTAACCAAGCGGTATGAATGTGCCTTAGTGGGCTCTAGGAGTAACGTGAATGCCAGGGTCCTGGCAGGCTGATTCTGACATAACCACCGCATTTGAAACGAGAGACTCGAGTTGGCAGCTCCTGCCAGCTTGGGGTGTCTACGGCGGTCGTCTAAAGGTCAAATCTCAATGGTGGTCCCCGCAGGGCCACGCTGACGGCTCAAACTGCGAGCAGTATTGCTTTAGCAATAAAATGGGCGCGCTGAAGTTGAGGACAACGCAGATGGCTATGGAATAAAAATGGCAGGGGTAACATTAAGAGGCAGGAAGCGTGCAGACTGGGTCAGAGAAATAACTCAAGTTACCGCCATTCTAGTGGAAATCAAAAAGAAGAAATGGACATGGACGAGGCATGTAGTGCAAAGAGAGGATAATCGATGGTCGCGAATGGTAACCAATTGGATTCCAAGGGCAGGAAAGCGTAGCAGGGGGAAGCAGAAAGTTAGGTGGGCGGATGAGGTTAAGAGGTTTACAGGGGTCAAGAGGATGCAGCTAGCTCCAGACCGGGTTAATTGGAGTAATATGGGAGAGGCCCTCACCCTGTGGTGGGTACATTCCCGCTGATTATGATGATGATGACGATGAAGTAACGCAATTCCCTTATGAAATAAAGGCCCATGCCATGTAAGACTGCAGTAGGTAGGTTAAATTTTATTATACGTTTTTTTATACGTTCTTGAGGATATTACTGGCGTTTTTATTTTTGTTTCATAGCTGATGCGGGCACCGCGCTGTTGTTTCCACGGGATTCAGAAGGACGCCTGTGATAGGAATTGTTTATTCGTACTGATCAGCAGGGTGATATAGCTTGACCGATAGGCGCTGAGGGCAAAAAGGAGAGAGGAGGGGCTTGACAGCGATCGACAAACTGTGTCACCTCGATAAGCTGTTGCGTTTACAACATTTGTTTGTTCACAAACATTTTCTCACAGAAGCATCTCTTTTCTATGTTTTGCAAGTTTTGACGCTGTACTCGCTGCGTTAAAATTGTCTAGTACAACTTGGGCTCCAAAACTAGTTTGTTAATGCCTGTCTTTCTGGAAGTGGGATGGTGTCCCAGTAGCAGCGGCTGCATTGCGATGTAGGTGAAAAAGAAAGCATGCCCGAGTGCTTTGCGATATCAGTGCACGTTAAAGAACCCACACATGGCAGACTCCGAAGGATCCCACCTTCCACTGCACGTACCACCCCTCATAGCCCCCGCGAGTGTCTTTGCAACATTACGCTTCAAGTGCCACATGTTTTGCCGTTTGGTGAGCTAGTCCGGTAGATGCATATTTTAAAGCGTAGTCAATGCGCTTGCATGAGAGTGTTGTCACACTTTGTGGTTTCGCCTGCTGCTTATTGTATATTTAGGGACACTAGTTATGGTATATTAGCATGATTCTATGCTTGAGTTCATGACACCGCAACATTTGTTTGTACAGTCTGCCGCAGATCCGTGGTTACTGCGCAGCTGTATGCTAAGCTTTTCTTTTTTCTTTCAAAGTTCTTCTCATTGCCTCCTGCTTTTTGCACGACCATAGCTTTCGCGGCGTCCGCATTTGTAGAAACAGATTCTTGGATTTCTATCCACTGTTCGGCAAATATGTTAATCGAAATGACACACCATAACTGCTCGCCCTCGACAAGCACACAACGTACCCACCTATATAACCAAGCGAACGCTTCTGTCCCTTACTCTAGCGCAAGGAGCCTAACTTGCCTAACATAAGGCTACTCAAATAAGAGTTTTATGGCGCGCCTCGGTGAAAACATCTGCTTACTGCTTGAACTGTGCTGTTCATAGCGTGTGCCTTCGGGACACCTCGAAGAGCGGAACTCGTGCCTTCACGCAGCCATTGTGCGCACGCGCGCGCGCGCTCTTCTCTGCCCCGCGTTACATAATCGTGTGCCCTGAAGCGGCAGGCAGCGCGTGTCTCGCGAATGGGGTCGCCTGAAGCGTGAAGCCCAGGGCGGAACATGTTTTCTACGCTTTCTCGGTGGCCGTGCTTCCTCGCTCTCGATGCTCGGCGCACCCGTCCGTTCATGCCCATCCGAAATGACGTCGGTATGCAATCTCTGCTGCGACCTCTTTCATTCATTCTGTATAGTCGCCGGGCATCAAGCCCGTACGAACGATGAGCTTAAAAAGATTCAGTACGCGAAAGCCACATCTCTTTAGCTTCGTCAAAACAAGGGTAGGGACCGGCAGTGGACGAGACCGTCCGCACGCGACGGTGGCGCCTCGAGCCTCAGGTGGGCTGTTTTCGCGGTCACATTCATCCACGACACCAGAAGCAGCACCAACATAATCAGGCGTTCTCGCACTTTCTTCAGAGGCAGGTGCAGCTTCTATGCCAGTCGATATTATCACAGGAACACCTTAGCGCGCGATCATGCTCTCCTGTTCTTGCAAATGACAACGGTATACCTAGGCAGTCATTCAATGTCCCTAAACCTATAATAAGAGAATAATCACTAATTGGCGTACACTCAAGTGCAGGCATACGCCTACAAAGGACAACTATACAGCGTCCACAGATGCTGCATAGCCCTATAAAGTTTTGAGCACTAATTTTTCTTCAGCTACAGAATCTCTGTGTAAGCTGTATAACTTTCCCCTGCGACTGCACGAATGCGTTTTGCTGAGCGCTAATGAGTAATTACTCTCTGATTTTAAATCTGCTACACTTCGGGGGATTCCCTCAACCACTGGCTTTCATTACTGCTTCTACGTAGACGAAATTATCCTGTAGTTTGAAACTGAGATCGAAGAAGCACTCCGAGTAATCGTACACACCACAGTGGATCCGGATTTCAGCTTTTGGCGGAAACATTCAACCTTAAGGGAGCAAGCAAAGCACGAAACGAATGACGAATCTTTATAGCCTACTCAGCCCAACAAACAACGACGATGTCGAAGCTAACATTCTACAGTGTACTCGGATTGATCACAGAACACAGCATCCACGCGAGCACAACCCTTCTACATTATTCGAAAGAACGCTGATTTCTCGCACACTTATTCCACGCATCCTCAACAAAAGCGTGCACTTGAGCAGAACAGGCGACGCAGCTCGCCACATAACGGCACGTGCGAAGCATGATGTCATATTATTTGCATCGAATTTCTGCACGATTGTAGAGGAACAGTCGATAGAGCATCAGATAAAATTTTTCTTCGGCGTAATGTTATGTCTGCTTTTGTTTAAGATTTGCCTAGCCCTACGGAGCAATTTATGTCACCAATGACGTCTTGCTAGCAGCCTTAGCGGCAATATTTGAGCCTGTCCTCTGTTTGCTCATCGAGCAGGCACCCCGTCCTGCGTTTGTTGTACCCTACATGAACAGAACTTAGAGCGAGGCGCAAAGTGATGACTTCTTGAGTTGAGAGCAAAACATAATTTGGAGTTCGAAATAAATATACAAATTAAAGGTTAGGGAGGAGGGGAAAACAATAGGGGAAGAATTCTAGACTACCAACGTTATTGACCACAGCCAAAGGACAGCCCAGCTGCCGAGACCATTTGTTGTTGTTTTGAACGCCTTTTGGTGCATTCATCCTCTCGTCCACTCTCCCAATGATGGAATCTGCGCTGCCTGGGGGACGCATGTATAGGATACGTGAGAGATGAGAGCAAGTTAGTAGTGACATTGAATGGTAGACTGAGAACGGAGATCATTTGGTTGAATGTGATGTCAATATGATTTGTGAGATTTGTGCTATTAAGATGAATAATATATTTCTTACTAGTTTGAGCCTCTAGAGGTTTTTGTGCCACCATCCTTTCGAGGGGTGAAGGCTAAGTTCATCATATGATTCTTCCATTATTTCCTTGATCATGTCCGCAAGTATTTATAATGTGTATTATCTTGTTTCGTATTAACAATGTTGCTCCCCACTTTCTTGGATAATTTGCCTTTGAAATGCTTCGTCTTTAACAATCTGAAAGAAAGCGGTTGAAATCTATTATATGTTTAGCACAACTGCACTGTACAGGCATTCTGCATCCGCCAGGCGCTCCCCACTATCGGCTAGAGTCACTGGAAAATTTAAAAAATCGGCTATCGTGAAGCGCCACCACGTAGCCACTTTTGCGTTAGTAAGTATAGTATAGTAAGTAAGTATATGCATAGCTAGCTGACGATGTCCAGTGGATGTGCCCATTGATATGTCTGTTGACCATGTGTGCTCAATGATGTTTCCGAAAAGCAACTAATATTAATATCGCAATTTCTAGTTTAGGAATCTTTAGAAAAATATACTTCTTACCTGATAGAAACTGCTCCGTTCCACTACAGCAAAGAAATTTCCCGTTTCTGTGCGCCTCTGATTTTCGGGAGCCAGAAAATATTCCTACAAGAGCACTTGGAAGCTTTTTTTTTATCTCGTTAGCTGGCAAACATCTGCGTTACAGCACTCCTATAGAATATATTTTTGTAGCAAGACTCTGGTGATAAGGCCTCATGCGCTGGCGAACCACTCAGGGGACATAACCGACGGTGTGGTTCAGCGCTCATCGATCCTTAATTAGTGTTCCATCGATTTCATGAGAAATTTCAATAGCGGGAATACTGACCTCAATTCTAAAGCACTGCAGACTCAGTTTACTAAACTGCGAGCTGCTCAGTTCAGGAAGTTAGAAGCACCATCGCCAGGCTCCTAAGTCCTGAAGACTAGAGTGAGAATAGCTGCGCCGGAGTACCAGGGCTCGATCCACACTGCCGACGGCTGCTTCTCGATGAAGGCGAAAGAAAGAGGCACCCGTGGGCTGTGCGATGTCAGTGCATGTTAGGATCCCGGTCGAAATTACTAAGGAGCCCTCCACTACGGCTTCTGTTTCTCTCTATCCCCTCGCACTCCCACCTTCATCCCTTCTCCTTCGGCACCGTTCAGGTGTCCACAGAAAAATGTACTGCGCCCTTCGTTTTGTGTACATTAATCATTTGGTCCGCAGTTCTTTGCGCTTATCATTTTACTTAGTAAAGCAACGCGTACTGGCGTCGAAGCTATACAATTAAGCTTTTTTGTGTGCCTGACATTTCCGCAGAAGACTGGTGATATCCAGTGCAGCAGCGTCGCTGAAAAGAAAATTGTCACGCTGCTTCCGTTCATCGTGTTTTGAAGTACGGCTTCTTTGTCCACATAGAATGGCGGAATCCCCCTGAGCCTTATAACTAAACTGAACTAGACTTTGTGTTGAGTGCTGCTACGGAATAAAACCTAAAAATGAGAACTGAGTGCCAAGTTTTCTAAAACTGGTCTACAACTCATACCAGTAATATAAAAGACCTACGTTGTCCGAGAACAGCAGCTAACGTGGCATAATAATAATCAATCAATCAATCAATCAATCAATCAATCAATCAATCAATCAATCAATCAATCAATCAATCAATCAATCAATCAATCAATCAATCAATCAATCAATCAATCAATCAATCAATCTTTATTTAATGTGCGCAGGAACAACCATGTGGTCTTTGTGCTGCAGCACAAATAAAAAAAAAGGAAACAAAAATGAAAAAGCACAAACATGTTTACACACACAGAGAGAACACAAAGAAAGAAATAAATAATACATGAAATGAAACTGAGACGAAAAGTATCACGGAAAGTAAGAAAACAATGAGTAGCATCACAAATATACACAGTGAGAGAATTTTTTAGCACACCAGGAAATAAAGAAAAAAAAAAAGAACGATAGATAGAAGAGAGAGAAAAAAACAACAACAACAAATAACTGACATTGATTATAGTAATATAGAAATATACATAAAATAAACAACCATTCCAGGCGCAACAAGTGCATGGTACTTAAAACACAGGCTAGAAATACAGAATAATACAATAAAGAAGTAAAATTGAACAAGGGACAGTAAGATTCGAATATAAAGTTTAAAGTTGAAATATAAGTAAGAAACGGATAAAAAGTAGTTCACGACACAGACAGCATTGAACACGAGAAAAAGCAAAAAGTGAAATAAATACAATTTAAGGCTAGAAAGTGGGAGTTATATGTGATAAAGTACTATTTATAATACAACGCTACGAACATCCAATGTAAATGAACAGAGCGAGTTTTGGAAGATGTCAAGGTGAGGACAAAAAGAGTTAAATAACCACTGCATCCTGTCCAGAGGGGAGTGGGAATGAAGAGGAGAAACCTGAAATGGTCTGAATTCCCTCATGCTCTTTCGCGGAACGCGCAATAGGATGTACTCTAAGAGCTGAGGGCACATAATGTGGCCATGAAGGAGTTTGTACAGAAATATGATATCAAGTCTGATACGACGGCAGTGAAGGGAAGGAAGATTCAGTTGGGCGCTCCTGGTGGAGCGAGAGGGGGAAGTTGCGCAAGGAAAGCGATAATGAAATATCCGTAAAATTTTTTTTTGTACTCTGTCAACCTTGTCCAAGTTCGATTTGCAAGTGCCATTCCAAACAACCGACACATACTCCAAGACCGGCAGGCATATGGACAGGTACAGTTTTAGGAACGGAAGTGGAGTATGGAACTCTCTCGAAAGTCTGCAAACGAATCCGAGTGTGCGCATAGCCCGCTGAGCAATGCGTTTAGTGTGAGAGGAGAAGCTGAGGGTGCGGTCAAAAAGTACACCAAGGTCCTTAATTTCATCAACCCTATCCAACAGCACAGAATTCACAGAATAATGGTAGAGAAAGCTATGTGTTTTACGAGTAAAGGACACAACCCTAGTTTTCGAAGAATTGAGGGTAAGTCGATTCATCGCACACCAATCAGAAAAAGCAGATATGTCCGATTGCAACAACACGCAATCTTGAAAAGAATGTATTACCTTGAATATTTTTATATCATCAGCATAAAGAAGAAACGAGGAGTTCTTTATCGCCGAGGAAACATCATTAATAAAAACGGAGAAGAGAAGCGGGCCTAGTACTGAACCTTGAGGAACTCCACTCGTTGCAGGGTAAACGAAAGAAGTCTGTCCATTGACACTGACAAAGCAGAAGCGATCAAGGAGATAGTTGCGTAGGAGGGCTACGAGAGAGACTTCAACGCCAGAGAGTAGAAGTTTTTCAAGAAGTAGTGAGTGAGTAACAACGTCGAAAGCTTTGCTCATATCACAGTACACAGTGTCAACCTGACCCCTCTGAAGGACTGCTGCAGAGGCATACGTCATAAACGTGACTAGGTTGGTAGAAGTAGAGCGACCCGACATGAAGCCTTGTTGATTCGGTACTATGATATGTTTGAGATGGAAGGAAAGTACGCTGTGCAAAGCTAATTCGAAAAGCTTAGAGGTTGCACATAGAAGAGAAATCGGTCGATAATTGGAAACATCAGATTTGTTTCCAGACTTGAAGACAGGAAACACGCGTGCCATTTTCCACACGCGAGGAAAGGCAGCATTTTTTAAACAGTTATTAAATATGGCAGTCAGTACTGGTACGAAGATATAACTGAAGGCTTTTATTATGGCAGCTGGAATGCCATCAGGTCCAGGAGACAAAGATGGTCTCAGACGCTTAAGACTCTCAGTTATCAACTCCTCGTCAAAGAGAATGGAATTAGATAGTGCACCAGATGGGAGGCAAACGGAATCACAATGTGGATGTTTGTAAACGGAGGAAAAATGTTGTGCAAAACTGTCGGCAACATCCCGAATTTCCGAACCCTGAGAATCAACAAAGCTGATACTTAAATCTGATTTAATGGAACGCTTGCGAACGTAACGCCAGAACTGACTAGGACGATTTGAGGCATTCCTCTCTAAAGACTCAAGATAGGAGTCGTAGTCCCGCTTGTATAAGCGTTTGCAAAGAGAACGCACACGGCGAAACTCATCTGCCCAATTGTGAAACCCAGGGCGTTTCGCTTTACGATGGGCCCGTTCCTTGAGCTTTAACGCCGTTATTAGTTCCCTTGAAAACCAGGAAGGGAACTTCCTACGCGTAGGAGTATGCAAAGGTATGTACCCACGCATACCATCAAGAACTATTTCTGTAAAGCGACTGACTTGTCCATCTGAATCATTAATGTCATTTAAAAGGGACCAGTCGACGGAAGAGAAGAAATTGAAAAGACCGACATAATCACCACGTGCATACGCGAAACGGGTCGAATTCCCCACCCGATCTGAATTAGTAGAAGGTGAGGCAGAGACAGCAGTAGTAACTAGAAGCGGAGGGTGAAATTTGTCACAGCGAGTCAGCGGTATGTCTGAACTCGAGACTCGAACACTTTCAAAATTCGATAGACAGATGTCAAGAATATTACCGCAACAGTTTTCAATGAAATTGTGTTGTTGCAAAGAGTTAAAGGCTATAAAATCAAGTAGAGCGTTACACTTACTTAATATGTAGTGATTGTTGTGAGAAGAAATAAGTGAGTTCCAGTTGATACCAGGAGTATTAAAATCACCTAAAATAAGAAGTTTGTGTTTGCTATGACGGGTTATAACATGTTCGATTGAGAGCAGAACATCATCATAGGCTGAAGGAGGTAGATTCGGAGGAATGTAGAAAGCTGCAAGTAAAAGTTTTTCATGTCGATTTAAAGTGAGCTCGAGCCACACACATTCTTCAACAGTTTCCAGATCGGAACGTCGAACACACTTCACAAAACTGTCAATAGCAATGAGCACTCCACCTCCTCTTGATTTGGGACCTGTTTCAGGGCGGTCGCTACGAAAAACAGAGTAATTATTTGGAAAGAAATCATTGGAAGGAATATCACTTGACAGCCAGGTTTCGGTAACCACAACAGCGGTATAACAAGAGGACAAGACGCTAGAAAAAAATTCTGATCCCTTAGTCCGAAGACCTCGGGCGTTTTGATAATAGATATCCAAATTAGGGGCCACTGCAATTTTGCGTCAGTTCAGAGGGATGAAGCATATCGTCGTAAAGCTTCCCACGAAAGTCCTTGTATATGCAACCCATCGGCCACATCGAAGGCTCAACAAGCTTACTGTAGGATTCTTCATCAACTTCAATATGGAAGGACGAGTAGGAGTCGTACCTTGTTTTCAGCTGCCGGCAGGAAATGGGAGCAATATTCACTGATTTTAGATGGTTGGTAAGGTCTACCGATGTAGTATTGGGACTGAGTTTAGAGACGAAAATAGTCTTCGGACGCTTCTTTTGGTAAATGGCAACGTTAAGGACAGATGAGCTCGATGCGCCAATAATGGCTCGACTTCGGTGCTTCTTCATCGCACTGGGTGAGTTAACCGCACGAGGAGGAGCAGAGGCAGAAGATGAACAGGTAATATCTCCAGGAGTCATCCCTCGATGAAGAGCGGCGGAGTAGTCCACAGATGGCTGCTCCTCACGGGTAGGATTGCCCACGGAGACAACGAGAGGACGCTCGACGAGAGGACGCTCACACTGCGAAGCAGCGCACCGCACAAGCTCCTGGCGTAGGCCGTGAACATCGGCACGTAGAGAGGCGATAACCTCGGCTTGTTGTACGAAAGCCCGCGAGTTCTCTACACGAAGGCGCTCGTTCTCTTCCCGTAGCTGGGCAACCTCATCGCTCAGAAAAGAGATTCCCTCAAGCGCGTCGAGGAGGAGAGCCCGTAGCGAGGCAAACTCACCGCCATGTTCGCCGGTCGCGGCTGAAGGGGGAAAACCGGTCGGGTGGCTGGGCAGGAGCGGGGCACCAGGGACTCTTGCACCACCGTCGCTAAGCCTAACACCGTCAGACGACGACGACGCACACAAATTACACAAGAATGGCCGAGAGCCGGACTTCAGAAGTTGCAGCTCGTCATCCGCCCAGGTGACGCACTTCGTGTGAACACGTTTCGCACAGTCGGCACATCGTAAAAACTGCTGCTTGCCAAAAAACGGGCGGGAGCACAGCGCACATGCGTCCTTACTGGGCGCCATCTTGGAAAAAAATAATAATAATAATAATCATCATCCTCAGCATCAGCCTGACTATGCCCACTAGAGGGCGAAGGTCTCTCCCACACTTCTCTAATTACCCGGTTCTGTACTACCTTCATCCACTTGACCCCTGCGAACTTCTTAACTTAATCCGCCCACCTAACTTGCTGCCGCCCTCTGCTACGCTTTCCTTCCCTTGGAATTTAGTTTGTTGCCCTAAGCGACCATCGGTTATCCTCTCTTCGCACTACATGTCCTGCCCCATGTGTATCTCTTCTTCTTCTTAACTTCCGCTAGAATGTCGGTAACATGAGTAATTTCTCTGACCCACTCTGCACGCTTCCTATCTCTTAATGTTACCCCTACCATTTTTCGTTCCATAGCCCTCTGCGTTGTCCTCAACTTAAGTAGAACCCTCTTGGTTAGCCTCCACGTTTCAGCCCCATAGGTGAGTACAGGTAAGATGCAACAATTCTATATTTTCCTCTTGAGCGATATCGGTAAGCTGCTAGTCATAATCTGCAACTGCTTACCAAATGCGCTCCATCCCAATCTTATTATTCTTGTTATTTCCTTTTCATGGTCCGGATCTGCGGCTACTACCTGTCCTAAGTAGACATATTCGCCTATTACTTCCAGTACTTCGCTACCTAATGTAAACTGCTGTTCCTTACCGAGGCTGTTGAACATTACCTTAGTCTTCTGCAAATTGATTTTCAAGCCTACCTTTTTACTTTTCCTGTCTAGGTCATCAATCATTATTTGCAGTTCATCCCCCGAGTTGCTTAGCAAGGCAATGTCATCAGCAAATCGCAGATTACTGAGGTATTTTTCATCTACCCTTATCCCTAACTGCTCCCATTCCAAGTCTCTGAATACTTCCTTTAAGCAAGCTGTGAATAGTACTGGGGAGATTGTGTCTCCTTGCCTAACACCTTTCTTTATGGGAATTTGGTTGCTTTCTTTATGCAGAACTGTGGTTGCTGTGCAGCCACTATATATATCTTCCAGCACTTTCACGTACGGCTCGTCTACCCCCTGGTTTCGCAATGTTGCATAATATTCCTCCACTAATGCTCGAAACTTGTAGCGACTGCGCAGGCTGATAGGCGTAATTTGCGCCAGACACCAGTACATCAAGCTGGACTTCTCACCTATTTTGTAAAGTGAAAGCAGCTTACCAAGAGTTGATACATCATGGAGCCAGAAACAGGGTGTGCCATATAAATTGGCACTTTAGAAAAAATCTAGCCAGGACATATCCGCTGCTTCCGTCACGCTATATAGATGACGCTATGCGAAGTAGCTATTGTAGATGCGGAGTCATAGAGAAATCAACTGAACAGTTTCCACAGAATGCAATACCAGAGGCGGAAGAACACATGTATTCGTTCATGCGGACCGGTAAGCTCTACCAGGAAACCGTTTAGTGTTGAAGCCCTGAGTTACATGACATTAAATTGAACAGAGACAAAGAACCTGACAGCCCCTGACGCGCTATGCCGATGAGAGCACAGGCGCGCTTTTACAATACAGAATTCTAGCTTGTCTTCTCTTGAATAAGCATAGACAGATTCAATCACAAATCTGTGGTGCTCGATAAACGCCAGGGATGAGTTTGGCTTGTCCTGCAGTCATATGCCCAAACATTTTACCAGAGGCGCTGCCGTTGCATCTTTCAGTCTCTTGTTCATCTGTAATTTGCTCGGACAAGACTGCACGCATACAGAGGAAAAAAAAAAAAAAGAACGTAGTCTTTTATTCTCACCAGCCAGGAGCCAATTGATTAAAAAGAAAAACACCGTTCGGTGGGATTCATGGCTGATTCGCGAGGGCAAGAGAAGGCGTTCGCAAATTCGGGAAAGTTCTTGAACAGCTCGTTGCAGTCGATCGAGCCTGGTCGCTGCAAGGTGCGCGCTCGGCACATCATGCGGCACACGGTCAGGAAGAACACCGTTTTCTCGGTGTGCTTATCGCTAATCGGACGACGTCGCTCCAGCGATTCGGTGGCCTCGTCCTCAACGAAAGCCGCGTAGGCGATGTTTAGTGCTGCAAAATAGGTGGCGCGCGTGTCGTTCTTTTGTACGGTAAAACAGCGAGACGCCTTCTTGCCCTCGGTCGTTGAGTTAGTGAGCGTAGCGCTTGCGTTGGACACGATGGCGAGCGCCTCCGAGTCCAGGGCCTTAAGTGCCTCCGCCACGAACAGGAAGCCCAGACCACCGTAGAACATCGCCGGCGTTCCGTGAGGATAGTACAAGGGGTGCGCCAGCGCGCTGGCGCCGACTGCGATCTCGTTCAAAATTGCGTCGTAGGCGACGGGCGACGACGACAGCAGCCGGTGCAAGCCGGTGGTTTCGCGGCGGAAAACGAAGTCCGTGGTGCGCTGCAGGCAACGATGAGACTCGATCCAGTACTGCACGAATGAATCCTTATTTGTCGGGTAACAGCTGTACATCTTCTCGGATTCTTCTTCATTGAAGTACCTTCCCGGTGGCCAAGACTGTATCTGCATAGACTGGAACCTGGTCAGGGCAGAACGCTTGACCTCGTACTCCAGCTGTGAGGCGTTGATGGCCGACACGAGCCTCTCCATGAGCCCGCCAAGGGCGAAGTTGAGCCGGGTGGTATCGGCAGGCGTGATAGTCAGCTTGATATGCACAGCAGCGACCAGGGGCCTGTACACTTCCTCCACGTATAAAGTGCAGTATACGGGCACGTAGGCCGAAGAGTAAGCCTTGCCCCAGTGGACGATCTGCAGGGGTCTTCTCTCCAGCACCAAAAAGTAAAACTGGATAAACTGCCAGGATAGGTGGTAAACAAGCTGCTCGTCGCTGTACTTGTCGAAAAGCAGGCCAATAGCGTCGAGCAACGTGCCGTCGCCTACAACACGGTCGCCGAAGGAAAACAGTTCCCCTGTGGGAAGGTGCGTCGTTAGTTTCTCTAGCCAGTCCGACGCCGTGATCCGTCCTGTCAGGTTCAGTGTGCTGTCCGGAGAAACGACAGTGACCAACCGGCGTTTTTTCTTCCTAAAGTCAGTGAGAACAGTGATTATGTCCGTCTGTTCACTGGCGCTAGCTGTTATCTGTGACACAGGAGGAACTGACGTATTATTGTAGAGAGCTACGTAATGAGTCATCCAATAATCCACGTAGCTGCCCCGTTCCATCACATATCGGTGGTTCATGGCGAACAGCGACAAAGCGTCGGCGTCACCGGCCACGATATAAATCTTCCTGTGTTTTTTGTGTGATATTTTAACCCGGAATCTCAACCAAAAGGTCACCTGCCAGTTGAAGGCTAAGTTCACAAGCAGTCCCAGCGCATTTACGCCTGATTTCCCGGGCCACGTGAGGTTCAACTCTGTCATGAAGGTCGTGAAGTGGGTTGCATCGAGAAACGTGGCTGCTTCTCGGTCTTTCGCACAGGCTTCGTACATCTCTAAAGGTTTTTCGGCTATTTTGATCGGGTCTGCTCCACGACGTAGGAGGGGCAGAAAGTTATCCACCCAGTTGACAGCCACGTGTCGGAGCGCTGTAGCGCCCAGTTCAGCGTACGTCTGCGATGGTTTCCAGGCGGCGCAGATGTGGCTGTTCAAGTCCGCGCAAGGACTGAAGGTATTATTGATGTTGTAGTCGAGGAAGAGCGCGTGTAGCCGGCAATCGTCCGTGGAGCATACCAACTGCCTCGGCCGATTACGGGGCGCAGCAATGAAGAAGTAGAGGGCCGTCAACGTCACTACCGCGGCCAAGACTGCGCATGCAGCAAGGCAAGCGCACTGCACCGTGGACAATGCGGCGTCGTCTTGGTCCGTGCCCCCTTGCAATGCTCCCTTGTCCTGTGTGACGCATAAGAAAAAACAAATTTTTGGCTTTGAACGCCCCGGTTCTTCGGGTTTGTGACCACGAGACCTCTACTTTAAGACTCGTCGTAGGTGGTGTGTACCCTGCACACCAGTCGTTTCAAAATAGTCGGTCGTTAATTTTTAAAAATAAGCTTTTTGAGATACGAAGAAGGCTCCTGCAGCGCTATTGTATCAGTGCTAGAGGAGAAAAATGTGAACTTTTTTTTTTGGTTTGGGGGTTTAACGTCACAAAGCGATTCAGGTTATGGGAGACGCCGTAGAGGAGGACTCCAGAAATGTTCGACCACCTGGAGTTCTTTAACGTGCACTGACATCGCACAGCTGCACACGGGCGCCTTGCTTTTTGCCTCTACCGAAAAGCGGCCATCGAGGCATAGAATTCGATCCCGCATCCTTGGGCACAGTAGTGGAGCGCCCTAACAATTGCACCACTCCGGCGGGAAAAATGTTAACTAGTGCGATGGTTGCCTATAGTTTCTGATAATTACCCTTCAATGGATTAGTTAGGCGTCTAGTTGCAACCAGATGTTTGTAGCTGGTCATTATTTAGAACCAAAGCAGATTTTGTAATTCTGAAAACGCTATTACCCTTGCCACTGCGGGTCAACAAGCATTGGCTATCTCGCGCGAAAGGGCGAACACTTCCTAAAGACCCAAGCAGCTGCCCAGCGTGGTTAGTCAATGGCGCAAGTTTCAACTGAACTTCTTTATCCTGTGTGGGTTGGAACAACATGGATAATCACCAGGAGGCAGGACGGAGAAGTAACGGGGCATTGGCGCCAAATTTACTGATGGCAGGAGAGGCGGCAAGAGAAGCTTGCTTTGACAGATTTTTTTGGGAAGCGCGTGTCTTCTGGCGTGGTAAAGCAACATTTGTTGGGCCACAATTTCGAGGGTTCTCGCGGTTTAGAAATTCTAAAAACGAATATGGCTATTAATAAGGGCTAGATACAAATCCCCCATTGGGTCTAGATACCTGCTTAAGCGATGGAAATGCGCAAGTAAAGACACGAACAAAAAGAGCACAAGGACAGGGCGCATTTCCATTGCTTAAGAATGTACGACCGACTCACCAAACAACGTGCACTCTTAAAAACTAGATGCCCAATTGAAGCAGTTTGAAAAGTCAAATTATAAGTAATTATTTGAACAGCTTATTACTAGTTAACATTATAACTAACTTTGAGGCAAGCTAAATATCCTTTATTAATTTCAGCTCTGCTATTCCTCCCTCGCCACATAGCGCTAAGCAGACAAGGCCGCAGCGAGACATAAAGGACGGGCGCTAACTTACAACTGAACATTTGGAAGAAACCAGGAAATATAAAGACTTTCTTAACAATGAAGAGGAGGAGATATAAAGGCATTGGAATACGGGAAGCAATCAAACAGCATTATCGTGTAACAACAATCACAGATTGACAGAAATTGCATTTCTTTGTCGGATTTATGTTTGCTAATCTGTGAATGTTGTTCGACGATAACGCTATTTAATTGCTTCCTGTATTCCAATTCCTTTGTATCTCCTCTTCTTCATTGTTAAGGAAGTGCTTATATTGCCTGCTTTCTTGCAATAAAAGTTCAGTTGTAAGTTAGCGCCCGTCCTTATGCCTCGCTGTGTGTTTAGCGCTATGTGGCAAGTGAAACGTCACCAACTCGCCCAAGCTTCCATTCTGGTATTCCTCAAATCGCTTCTTAATGCAGATTGAAGATGAGTTCAGTTTTTCATCTTCGTTCAAAACATTTGTCGATTCTGTTGCATTTCATGCACCAGCATTTCGCGGCGAGTTAGGCTGAAGAAGGCAACACTGACCGCGCCTAGCACGTGCCTCTTGTACTGCCTACTGGCGTCCGTTGTTATATTGTGCAAATGCCGAATGCAACATTATGAATTTGGTATCGATGCTGGCTGTTGTGCGGGACATCGCAGCATCGAGCACGAGTTTCTTCGGGCAGTTGACATTCTCGAGCTAGAAAACATGCAACATCTCAATCAACTTTCTATATGCACGCTGCTTGCGTTGGCTGGGGAACAAGTACTTATACTGCTCCCATCCATATTTTGGGGTACTGTCATTGGGTTGGTAATACTAATATCGGCGCGCGCCTTTAGGAAACCGTGTGACGACGAAGGCTGGCTCAGCCTGATGGGCTCCCATGATCGGCTTCCCGAATAACCTAGGCGGTCGATCGCAAAGAATTTGTGCGAATGCGCATATTCATTCCCTTCAAACCCTTTTTGGCACCACGAAGGCGTGCTGACTGTTGCAACGAATAAAATTCAGTTCATAATTAAGTATGGTGGGTGGGCTAGCGGTATTGGGGTGCCATTTCTGGGCAGCGCCCGCACTACATGTGGAATTACGTGCGACCCTCTCCTAATTACAGTGTATACCTCGACAGTTCAACTGCCGCATCTAAGAGTTCGCGGTCCTGTTAAAGCTAATCCACAGTATTTAAATCGATTTTTCAAACAAAGTAAACTCTAATGAATGGGCTGTAGTAGAATTACACTGTTTGCCCGCAATTAAATGAATGACGCGACCAACAGTCTCCGCCGAGCTATAAACCTCATTCAGTGGCTGCGTTCCGCCGCTGTGAACAACACTGAAGTTGATGCGCCTATAGTGAGAAATAGGCGCTCATCTGGTCACTATATCTCGATGAAAAGAATTTCGACATGGCAGGGTACAGAACAGTGCAGTACGTCAAATCATGTCGATGCATTACAAATCAGATGCGCGTGGCCGATTTCGGTTTGCGACGATGGATGCGGTACCATTCGACTGCCAGCTTGAGCTATTTCAATGTAGGCGATTAGCGCATTAGGACCAGGCCTTGGATGGCACAGAGCGCCTTTAAGATGCTTAAACCATTCATCTGCTATACTTATTAAACAGCGTAGAAACAAATCCATGAGCTGCTACCGGAAACGCTTGCAGCAAGCACGCACGCCAATATTAATTCGCTTTTTGCTCGTGTTTAACGCAGATAAATGCGATTCTCGCTGCTTTCTATCTTTCACAACAAAACCAGGCGTGCATTAAGCGCTGCTGTGTGCATCTAGCAATGGGGTAATTCTAAACCAGTGTGACGGAAGAATAAACACTCTACTTGTACGTGTTACCCGCCAGACAACACACGACCAAAACATAAAATGCACCAACCAGCACTAACAAGCCGAATAACACCAACTGCGCATTTCATATTAAATTTTTTTAGTCCCGCTCGGTCTCGCAGCAAGAGGAGTCACGTGATGCCCTGTGTGGTATCGCGAGCTGAAAGGCATGTTGACGCAGGCCCCACGTGCTGCAAATTCTGTCCGCTTTTAAAGCAATTCGCAGTGGTTTCGAATAGTAGGGTCTCTTACTAGGTTTCCAACTTTGTACGAATGCCTAAGCTTAACTCGCATTCAGTTTGCATTCGACGCTGGCACCCATATGACCGCTCTATAAATGCATGCAAACAAGTGCGCACAGCCGGAAGAAGCAGGTATCCGCTGTTACACCTGCCGTTCATCACATTTATTTTCCACTACGGGTGTATTGGGGGAGTCCAGTTGTACTCTCTTGAACGCTTTAATTTATATTTGCTGTCGGTTTAAATCACACCGTACAAGAGCGGTACGGACCATTGCTCATTTTTCATTGTACTCCCAGGGTAGCCCCAACTTGCAAAATGTTCGTGTCTTCGGCACGACGTACCCCCGCAAAAATATATGCTTTTAGCGCAACGAAAGTAAATGCAGGCGGAGGGAAAATTGGGGGACACTGAAGCGCCGTCTTTAAGGTTATGGAACGATAATGTTAACTGCTCCCTTTGAGGATCATCGTTCACGTACACTTTGGTGCCGTTTATGAGTAATTCTTTAATTTATCACACACATCCTAGTAAGTACACAGCTTTAAAGTACCACAATATTCTAAAAGAGCACCCCGTAGATATAAAACCTCGCTCAACCAAGCCGTAGGAACGTGCCTAAATCGAAATCCAAAAGTCCTGAATGGCTGGATTCTGATTTCACCCTCGCAACTCAAAGACGAAGCCCGAGTTGGCAGCGCTTGCCCACTCGGTCATGTAACGTGGTCTCGTGACGTCATGCAAGCCTGAGTACCACTCTGTGTATGGCCGTGTCACCTGCCACCTACCGCCAGCCGGAGTCATGCCTGCGATTTTTCGCTCACAACGCCGGTGCAGAAATGTCTGGGGAACGGCTAGTTGTCGAACTTGTCACATTTCCGGAGATAATATAATACCGCAACATCCCGGCAACCACAGCTCGGCAGCGCCTAATCACACGATTACGGCACCACTATCCCGGGTCTATTTCTCTGACCCGACGGGTGGCTCAGTGGTTAGGGCGCTTGACTACATCGCCCAAGGATGCGGAATGGAATGCTGGCCTCGGCGGTTGCTTTTCGGTCGAGGCAAAAAGCAAGGCGCCCGTGGGCTGTGCGATGTCAGTGCACGTTAAGGAACCCCAAGTGGTCGAAATTTCCGGAGTCCTCCACTACGGCATCTCTCGTAGCCTGAGTTGCTTTGGGACGTTAAACCCCCTCAAAACTAACTCTTTCCCTGCGGCGTTACGTACGCTAGCCATGTCTGATATGGCGCACTCAAGAGCGCTCAAGTACCCGTTTTTCGCGACCTGGTTGTCCCCTCAGATCGTACACGCAGGTAACGCATTCTTATTAAGGATTTCCAGTGGATAGGTAGAGGGACTTATCCAGTGATAAGGCGTCGTGCGAGACAGTGCGCTAGGCTGTAGGTTGGTAAATGCACGATTTGTCAATGCGAGGATTGACCGCTCTGGGTGGGGTTGCAGTACAAAATAACGTCCCACTTACCGCCGGCTTAATGGTTCCTATGCTCGTCACTGAGTCAAGCCGGTGCCGAGGAAGTGCAGCTTGCTGCGGCGGCGTAGCCTTGATCCCTTTCGGCAAGAAGAATTTTCTCCTGAAAGCCGCCCGGCTGAGTCGCTCCCTCTTGGGTGGGTGATCGAGGATCATTAACGTATTGTAGAGGTTCTGAAGCTGGTCACGCGTGGGTGTTAACGCTCCTCTGCGCTCCCGGGAGGGGGCCAGCTCCTCCTGGGACTCCGAGCTCGTTGTTGCCGCAGGAAGCGGCGGGGCCACTGGTGTCCTGTGTCCCATTGCATGCCGCATCCGATGGGAAGGCGAATAGTGGAAGGATCGCGTAGAGTTGAAAGCCGTTTGAAGCGTGTGCACCCGACGCTCGGGTGACTCGCGATTCCTCATGTTTATGACACGGCGCTGGCACGACGCAGCTAGCGCTCCTTTGTAATTTCTAAACTTGTCTTCTTGTTTCGGCGCAGGGCTGGTGCCAGATGGAGCTTGAGCAGGCACATCTGCGTCATCAACTTCTTGGTTCGGGGCCAGGCCGTCATGTACTTGTCTGTGCTTCTTATTATCATCGTCGTCTGGAATGATTTCCGGAGCGTGCTCGTGCAGTTTGGCGCGGAGTATGCAAGGTGCTCCGGGCGACGACGAAGAACCGGAGGACGCAATAGTCGTGCCTCGGTTGGGGCAGCCGTCGCTGTTGAGCTGAGTGGCACGTGGGGACTCATCGCGTAGCCACAGATTCGATATGTTTGGGAGCGGCAGTTCTGATGGGAAATCAAAATCTAGGGGAGGTGTTCGATCTCGCCTTTTCATTGTGTTCTGGGAGAGGCGACTTAACTGGTTCTCGGACGACTGGGACGGGTCCTGACGCACAGCCGCCGCTACCTCTGGTGACGGGTCTCGGCATGATTCTGCTTCTGGAGATGCCCGGATGCAGGCCCCGGCTGGTCTCGAGTGACGAGGGATGTCGCTGAGGGGCCGGGTTTCTGGAACGGCACTTGTGCTTTGCTGCTGCCCGGCGACGTCCTCTGGACGCACTGCCATCAGCTGCGCCCTAGTGCTGGACGCTCGGCCTCGGTCCTTGATGCGTCGCGGCTGGCCCGAAGCCTCCTGGGTCGAACCGCCGCCAGCGACTGGCGACGAGGCTTCCTGGTCCATGCCAAATCCGCAGTGGCTCTCGGCGCCCCCGCAGCAGCACGAAGAGCGTGCGTTCTTCTTTTTCTGTTTTGAATGCGCCTTGATCAATCCCCCCTCGTGAGTGTATGCCATGAGCCAAGGAAGAAGAACAGCAAAATGAGGCAAGCGGCACACGATGAAAATCCAGAGCATAAAGAGATTAACTTGGGCTGAGAAAGCGCGCTTCAAGACCTCTTCGCTCAAACGAAAATGTCTTCGTTTGTAGCGAATACTAATTACTATTAAGACACGAGATGCACTATGGGCGCAGCACGAATGCTATATGCATCCTCTGCCTTACCTGCTCGTGTGTGTTGCAGGCAAATTATTCTCTATGCTAAGAAACATTATGAAAAGCGTACGCTGATCGCAGGCGTAAGTCATTTTCTTAATTTTATTACAGTGCTTTATTAGCTTACTGAAGTCTCCAAAGGATAATGATTTTACAAGGAAAATATAAAAGTAATCTCGTGGCAGTTGCGTAGATACTAGTCACCGAGGGTGTTATGTGCGCATAGACTACACGCCCTTAGTACCCCCGCCAGACAGGTTTTATTTGGCTACGATTTTTTGCGCTCAATTCGACACCATTTGTACATTATTCTGCCTGAGAAACTTTTCAGCCTGGCTGTGGCAAGTCTCATTTACCCAGATGACGCTGTTGGTGAAAATTCGACAAAACCTTAAAAGACAGTGGGGCAACGGTCGACTCATTCGAGGGTTCAGAACTTTTCTACAACCAAACAAACACAACTTCGCAGTGAAAAACTGTTGTTCCTCGGCCGCATCTCTAGTGAAGACGGAGTATTCCAGACGAATGACACTCGGCTTTTGTTGTGCAACTTTAGTTGCTCACCATGCGAAATCTATCCCCATTGGTCTGAGGTTGTGCATGGATTATAAAATGTTTGTACACACATTTATGCTCACTAGTGACTGCTTCACGCTGCTGTGGAACATTAAAATAATAATAATAATCAGCCCACTTTGCAGCAAATGCCTTTCCATACGTCTACCACCGCGAATACAAGCCTTCATGAAGCTCAGTCAGCGCTTGCTATCCTTCCTGGTCCTCTAGAACTTTCGGGAGGACGTGGTGAAAAGGAGATTTAAAGAAAAAGGAAATTCATATGAACGTCAGTGACGGGCCTGAGCGCCGTACTGGCCCATCGATGCTTCAGCCCAGGATTCTATACCAGTATCAGTTTCAAAGACTGACGAGGCAACAGGGGACAGAGTTGGAAACAATAAAGAGGAACACCAAGCGCGCAATCACGCCCTTACCAAAACTTACCCCAATCCCTATTCTTCGGGAATTTGCGCAGCTCAGCACACTGACAGAACTCATTGAACAGCGAGAGGTAAAACAAATATGAAGCGAAAATATGTTATACCCCTAGCATCCTTGACCAATGCGGTGAGAGTAAAAACACCGACAATGGCTGATCCCCTCCATGGGAGTTCACGACTATTACGACGAATAAAACGACTAAGCTACGTCGTAAAGATAAGCCGGCGTCTCGCCCTCTAGTTGATGTACTCCCAGGAACCTGTATTGCATACACAGATGCGTCGATTACAAAAAATGGCGGCAGAACAGCAGCTACCAGCCCGACACACGAAGAGCTAAACGTGCATAATGAATACAAAACAGAACATCCGGACCCGCTTGTGATGGAACTTTATGCAATCCGCGATGCTATGAAGGCCATAAGTGAAATCGAGTCCATAACAGAAGCCCACATCTATACAGACTGCTTAGCCGCCATAAAACAACTGGAAAGAGTGACGAAGACACTATGTGTTACCCAGGAGATCTATGCACTTAATAAGGAAACAAAGATACGCATTCAGATAAGACACAAGATAACGCTTCGAATGCTGAGCAGAGAAAAGTTGACAATCTCACACACCAAATTGTAAACACTAATGTACTCCCCGCCGAGCTACCTTTTGATTCCCGCTCCGTTGTCCCCATCCTAGCATCCTCTCTGCGGAAAAGTACACGTGCCCTCATCGTGCCGTGCACTTACCCGCTCCCTAATAACTTAACTATAGACTAAAGGAGGTATCATTTAGAATGGGGCTCTCAAGACATAGGACCGACCACCTGTCCGAAGTGTTCTACATCGGCTACAGAGGTGGATGTTCGCCACCTGCTGTGGACGTGTGAAGGGACGAGGGCGTCAAGGACACGGATTCTCCACGAAGTGTGCAGTTGGCAACGAAGGAGGAGGATTTCTCTAAGTGGCAAACGGACAACACTAAGAGCAAGAGCCTTCTCCGGTTTCTGGAAGAAAACACTTTACATGATTTCATATAATTTGCTAATTATGGCAAGTTTGCAAAATAAAAATAAATATCATTAATCCAAGTCGAAGCCACATAAATTATTTGAGCCAGTTTAGTATTGCCAATACACAGATGATTTAAGGGGCCCTGGTGGCTATGACATTTTTATTATGAGTAAAATCTGATAGTCCGGCGCTTCGTGGCCTTGTTGTTGCTTGTCCGGCGATGGACACAAAAGGTTCTTTCCGCCAGTTTAAATCAAGCTTAAGTTTCGCTAATCTTGAAATCATAGAAATATGACTTAAATTATGACGTAAACGTAAACTTCGCGATTGCTGGGCACGAGAGGTGCAGTCCAGCAACAGCCGAAATGAAAGCTGCTACCGGCCGGACGTTGAAAGCTTCGTCGTTCCGTGTGCAGCAGACATGCTATGGATCTCATTCCCGGTCTTAAAAAAACTTCCCGCTAAAAACGCTGGCCTGCGCTTCAGCGTCCACAGCCTCATAGAGCATCCGATGTTTTTGAGGGCTGAGTCGGCAGTAGTGTAGTTGTAAAGCGCTGACAAGTCGACAGAAACCGACGCTACCAATCACACAACGGCATGGCATCGTGGAGCCACCGTCACGAATGATGCGTAAATTACGCCATGTACAGACATTTTTAAATTAGAAGCAATGGGTCAACCAAGCATTATGTCTGCAGAAAAAAAAAGAAAGAGAGAGAGAACACAGGGTCTGCCTGTTTTACGCAGTTTCTTCCAACCGAGTTGTCGTTCGTTAAACGCTTCCTGTTTTGAGTACTTGGACGGGCTAAGTTTGACAGTCCCGGTCACACCAAGCCGTGAAACAGGATGTATTATTTTTTGCTCGTCTAGCGTAACTGCGCTTGTTTTCTCAGCTTGTATATCTTTTTTTATTTTAGAGACTGCGCCGAATGCCTTCTAACAGTGGCTATTTGGAGGTGAAGCTTGGAGGTTGACAGCTTTCGCCTGTGAACACTCAGCTCGAATTAACAGTCCAGTGATCCATCTACTTCACAAGTCAGCACGTCCGTTTATATACAACTGCACTCCACAAAATGGGAGTCACTCATTTAGCACCATATATATTTTGCCACAATGTCCCAAATCAAAAAACGAGGTCGCCTGACAGATTTTTACATGGAGATGGCACAATTCTATTGCCCTCTTGTGGGATCTTTTCTCATGGGCCTACTTGCCAGAGATCAAGCTACCTAGCCTATGCTGGGACTTACTTGAACCGCACCGATAACGACGAACACTGGTCTGAGAGAACCATTGAGGTGCTCTGCCACGTCAAGGGACTTCTGATATAGACGAAAACGAAAGATTTGTTCTCCCTTTTCATACTTATACTACATGCGGGAGCCATATCGGTAAAGGTGCGGTTGATGCCATGCGTGGCGGTTGAAGGCAAGCACTTGAGCATTGCTGACTCATAAAGCCTAGCCACCAAGATATTACGGCGTAGCAGTCATCAGTTTACGGCTTTTGAAGTTACTTTAGATGAAGAATAATAAAGCACAAGCAAACAATTTGCACGTCGTTCCTTTCTTGGCCGAGCAAGAGCGGAAAAGGCAATTTTGCACGTTATCACGGTGCTGCTTTTTCGAAAGCGCTGACGCCAAGAAACGTGCCTCCAAGTTCAATGCCGGTGACGAAAAAAGAGCCCGTGCTGCTCACGGAGGCAGTGACTATGCATTCTTCTGGCGCTGTCTGAGCATTAAGTTCTCGAATCAGATCCGAAAGGGCTGAAAAGTGAATCACGATTACATCAATATATGCTGCACTTATAGGGACACGCTGTTCCGCTTTAGGCAGTCTCCTACGATTGATACTTAAATTTGACAACTTTGAGTTTAGCGATATAGATTATGTTCAGATTAGTGGAACTTATATTAGGCCCTAATTATGCGAATATCTTTATGGGTTGCCTTGAAACCGCGTTCCTAGAGAGCCAGAATTTAAAACCGTTCTTCAATAGAAGATTTATTGATGACATCTTTCTTGTCTGGAATCACGGGGAAGCAGAACTAGGCGCATTCATTGCAGAATTTAACCGTTTCCATCCATCAAGCTCAATTTTGCGCTCTTCAAAATTAATTTTCTTGATGTGTTAAGGCCAGTGCATTACGGTCAACTAATTACCAGCCTTTATAGGAAGCCTACGGATTGCCATCAGTACCTCTATTTTATTCGTAGCCATAAAAAACAAAAACATTGCAAGACGAGCATTCCTAACAGTCAGGCAGTCCGCTTTAAAAGAATATCCTCCGAAACTTAAGACTTTTCCCACAGCTGTGAAAAACTTCTAGAAGAGCTTACTAAACAAAGATATCTGCCAAAGATTATTAATGACGCCATTAAATGAGCTAACACACTTCATCGTAAGGCGCTTATTGGCAGACTTAAAGAACCTACGCCACAATAGCGAACTAACTTTATGCCAACTTATTCAGCATCAGTGCCAAAAGTAACAGGCATTCTGGAAAGACATCACAATATCTTAACGCAGAGCGAGCAGTTGAAGGATATCTTTCAAGAACCACTGAGAGCAGTCTATCAGCGTGCTGAAAACTTGTGTGACCTCTTTATTTCCTCAAAAATAACTACTCCAGTTTTTAGTTGCTGTTTGCCTCGCAAAAAACCCCGGTGTAAGGTTTGTTCCCAAATGACCCCGTCTCAAGTAGCCGTCAGCACCGCTTCTAATCCCAAGGTACAAAAAAAAAAAAAAAAAAAAGGCGGTTACACATACGACTCCAAAAAATGTAGTCTATCTGCTTGAATATTCTGCTTACCGGCTTCAGTATATTGGGCAAACTGCGACATCATTTTCGTTGCGTTCACAAAGCTCATATCACCAGCCTTCCTAATTGGCCCTTATCTAAGCATGTAAGCATTCAGGGTCACTCATTTGATAAATTAAAGGCTATAGTTTTGGAATCAGGATTCAGATCACACCACGACCGAAAAGTTAGGGAATCACTCCTAATTCATAAATTTCAAGCTGTCTCGTCAGGCAATAATGAAAGCGTTGGAAAATTAACTCGCCTCTCGAAATCCTTCGCATTGGACGACCTTGCAAATATCAGGGGGGTCATCGTGACTCCTGTCCTATTTTTAAACCACGTAAACGTTAAAACATGTGATTTTACTACGCGCGTTTTCATCTGTATTGGTAAATTTCCCAGTAATCTCATATTTTTTTTTCTCTACTGTGCATCATTCTCATACATGTTTTTTTTTATTTGGTTTTGTACCACCGCGTGCTCTGTATCACACAGTAGTACTACGTTTGCATTCCTCCACATGCATTTCACCTTCACTAATTCTTTTTGAACGCCCCTGACCTGGAATAACGATATGTAATCAGATCTAGTTTGTCCCATTGCAATTTCATGTTACTACTTCGCCACGCGCTGTTTTGAGGCTACATATTTCTGTTTTTGTCATTTTCATATGATGGCATCGCCATATATATATATATATATATATATATATATATATATATATATATATATATATATATATATATATATATATATATATATATATATATATATACATATATACCAGGTGCTTCAGCGAACACTTTAAAAAAATCTTAAATATCGGAAATTGGAAAATAAAGAAATATACTTCTAGGAACATACTCTCTGCTGCGGCGAACAAAGTTTACCATAAGAAATACTATAATAATGTATCTAATTAACAAAAATTCACTAATGAACTATTTGATTAACACAATTGGGTGGTTAGTACCAATGGGGAGTTCGAAGTCATGGACAATACGATGCTATATGAGTTTTTGAAATGAAGAAAAAAATTTAATGACGATTACGGTACTTCCTAATGCGAAATTTGAGCGCAGCTCGTCAGCTGTTTCAGCTTTTTGTAGATTGAGGCTAAGCATTCGAGCAAGAAATGTATGTACAATTACTGACAACTGGTTACGAGGGACAACAGCGACGGCGACGACGACGCGAAACCCAGGAACGGGCGGAAAAGAGCTTAATGCTGAAAGGATGCCTTTCGAAACATTGTTTTGAAAAGCGAAGTTTTTTTTTTTTTTTTACCGCTGTGAACTAGGTGTATATACGCAAGCTACAACAAAATATGATGTTTTTCTCTGTGAGTGTGTGAATTCTCGGTTGCTGCACATGTTACCCTGCAGTTCGGTTTGGGCGCTCGTATTATATTCATGAACTATCTTTGCAGTGTGTACCATGTGTGGTCGTGTCTTCCACTTGAGCTCTGAAGCGTGTCTTCCATAATCTGTTCACAGAAATGGAAAAGAGCACAATCTGTCACACTTGTTTTTGTGGACACCTGAATCATCTTTGCAGCGTGTACCATGTGTGGTCACGCCTTCCACTTGAGCTGTGAAGTGCGCCTTTCATAATTGGTTCACAGGAATACAAAGGCGCATTATTTGTCACACTTATTTCTGTGGACACCTGAATCGCGCCGTAAGGGAAGGAATGAAGGTTGGAGTGAAAGTACGCTTGAGCTCCGAAGCGTGCGTTTCATAATTGGTTCACATGAATGAAAAGGCACAGTATCTGTCACACGTTTCTGCGAATACCTGAGGAGGAGGAGGGAGATGAGTAGGAAAGGCAGGGAGGTTAACCCGTAAAAGAAACCGGTTTGCTGCCCTGCACTGGGGGAAGGGGGTGAGTGGATATAAAAGTTGTGAGAGAGGGATGGGTGAAGTTAGTACAGTCACATCACAGACATGCCACATCACATCACGTCCCAGTCATATCACATAACATAACAGCAAACATATAGTCTTTCGACTAGGCCTGTGGTTTTTATATGGGAGACCTTCACCGCAGACGATCGTCGTGGCCAGGGACCTAAAATCTTAATTTCAGTCAATGGGCGTCCATCTAGATGCTCCAGCGTATGGCACAGACACTGTCTTTCCTCACTATATATAGGGCACTCACAAAGAATGTGGCCTATATACTCGTCGCATCCACAGTTTGTACATACAGGGCTGTTTGCCATGCCTATCATAAAATAATACGAGTTTGTGAATGCTACACCAACCCAAAGGCGGCACAGCAAAGTTTCTTCGCGTCGGGTTAGGACAGGTGGAAGCCGGAGCTTCAGATCAGGGTCCAGAGACTTTAAGCGGCAATTTGCAAACTGGCCAGAATTCCGCAAGGAGAGTGTGTGTTTACGCGCAAGTGCGCGAAGCCTGCCCGCTGCGTCTGCCCTGGAAAAGGGAATCAACACACAATCGCCGTCTTGGTGGGCTGTTCGTGCGACCTCGTCCGCCCGAAGATTGCCCGCTATGCCGCTGTGTCCTGGAAGCCATTGGAAGATGATGTCATGTCCTCCATTAATTGCACAGTGATGAATTTGTCGTATTTCCGCAAAGAGTTGTTCATGGGCTCCACGGCGAAGAGCCGCTTTTAAGGCTTGCAGGGCTGCTTTTGAATCTGTCAAAATAGACCACCGCTGGGGTTTCTGCTGACTGATATGCCTAACTGCGACACGAAGAGCGGTTAGCTCTGCAGATGTTGAAGAAGTCTGGTGTATTGTCCGAACTTTTATTTCTGTATTAATTGAGGGTATGATCATGGAGCCTGAAGAGCTCACGGCATTCACTGAACAATCGGTGTAGACGTGCAAACGATTTGCATGGTGCCCATGGAAGTATTCAAGAGTGATTTGTTGTATTTCTGTCGGCGATAGCTCGACCTTCTTCCTGATGCCGGGTATTGAAAGGAGCACGTGTGGTTTATGCAGGCTCCATAGTGGAGAGAACGGTCTAAATGCGGGTGTAAACTGGGACGGCAAAATAGTGCGATGCGCATCAACGGTCTCTGTAAACGATGTACGCGGCCTGGTAATAGGAAGCCTGGCCAAATGATGACAGGGAACCAGGGAGATGTGTCATAAATGTGCCCTCAGGGAGTCAACTTTTTAGGTAGGTAGATATGGGATGCTCCTGAGCAATTAAAATGGTAGCAGCCGTAAAGGCACATTTCAGCAATCCCAGGCAGGTTCACAGAGCTTGAGCTTGAACGTCTGTAGAATTCCTAAGTTGGGTTTCCTGATATTTCCAAGTTCAAGTAAGCTGTACCTAAGAAATCCCATAAATATTGCACGGTATAGTTGGAGCATCGACCGCACGGACGTTCCCCATGACTTTCCCCCAATAAAGGCAAGGGAAGGAAGGAAAGCTGAAGTGAAAGTGGAGCAGGTTACGAGGGACAACGCCGACGCCGCGAAACCCGGGAACGGGCGCCAAAGAGCGGCGCTCTAAATGTAGTTCTCTAAAGTTCTGCAGCGCGAGAAAAACCGGCGCTTTTTTTCCACACAAAACAGAAACTCAGCGCAAAAGGTGCGCAGGAAACTTGGTGCTACCTCAATGTCCGCTGGGGACATGTCGAATTGAATGCGGCACCCAATTTAAAACGTCTGCGCTGTTTTCCCCGGTGGGGCCTCGACGCTACGATTAGACCGCGGCCGGCGCTATTGGGCGCTACCTTCTGCTTCGTCGCTCGGCGCATGAAAAAGAATAGTGATTGTCAGCTACGCAGACGTCGATTTTGAGAACCCAGATCCCAGAACCCAGAACCCAGATGGCGCTGGCCTTGTGCCCTGTTTGTGCAGTCACCTCGGGAAGGAGATTTTTTTCCCCTCATCACTCTAGCTTCGTGAAAGGAAAAAAGCCATGCTTCCGTGACAGCGCACCGAGTTCTCTTTAGCGGTGCCAGGATCTTGACATGCATAGTGTAATTTCTATCAAACGTTCATTTCTTTTATCCTTTGTAGCCTTGACACCTAACGGCTTCGAGAATGCCTTCACAGATGAAATCTTTTTGGCATTGCAGCACGACGTTGTTTCGTACCTGCCGCCGCGATACAGTTGCCGTGTGCGCGAGCAGACACGTCTCATGATTTGTAAAAAAGTAGTCAATGACTATTAAACGTTTACCTCAGATGCTAAGCAGTTTCAAATCATACAACAAACATGAATGAACCAAATTTGAATATGGTTTTGTTTTAGTTGGTAGCAGCCACATGTGGGAACTCCACGAAAGCACTATCACTTCGGACAAGAACTACTTTTCACATGATGGGCTCAAATTGCTTGCCGTTCATTGCGATGCACAGAATGCGGTCTTCCATGGAGTTCACAGCAGATAAAAGCATCTCTCTGGGAATATTTTCAAGTGATATCCTTACACGTTGCTTCAGGTCTTCGATGTTGGCTTGTTCCATCTTGAAAACTTGATTTGTTACATATCCCCACACGAAGAGATCCAAACGTAATAAATCGGGCCACCTAGGAGGTCAAGCTGTGGTTCCACAACATTGGTTCCATTGGTTGGGAAAGAAGCCGCCCACGTATTGCCGAGAGAATGAAGACTAATTCGGCGGGGCTCCGTCATGCTGGAACCACATTTTTTTTTAACCTGGCCAGTGGTAGCTCTGAAGCAGATTCAGAGACAACGCCCTTTAGAGCGCAGTCTGTGTAATTCTTTCCAGTAAGATTTCCGTCGATGAAGTAAGGACCGACTATACGGCTATGTATGCCACATCAAACATTTGCTGACCATATTGCCTGGTGCTTGCGCTGACATAGCCGATGTGGGTTCTGATCGCACCAATAATGGGCGTTCTGCAAATTGACATTCAAATCTCTGCAAAATTGGGCCTCGTCAGTCCAAAGCACTCAGTGGAGAAATCCCGGGTCTTCGTCGCAATGAATCGGGCACCAGTTGCAAGACTCAAGCCGTTTTTGAAAGTCATTTGGTGTCAGTTCCTGGTGAAGACTTATATTATATGGATGATAGCTGTGTCTTGAAAATGACCTTCAAACTGAAGCCGGACTTGCTCCAGATGCGCTTGCGATTTCCCTGACACTTGCTTCCAGCCTGACAGTGACATTGGCGAGGACATCAATGTCAAAATCGTCGGCTTGTCTTTTTATTTTCTGAACATAGACTGCTTCAGTGATCAATTAAATATCGATGTGAATGTGGTATGAGTCGGCACAAAACGACCGGGATGTTGGGCAGCATACAGTCTGGATGCCAGTTCCGAGTCCGTTTGAGCGGTGACGTAAGTGAGCACAATGCCCACTTTCTCGGCAGCGGAGTACTGGAGTTTAGCTGGCGCGGACGTTCCCACAATCCACACGCTGCGGCGTTGAAGTTTTAATCCGAGGCGACACCTCCGTACATTCAAGTAATTTGCAGTACTGGCACTGCAATGGCTGCGTCGCATGCGGACCTCCAAAACAAGCGCCTCAAATAAAATTGTCAACGCGTTTTGGGAAATTGGAAGGACAACTGCCTAATGGCACGCACTCACTGTCGCGCTAGCCCTCCTTGCTACGCGGACAAAACTTATGTCCGATGCAGTTCCTAACACGCAGCGATTATAGAACAGCCGCTCAGCATAGTGAATAAATGAAGTGAAGGTGACGCCTCACATCTCGCCCGTCCAGTAGCCAGGGGCCGAATGACGTACCGCTCACAATCCGCCTTTTTCACAAGGCCGCTCTGCGCATGCGCGCCTGCTGCCTGGTTGAAAACAAACCGCCAGTACCTGCTGCGCATGCGCAGTTCTTGGCCTCCGCAATCGGTGCAGCCGGAGCTGATCTCGGGGGCCACGCGAAGTTTATATTCATGACATGCGTACGTGACAGATGGCAGTAACTGTCAAGAACACACATCAACTTTTCGCCGGCGGCTGCGTCTCACAAGGATGTTTTCACCCAGTAGCAGACGAATTTTCAACTACTCCCAGATGGCGTCACATTTTGTGAAAAAGGCGAATTTCGCTCCCAAGTTTGTGAGCGTGACGTAAAATTGACGTGGCTATGACGTGACCTTGAGACGTCAATTGTGAGGGATTACGAAACCGTCTAATTGTGAGAGACTTGTAGCATGGCTCCGCCCTTGAAGCGCCAGCTCCGTGCCCAACGCTGTTGCTATACATCGGTGCTGCAGCCCCGGCCGAGCTGGGGAAGGGACCGTCTCCTAACGTTTTGTGAAACGACGCAATAAATACTCAGTAAATAAAATTACAAAACTTTTATCTTTACAAGAAACTCTTCTTAAAATTCAATAACACCAAGCAGAACTATAAGCGTTCTTACTCTTGCAATTAAGTCTTCCTTTCAGTAACCTACGTTGCCGCGAGGGTACGCTGGCGGCGTCAAAGCGTGCACATGGCTAACATGGTGGCTTGCAAAGAAACAGCTTATTCCACAGCTATTTGCCGCTTTTCACGCGTAGTATAAAATCGGGTAACTGTGCGGATGTCGTTAGCAGACGAAAAAAGTTTGACTGAAGGCAGTTATGACTACGGGCCTGCAGTGATCAGCTTGCAAGAAACGTTCAGATGACAATCGACGGAAGGTATCTCTGGGCGTGGTACGTAATCATGTTTGTGCTGTCGATCGGCGCCTACGCTAGACGACAAGTGTACTGCAATTGTAATGCGCGGCAGGTAAGCAGTATATGAATATGTGGTTATGTGTTCCTGTAACAAACATTAGACGAACATGAAGCGCAGTCAGTGAGGAAAAAATAAGTTGTACGGCCTGTTATGATTTAATGTGTATGCATGTGTAGCGCAAGAAAGGAGAATGCGGCGAACACACCCACGGGAACGGACCAGGATAAACAGTTGAGTACACACTATTAGCAGTCCAACTCGTCCTTGTTCGTTCTTAGGCGCTGTAATGCAGCATATGTAGATGTGATAGAATGAATGTGAAGAATGAAGCAAAGTTGTGCATTGCCCGCTTTTCCCTCAATTTCCCTGCCAAAATATTGATCGGGGAAATAACTTGATAAGCCGATATTATTCGAAATGGAAGCTACTGCAAGACGCCACGCATGTCCGCTGCTCAAGAGCGGATGCTCGTAGAGTTTTTAGAACAGCATCAGCCCTTGGCACGGGCCTCTGCAGAGTTGTCGAGCACCTACACGGCAGCTCGACGGCGCGAGTTTTGGGAGGAGATTGCTGTGGCCATAAATCGCGAGGGCTCAGCGGTTAAATCAGCAGAGCGCTGGCGCCACTCGTGGCACGTGCTGGTCAGCCGCAAAAGGGCCGAGTTGGCCCGTCTGCGGGGCAGCCAGGGGTGAGCCTGTTCACTTGGGTCTGCGGAGCACCGCTTGAACATGCTTGTCCACTTCTTATCGCAAAGGCACCGGTGGCGGCGCGCTGCCAGGAATTGGAGGCCGGGTGATACAACTGGTCAGCGAATGTAGCGCTACAGGCATCGGCCGGCGCTACTTTAGAGTCTCTTCGCCACAAGTATGTAGTTTTGTCAGCAAACCGTGTTGACAGTAACGACATGTTGACTAAACTTCTCGGTCATGTGCGTTAAGCAGTACACGTAGAGGATGAATCCCGAGCCTGCATGATCTGCGGCGTGCCTTCTTGCATATTCAGCCTCGCCCACACGTGCCTCCCAGCAGCAGCCAATGCCGAGCCGGATCCCAGCGGGCTACAGGTGGAGACGAGCATGGCAGGAGGTACGTTAAATGTTTTACAGTTTGCTGTGCATGCCTTGCAACTTGTGCAAAATGTTGACCATATATATGGTTTCGTTTAGGTTCTAAAATATGGAAATGTGTAAACAGGAGATTGTAAATGTTGCAGAATTTGTTATATTGTGCTATCGGTAGCCTTCTCCATCATTATTGAGTTTTATAGCCGTGACCAAGTGCACATTTCAATGCTATTGATTACATGCTTTGCTAAAACTGTGCACTGAGTACTTGTCTTCTGGAATGATGTGACACAGATCTCACCAGCGGCAATGCTGCTCTCTCCTTCGAGTGGCCCAGTGTAGCAGTAGGGGTAGAGGACAGCGGGGAGCCAAGCGAGACCATGGCTGAGGATAAAGGAGCGCTGGAGGAAACAGAACCGACGGAGGAGGAGACGGAAGAGGCAGGGGTTCAGCGACAGAGTGACACAACCCGTGAGTTGGGTTGTCGATATACATAACCTATCTTCCCCATTTCCGAGCTGCTAGAGAATGACAAAAATTTCGGGAGCAGCCACACAGAGAGACGCAAGTCACAAAACTCTTCTTCGTATGTACTGTACGTACTGTCTGCACTTTGTACAAGCTGTTACTTTCCATGGTGGGAACTGAAACATTTCCAAGTGGTTGGGATGATTAACTAACTGAAGGTGTGAGTGTCGTATGATTGGTTGTCACTGCTTTTTGTACTCTTCTGAATGCATGTCTAAAGACCTCTGGGATCTTACACCAAATAGTTTGCTCATTGCATATCTTGCTGTTTGTATGACAAGTGTAGGTGATGTCTGTTTGTTGTTCACAGGCAACCAGCAACACGCCCACATATCCCACCATCTGTGGGCCCACAGGCGACGCGGTGAAGGCAGCAGCAAGATGCTGAAGTGAGGGAGCTGCTGGACCTGACGCGTCGCGGGGCTGAGCAAGAAGAGGCAAGGAACCAACAGGATGCTAGTTTCCATGAGCCCCTCCTTGAGGTACGTGTACACAATATGCACTAAAAATATTTATTTTAGACTTACAGTCAGCCTCCAAGAAGGCATTAGGCAGGAGTGGGACATGCAGCATAAAAGAAAAAGATACACAGCAGAAAAAAACAAGTTACAAGATACGAATAAAGCAGGCAATTTCACATAATCAGCCCGTTTGTACACACAGCCGACAACAGTATACTGTGCTGAATGCTCTGAACATGCGTGCATCATCCAACAGCAAATGCGATGACCAGGCATAAAATTAGAGATGACGACAAAGAAAATGATCAAGGAAAGCAGATATGTGAAACACCCGTACGCAAATCGCTATACATGGGCAGACAGTAGTAGTTCACGCCAAGTGACAAAGGATCTTGTTTAAAGTTTCGTACTGAGGACTCTGCAGTCGGCCATTCCACAGTTTTGACAGGAAGTGCGTTCTCCTCATTAGCCATTTTGAGAAAAAAGGAGTTGTTAAAGGTACCGGTTTTGCAGCTATATTCTTTCAAATTTATATTGCATTTGTTGCAAGCAACCAAACTGGGCTATTCTTGGTAAATAGGGGAATACAGTAGAAAAGACAGCACGACACAAGTGCTCTTTATTTTAAAATTAAGCTACATTAACTGTTCGAATTGTGTGCTTAAAGGGCAACTGAACAGGTTTTAGAATTCAACTAAATTAAAGTAGTCGAATGTGTGAGGTCCAAGGTTAAATCATGCGAAGCCAGTTTGTGCTAGTATTTAAATTGACGACACAATCACTGAATTAAATTATTTTGGCATTCATGCTTCTCCGCAGCACACGGTGACAAGTAGGGACACCAATGATGATGTCAACTGTAGAGGGGATGTGCATTTCCAGCAACGTTTGCTCTGAGGAAGTAGACCAACCCCAATGAATGTAAAGGTCGTGAGGCATAGTTCGGCAGCATTGGATGAAAGAAAGGATTGGGCGAGAGGTGTTGAAATTCGAAACGTCACCCATCATGACCTCATCTTCTAGTTTCACCGCACTGCTGCAATGTTTTGAGGAGAAGCCTAAGAATTGTTGCAGAGGTAATAGTAGATGACTTTATAACTTTAAATGGCAACGCGAAAACACTTTGTGAGCTTGAGGTACAAGCTTCATATATTCCCATGCGCGCATCTCGGGAGATTGTAAAAAACAAAAAACAAATAAGCTTCGCTTTAACCTCTGACTGCCCCTTTGTGGATGTGCGCTAGTGTATTGCAGTGCCGAATGTTAAAATGAACACGAAACAACTCATGTGATACCATTTGGAGAAGAGGATTGCAACTGCAGCTCCTTTTATATGCAGCATCTCCGTGAAGAGCACCACGAGGGTGCTCTTCTAGCCGGGCTCCGCGCAGCTTGGGAGTCCACCTCTCTACTGCAGTCACAGATTGTGTAACTCCTGGCAGTGGCAATACGTATTTTGCGCAACCATATTAATCCTCTCACCTAATTTGCAATATTTGTTTTTACAGCCATGTTTAATAATGGATTTTTTTATACCCTGGGGATCATATTTTGTACTTTGCATAATTTTTGTGTTGTACAATGGTTGGGAGATTTGATGCGTATTGCTTAAATTTTTTCCTGACATTTCATTCTGTATTGATTTGTTTCATTTTTTAAATGCATTTTGTTTCTTTCTGCGAGATGCACATGACATTTAAACGATAGTTCCAGTTTTTCATTTCTTGAACTGCCTGCTCTTTAATAATTAGGCGCAGAAGGTATGCAGTGTGTATTTGTTTAGAATTATTTTTTTCTGCCTTATTCAAGAAGTTGAACTGTAACTCGTCGTTTTGGCTGTGTACTTTTGCAGTTTCTTTTTTGCTTTGGCCTGAAGATGTGCAATGCATTGCTTTGTACGGTTTAATGTTGCAAAGTGACATACACTGTGAAGGACGTCGTAGTGTAATACTGTGGCAATTTCAACCACCTATAGTTCTTTTACATGTGCTGCCATCGCACAGCAAATGGTACCTTTTTTTGCCACCACCGAAAAGTGCTCACTGCAGCCTGCGCATCATCCCACGTCCTCAGGTTCAGTATCGAATGCCTTAACCACTTAGGCACCGCAGCAGGGTGGGCGTAATGTATTTTTTTGTGATGCATTATCATCACCTTCTGCAAGAGGGAAAATGTGTTTGGTGTAGTTCATTTGCTTTCATTTGTTGACTGTGTTCGTTATTTCCACATTGCGCAAGGAGTTGGTGCAAGTTGTAATCACACTTTTGGCATTTTTCGGAAGGCTTTTCTTGTAGACGTATGCAGAGTGGACGGGCGTAAGCTGTTGCGTTGCCTTTTATTGCAATTTTTACACTGAATCCTGTTATCCTTATACAAGGATAACAGGAACAAGGATAACGAGAATCCTTATACAAGGATTCTCGCACGGCACCGCAGTTACGATGTGACGCTCACCGCTGATGTTCTTCCAGGTGCTGCTGCTTTGATTCTTGCGCCAGCTGTCACCTGTCACACCGGAACCACTACGACTGGTCACGCCACAGCCCTTTCGGTGTCCTGATGCCTCAAGGAATTGTGCGACCGAATCGTCTGTCAAGTGCACCGCATCATCGCCTCCTTTACTGCCGCCGCCAGTTCTGGACGCTACGGCGTTTGAAGTCCGGCAATGTGGAACGGCGTCAGCTGACCCAACAGCTGAAAAACGCGCACATTTCTCGGATGCACCGGGCCACGGCACCGCAGTTACGATGTCATGCTCACCGCTGATGTTCTTCCAGGTTAGTCAGTACAAAACATACTGTTACCGTAGCGATGATGTTTGTCTTTTCGCGGTGTCGTGGCCACCAAATTGTTTCAGAAGTGCTCGTGCTGCATTGATGTACCTTTGGCGCCTCCTACTTATTGGTCGTTGAACACAACCCTGGGCGCATGAATAAAGCACGAGAGGAAAAGTTTGACAACGTTGCTGTTGCGGTCCAACGTATGGAAACTAGCCATACTACCATCTTGGAATCTTTGAATAAGGTCCTTAATATTCACATCAGCCTGAAGAATGACTTGGATGCACTAACAAAGCGTGTGGTTGAATTGGAATCCAAAATCGAATTGGCGCCGTCTGCACAGTCCTCGTTAGTCCCTAACCTAGAAATATCTAGAATGCAAGACAAAATTGATGATCTGGAAAACCGATCTAGGCGGTTAAATGTTCTTTTCTACGGCATCAAAGATACAGACGATGAAACGTGGGCTACTTCGGAGCAAATTATAGGTGAATTTTATTCGATTAAGCTTGGTGTGGTGCAAACTTCGATCGTGAGAGCCCATCGTTTGGGTCGTTTTTCGACACAAAAGACGCGACCCAGCATTGCTAACTTCTATAATGATCAAGACGTACAATTGGTGCTGAGCAACGGTTCCAAGCTGAAAGACACATATTACCACATATTACAGCATCTCTCGTGAATACTCTGAGGCCGTCCGATAAAAGCGCCGTAATCTCTTGCAGTACCTACGCGAAATCTGTAAAAAAGGAAGGTGACCGCATTCGTCTCGAGTTTAATAAGCTGCACATCAATAATGACGTCTATGTGTGGGACACTCAGGCTGCCCGCGTAGTCTGCGTGCGTTTTTCGCCAATCCACGGAAAAGAGTGACGTTTTTCTTGTATCACAGATAAAGCACCAGCTTCCCATTCTTCAAAAAGATCATCATGTAATACCAATAAAGCCATTGCTTTTCTTTACACTAACATCAGAAGTGTTGTATCAAGGGTTTTTGAAATATCTTCGCTGATCGACTCATGCTCCGCATCAGTAATAGCACTAACTGAAACATGGCTCACTGACTTAGTTCCTGTTAACACCATTTTTGTCACCGAAACACGTTTTAATATCTTTCGAAATGACAGACAAAATCGTAGAGGAGGGGGTGTACTCTTGGCGGTAAAAGACTATTTGTTGGCTGTACCTGTGATGGTTAGTTCTTTTCTTGAATGTGTATGGGTTTCTTTAAAGTGCTTTTCAATTGATGTAATTATTGGTACTATCTACCATCCTCCTAATATGAATGCTTGCTTTTCTGCCGAATTTAATCGAATCCTGTGTGAAATTTGTACGCGTTTCCCTAACTCTACACTGCTAATATTTTTAGACTTCAACTTCCCTAGCCTAAACTGGTTTACACAATCCGTCACAGCGAGTGAAACAGAAGCTCATATGTTTCTTCAATCATGTCTTGATTTTTCGCTGTCTCAACTTATCACCAATCCCACACGTCGCACATCGAGCACCGCCAACATTCTTGATTTATTACTAACAAATAATGCTGATATTTGTTCAGACATAATTCATTTAGACGGCATTTCAGATCATGACGTAATAACAGGACGCATTACCGGTTCCTTTAACGAAAAGAAAACTACTGGTAAACAAATGAGATGTTACAACAGAGCTAATTATGAAAGAATTAACACTGAATTAGATTATTTCGCTGTCCAGTTCAAAAATCAATATTTATTGCGCACGGTTGAGCTAAATTGGGATTTATTCAAAACTACCCTTCAAGTGGACAAGAAGTGGAAGCTGTGACAGATTTTCTGTTCTTGGGCGCCAAGATTACCTCGGAAGGAGACTGCAGCCATGAAATTAGGAGACGCCTGCTTCTGGGAAAGAGCAATGGTTAGCCTTGACCGCCTAGTAAAGAGCAGAGACATTAGTCTGCCAACCAAGATCCGTATAACCCGTGCTATGGTCTTTCCAGTTGTGATGTATGGATGCGAGAGTTGGACTGTGAAAAAGGCTGACCGCCGAAGAATTGACGCGTTTGAATTGTGGTGCTGGCGAAGACTCTTAAGAGTTCCTTGGACTGCCAGAAGATCAAATCAGTCGATATTGTCGACCATAAACCCTGACTGCTCATTGGAGGGTCAAATTCTAAAGTTAAAGCTCAGCTACTTTGGTCATCTGATGAGAAGAGAGGAGTCGCTGGAGAAAGATTTGATGTTGGGAAAGGTTGAGGGTCGCCGGAGAAGGGGTAGGCAGCGAACGCGATGGTTAGATGGCATTCTCGAGGCATTGCAGATGAAGCTATGTGATGTTAAGAAGATAGTGAGAGACCGGAAAGCGTGGCGTGACATGGTCCATAGGGTCACGAAGAGTCGGACACGACTGAACGCCTGAACTGAACTGACCCTTACTAACCTTATCGACAACTTTGCACCTTTACGTCCATTAGATGTAGCAGCAATACACCATGGTTTAATCACAAGCTGCGGCGTATGAATAACGAAAAAAAGCGACTTTATCGGCAGGCCAAAAAAATGGTAGTTTAGGCACATGGGAAAAGTATAAGAAATGCGACAGAGAATACCAGTTATTATGAAAATCCACTCGACATCAGTTTTTCAATCAGGACTTGTCCTCTCTGTTAACCAACAACCCTCGTAAATTTTGGCGCATCATAAATCCTAGCTTTCATCCTGGCATTTTGCTTTCCGACAGTAACGGCGTCATAATCAATGAGTCCGATTGTGCTCAAGTTCTTAACGTTACCTTCTCATCAGTTTTTGCCAACGAAGACATTAGCTCATCTTCTATCTTAAATACATTTCACGACATCTGCATGCCTGACATAGTTATTAACGAAGCAGGTATTTCAGCTTTATTAAACAATCTCAAAATTACAAGTAGCTCGGATCACCTTGGCTTCAACAATAAGATAGTAAAAATACATCCAGAAGCATCTCCGCTATCTTGTCCTGTTTATTCTCGCAGTCGTTATCGAACGGACTAATTCCTAATGACTGGCGTGTAGCAAAGGTAATACCTATATTCAAATCAGGTTAACGTTCCTCCCCACTTAATTATCGACCCATCTCGTTAACCAGCAACTTTTGCAAGCTTCTAGAGCATATCATTCATAGCCAAGTCATTAAATACCTCGAAGATTATAACATTATTTTCAAATATCAGCACGGTTTTCGCAAGGGTTTTTCATGTGACACTCAACTAGCTGGCTTTGCTAATCACTTACAATCATCACTTAACGCAGGCTTTCCGGTCGACGCAGTTTTTCTGGATTTTTCAAAAGCATTCGATCGGGTCCCTCATCACAGACTTTTACTAAAACTAGCACAGCTTAACATCCACCCTAATGTGCTCGCCTGGATTAAGGACTTTCTTTCTTCTAGATCTCAGTATACCTCAGTTAATAATTCTAAATCTTCTTCGACTTATGTGACATCTGGTGTACCCCAAGGAAGCGTGCTTGGTCCTTTGCTTTTTCTAATCTATATTAATGATTTACCTGCCTGTGTAACATCTAGAGTTCATCTTTTCGCAGATGACTGCGTAATTTACCGTAACATTATTAATGACAGTGACCGCCAATTCCTACAATCTGACCTGAACGCAGTAAGCTCATGGTGCTCATCCTGGTTAATGACTTCAAACGTTTCTAAAACTAAACAGATATCTTTCACCCGTCGTACAGCTCGCATTTCAACCACTCACATGCTCAATGACAATGCTGTTGATTTAACAAACACTTACAAATACCTCGGCGTGCACCTTCAGTTTGATCTAACATGGCATCACCATATCGACCTCACCCTAGCTGCTGCTAACCGTTCACTTGGTCTTTTTAAACGTGCTCTCAAACACGCTCCTATCCATGGTAAAAAACATGCTTATATCACTCTAATACGCCCTAAAATTGAATATGCTGCGGCTATTTGAGACCCTGATCAAGCCTATGTTATCACCAACATTGAATCATTGCAGAACCGTGCTGTGCGTTTTATTTCTTCAAACTACTCACTTTTCACTAGCGTCACAGCATAAAACAACGTGCTGAACTGGAAGACTTATGTGCCGTAAACACGCTCGGTTAACACTTTTCTATAAGCTTTATCACCATCCACTACTGCTCAGTGATTTGTTTCAGTCACCTGATGTCATTTTTCCACGACTTGATCATGCCTTCAAAGTTAAACGCGCAAAGTGTCATTTATCATCTTATGCCAATTCATTCATACCTCGCACTATCACTGAATGGAATAACTTGCCATTGCACATCGCTACAGAAACTAACGTAAAAAAATTCCAAGAGTTACTTCGCTGTGACGGAAATGTGTAGAATATTTTAGCGTAGTTTTTCTTTCTTCTTTTGATCTTATATTTAATGGTTCTTATTGTAATTGTTGCGAATTGCATCGTGTTTTTTACAATTGTATCCCCCCCCCCCATATAATACTCTCCTTTGGAGGGCCTTTAGGGGGAACCTGAATAAATAAATAAATAAAGGTGTGTGGTCTAGTCATTTATGTTTTGCCATACCCAAAATGCTTTCCCTCTTTTCAACAGGATGCAGAATTTATGCGGTGACCCTGTTTAATTTGGTGCCCTAATTTTTTACATGCTCATATATGCGACCGCTTCCTCCTTTGGAGGTCAACGTTTTCTGCTAGCATTTTTTATGTCCCATATGACGTGTGTTTTCAGGGTATCGTTTGACGTAAGGCTGAAGCTGCTACGATCAGTGGAGCCACACCACGTACCATGCAATACAAAAGTGTTTAAACGAGTATCAACATTGCACAACACAACGACCACATGCATTTTGTCTCCACTAAAGCACAGGCGCCACGGATTCTAGCTCAGTTACCAAACGTCGTAACCACCGAGCAGTCACTATGCGGCTTCCGATGCAGTTTCTTAAGTGTGCATTGCAAGAACGAGATATTAATGCGAAGCCTTCAAAAGCCCTGCTATGCACACGCTATTGTGTCGACATTGTACTAAAGAAAAATGCACGCCCCTCTGGCAGATTGCAGTTGCCAGCCCTGGCATTGCTTGATCTCCTGGATGGCATGATGAGCAGGTTACAACCCTCCCGTTAATTTTTCACTCAAGTTCTGAAATGCACTCTGTTGGCAAAACTCACACATTTGAATGACTCGGTTAATGGGGCCATTAGTTTTTTTTTTTTTGGGGGGGGGGGGGGGGGCATGCTAAAAAAAAATGTGCCTGTTTGCACGTGCTCACTACAGCATATGCAAGAGAAGTGCCCGAGGCTGAAATTTAGTGCACGCAAACGAACATCCACAATGGCAGCCGTAGATGCGATCCATGTTGTGCTATGCCATTACAGGGTATTACTAGCATTTACCCCACACTGGGAGTCCAAAACCACAATTCTACGAGGTCTAGCTGATCTCATTATTTACTGCGGTGTCTATTTCGCAGGCGGTGCAACTCTGCCTTCGCCGTCAGTATGGGATACTTAGATAACAGTGCACCCTTCCAGGACCCTTTGATCCTGAGACAAACACGCTGAGCCTAGTCAATGCAGGCACGCCCACATGGTGCAGTTTACATGGATAGATAAAATGTTGTTGCTGGCAACTTGGCCAACATACATCACGGTCCTCATGAACTTGCCTCTGCTAGGCGCAGTCAAGACGTCACATACAGCTTCCAAGATAAATTGTGTCACAAAGTAGTACTATGGCACGGTGCACCCGTACCGTTTTCTTTAACAGTGCTCTTTATAATGGCCACATTTTGCTGTCTGCCAATGTAGCTGTAATATTTACACCTGTCTGTATAGGCAAGATGAGCTTGTGATTGTGTGCCAATAGTGATCATTGTTACCTGTACCATATATTGTACATTGCAATAAGCAGCATTTTATTTGGAGCTGCTGAAGTGTTAACCACTAAAAAACAGTTTGTAACACGGGATGGCAACGGCATTACCGTATACGATAACTATTTTTGTACACGCTGAGTGCTTCTCAGTCATCTAAGGTGTATTATGAACACAGTCGCATGTAGTATTTATTATCGACAACTGCACAGGGCATTTGCACAGGTTGAATGATTGTACTTTAAAGTTACGGCTCATGTTTGCACAATTTGTGCAGACACTGCTGTAACGATCGTTAGAATTTTTTATTGCAGCAGCACTTCGTAGCAGTTCCGATGTTGCATTTGTGAGCAAAAATCGCGCTCTTTTGTATGACGTGATAACACTGACATGACTGAGATGAGGGGCGCTGTCTACACGGGCTCCCCTTTCTGATGGGAGTTTGCGAGTATTCACTCTCTAGGAGACTCATTCTGAGCTGGGCATGCTCCTGCTAAGCCATGCAGGCACGTTTGTATCGCTTGCTGTAGGATTACTATATATCTACTTGACAAGGCGTTTATAAGCTTGTGTAGTAATAAGTGTGTGTAGAAAGGCTTGATTTATATGTTACGTTTACTTGGCCCGCTGTATGTTTTCATGAGACTTGTACTACCTGTGCGAAAGGCAGTGATAACGAAAAACGATTCCATGTTCACAGTGCATTGATGTGTCGTTCACTATGCGCATGTGATGGTTTGCAATTACAACAAACATCAAAATACTTATCTTGTTTGTTTCAAACACTGCACATTGTAATTATAAACTTTAGCCTGTGCTAGGCAGCTGTCCTAGACAGCCAAATGCCTCTTTTGGGCTGCAAATCAATACTGTGGAGGACAAGGGCAAGGAAGTCGACGTGAGCAATAGCGCAGGAGGACGCATGAAGACGCCTTTCAGTTGCCTGACGAGCTGTTATGTTGACAATTTCGTCTCAAGAAGCAGACTACAGAGTGGCTGTGCGACGAACTCTTAGATGAACTGCAAGATTTGCAGGCGAGTGTGCTGTGAGAACGTCGACAAGGACATTGCACAATGCGATTTTTCCCCACTGCACACTTCCAGGCACATACACATCACAATGAAGACAAAAAAGAATGCACTTTGATGCCTCTACAAGTGCAAACAGCACAACACGTCACTGCAGTTGATTCATCTGATCACACTGCCAACGGTTGGTGGTCACACTGCCGGCAACGTTCAATGATGCTGCTGCCTGTGCAGGCGTGCCAATCTTCGTCGCAGCTGGGCAGTCCGCAGCTGGCCTATTATACGGTCACGAACAACCTTTTCGAGGAGATAAGTTGGCCGGGATCCAGTGCCTCTTAAATAGCCTTAACGAGGAGGGCGGTCGTTTGTGGGGCAGGGACATCTTCGTCTGGTGGCAGAGGCGCCTCCAAGCAAAGATTGTGCAACATGGCGCACGCTGCGACGATGAGAGGCGCTCGCTCTGGTTGGTACTAAAGCGTCCGGTACCTTTTCAGGCACCGGAAGTGGCTCTTGAGAACGCCGATACAGCGCTCGATCTACCACCGATTGCATTGATGCGTGCGCCGTGTTGTACAATCCTTTCGCGGAGGGCGCACTTGGATGGCCTGGCATAGGTGTAAGAAGCCATGGGCTCCAACGGATACCCACTGTCTCCTGCGTAACCAAAATGGCACATAAGCATGTCATTTGTATCATAAACAGGCCTGCAGTCTGTTACATAAGGAAATGATACAATCATGGCAAGTTCCGCAGCGACAGGTTGTGCCAAACATGACACTCGTAGACGTGTAGATAATGCATCACTTCCACGTTTTACCAAGCTTCATGAAATGATCATACTTGTAAGCGGATATAAACTATACACTACCATCCGTTTCGCAAGCATTGTCCAACCTCCATCTAATATAGTTTAGTCAGCAGTAGTTTTATGACTCTTCATGAGTGCTTTGATTGTAATAATTCAGAAACAACATAACCCTGTGAATTCACAGGAACCACGTGCATCCTACTAGCACAACCCCCTTTTTTGTGCTTCACTGCATGGAGGCCTCTCTTGTTGCCAGTGATTTCTTGATGCGCATATGGTTTCTAGCTGCTTACCCAAAAAAACTCGCCATCCTTCAGCAAGCCTTTCTCCATCTCCTCTCGAGGCCACGAGTAGCGCCCTGCGAAGTCGTCGTGGCAGGAACCGGGAAAGCGGGAATCGATGGTCAAACTCCACACGTTGGAGTCGCAGATCTGGAGATACAGAGAGTACGAGATAAAATCAACACCCGAAACTACAGTGTAAGCGGCCCATTTTCGAAAAAAAAAAAAAGATACCTAGGTCTACTCACTATCATGGTATTCAATGCATAGTAGCTTTTACGACTGCAAAAGGCGGCTTTGTGCGCAGCATTGACCCGCGGCGCCTTGATGGCAATCAGGATGCCAGCAACACCCTACGACGCCGGGGATGCCGCCGCGGCGAAGGAACCCCTCCTTCGCTGCCGCCTTGTCCGCTGGTCGCACGGGAAATGGCACCAATCTCCGCTGCTCTCCAAGGTTTACAATGGCTTCTGCCACTCGCCTCACACACCTGCTAACGGTGGGCTGAGAAACCCCAATGAACGCCTCATTGCCGACGCTAGCTTGGAAGCTGCCAGTGGCGAAAAAACGTAGTGCGCAGAGTACCTGCCGCCGCACTGGCAGAGCGCTCACTCGCAAGCCTCCCAGTTCGTCACAGAGTTCGTTGCACAGCCTCTCCACAGTCTCGAGGCGGAATTGTCTACGGAACAGCTCGTCAGGCAACTGAAAGGCGTCTTCGTTCATCCTCTTGCGTCGTTGTTCGCGCCGACGTATCCGCCGTATCGCAAAGTAAATTGCCGCCATTTTCACTCTGCGACGGCAGTGAACGGCATGCACATTCAGCATATTCAGACTGCATTTTTTCTACTAAACTCTTGGTGTCAATTTAAAACCATTAACCGAACAAAAAATCGACGTCATTTGTTTTAATTTTGCGTCCTCCTCAATAATTTTCGTTGCCACGACAGAACGTTGACTGAAGGCGGCACAGCCTGAACACGGCGGTCTGCAAGAGAACAGCTGATTCCGCGAGTGGCAGGTGTTTTGAGCGTTGTGTAAAATCGAGGCCATGTGCGAGAGTGGTCAATAGGCGGAAAAATTTGTCTAGAGATACTGAAGCCTCACACCTACAGTGATCAATCCGGTACAAGCGCTTGGCACGAAAATCGACGACCACGACTTGCTCAACTAACTTGTTCAATCATGTAGCTTGGGCACAATTGGGCAAAACTCAGCTCAGTACATATGATCGAGGCCGTTCGATGACCGACAAGACTTCTTTAAAACTTACTCAGGATAAAGTGGGCGTTCTGCAGGCCTACGACCACCTTGCGCAGGGGTATCGTCAGACGAATGAGCATCGTACGTAGTGAGATTCGAGGCAGCGAGGGTCCATGGCCAGCAGAATGTGCATGTTTGCGCCTTAGATCTGAGGGAGAACAGGCACAGTAACAAGTCTAATGTGACCTTCAGTACTCGTAGCCGGACACACGCAGTCAAAAAACAAAAACAAAACAGAAGACTCACTTTTCCGGTGTTACAACGTAGATCCCCTTGCCTTGTGACTTGATTGAGTATCGCCTCTCGGCGCCTTGACGACAATCAGTGTGCTGCCCGATGGCTTCAGCTACCGATGCACGCACTTGCTGGCTGACGGCGGTGGGATGGCAACGATGTTATGATCTCAACGGAAGTTGGAAGCCACCGGTAGCGAAAAAAACGCGGCGCGCGTGCCACCGCGCATGCCAGAAGCAGTCTCAAACGTTTGAGAGTGAAAATGGCGGCCGCGTAAGTACATTGCGATACTCCGCTGTGAGGCATTGTATCGGCGATCCACGGCGAAGAATGAAGCACGAAGACGCGTTTGACTTGCCGGACGAGTTGTTCTGACTCTGTTCAACTCAAGTGCACCGCATTTTTTTGCTACCGGAGGCTTCCAACCACGATTATACTGTGCTTCCAACGTATACGTAGGGAATGTAAGATCGTTTGCATCACACATTGCGTCGGTAGCGGAAGCCATCGGGCGGAACGTTGATCGCCGTCAAGGCGCCGCGGGGAGATACGGAAACAAGTCGCTAGGCAAGGGGTTCTACGCACGTTGTGAACATCACAATAGTGAGTAGATTTTGTTCTTGACTGCGTGTGTTTGGCTAAGAGTTCGGAAGATGATAGTAAACTTGTATTGTGCCTGCTTTATCTCAGATCTGCGACGCGACCACGCGCATTTCGTGACCCTGGCTGCCCCGCCGGACCAACGCCTCCTCCACGACGCGTTCGTCTAGCAGAACTCCTGTGCACCGAAAGGTGATCGAAGGTCTGCTGAACACCTGCGTCTTTTTCCTGGTTAAGCTCTAAAAACCCATGTTTGTCATCGAGCGATCTTGATTATATGCATTGATGTGCGCAGTACCACTTGTTGTAAGTCGGCTTCTCTGCAAGACTTTTTTTCCAACCAAAAGGTCTCGTTCCCACTCGTGCATTGTTTTTCAACAGTTGTCTTCAAAATGACTTAGCGAGAGCTGTCGAAAGGGTTCTGTATACCTGACCTTTATATGCAAAGTACAGAATGAAGGGACTATTGATTGTCCAGCGCCTTGCTCCTCGATGACTGGTTTCGGGCCATTTGTCACGCTCTCTGCTTGCGACACATTCGCGACTTGAAAGTGAATGCGCCGTAAAAACGCCTGCTTCTTTTCGTTTCAGCAAAGACCGAGAGTGTTTTCTGATGACAATACCCCCCCCCCCCACCTTTTTGGGGGGGGAAACAAGCCTTGCATGAGAGACTGAAAGATTTCGGCTTCGGCAAGAGATCCATTTCCTGAATTTGCTCAGACGGGCTATATGCCAAAAGAATGCACATTGCAGTGAAATTTTGTTGTTATCATGGCAAAAGCAATAGGAGACAAATATTTATAGTATGTAAATTTATTTGATGCCTAACTGGTGTGCTTCTGTTATGCAGGTAATCATAGCACGTTATTTATATCACTACCAAGTTACAAGGCTGTCCTTACAATGATGCTTGCCTAAACAGCATTGGCACACCTTCTCAGCATTCCTGCGAATGTTTACGTTTCTGGCTGTGGGCTACTTGGTATGGATCCTCAATTGTGTGCTAAAGCGTGCTCAAAAGCTGTTGAGATTAGCAAAAGGTGGGCCTAAGTGGAAGTCATATTTTGTTTGTGCAGGAGACGGTAACTACCCACTCAAGTCATGGCTGATTACGCCAACGCCAAGCCATCCCAGTTCCAGCTCGCTGTTCCTTCTCTGCTACCGTCTTGCAGCCTGGGACAGTTGGCGGTGGTCACTGTGGTGTAAACATGCTTAAACTGAAACGTGCAGTATTACGGCAAGGCAGTAAATGTTCATGATGCTGATTGTAATCAGAAAATACCACCAACAAAGATCTTTTTACTGCCACTTATATTCAGTAGAAACACTTATTTCTTAGCAGCAATATTTCACTTGATTGTTCTTACTGCAAAAGAGGCAGCATATAGAGAAGCCCATGTACCTTGATATACATTGACCATACAACATTGACATGTACATTCGAAAATAAATTATTATAGGCCCAAAGAAGGCATTCCCTTGCATATTGAAGCTACCTATACAAATAGGTACTGTATGCATGGTGCGGTATACAAAATGCTTATATATCAGATATAACAAAGCCAGCTGGATGGTAGACTATTAGATGTCTTGCTCTCTACTGTAGCAGCTGCTAGAAGAATAGTGCACTTTACTTGGCTTCAGTGCCCAGAATTACTGCTGAATTACAAAAATCTTAGTGACAATAAAATAACTGCAATCATAACAAATGCATTGCTGAGGCTATGTGCGAATAAAGAATATTTTACACTAATAAAACGTGCAAGACTGTCAAGAAGAATGCTAAACAGCTTGAAGACAGTAGAGGAAGCTAAACTATAGGCATGCAATAAATGACTACGCCATAAATGTGTGATAGATACACATTTTCCACAGCTACTTCTGTCATTGGCATTTATTTACTAAGTCTTTTAAACAAATCACCAAAAAAATTCATCTTCTGTTCAAGCTGATATTTTAATAGAAAAGGCTTGTACATAATTCACACAATATTGAAAGAGAATGCGTAATGTGTATAAAATGAACATATTTTGAAACACTAAAGACTCCTTAATGGATATAAATGCACATGAAAGGTAGTTGTCATAGTGCGATCGCGGAAATTGAGCCGATTTCCAGCTCGCCTGCGGCATCACATGCATGATACGCTTGCTTTTCCTGCCGACAGAGTGGATACCGTCTAGCAAGAACAGGCACTATGACACCGTCAGAGAGGCCTTGCAGCAATGTGCGACCAACACCATCACTTTTCCCGCTGCGCGAAGTGCAACATACTAGACATCCCTGTTCAGGCCTACCTTTATCGCCTCTAAACTTAGGTCTGGTAGAACAAACTCGTTCTCGCCTGGGTGACGGTAAAAAAAAAGGTGTTTTCTTTCCCTTGAACAAACCAAAACGGAGCGTAAACGTCAGTTTCTGTACCTTACACAGTCAGAACAACATCAGCATCTGAACATGAATGGAATGTAGCAGCAGCAGCATCAATCGCAATATGAAGAACTGAGCCCAATGTACCCGAAGTTAACTGGTTGCGAAGCACAGCAGCGAGTCACGGCTTGTACGACAAGTCAGTATTCGAGGGTCGTGCGTCGGATCTCGTTTCCCGCACTGCAGTCGCGAGCTCTTGCATAGCGGCTGCCACCTACTTTACTGATACTGTCAGCTTCCATCTGTCGGCAGAAGTAATAGTGTAGCCTTCATTTTCCTCTTGTATTTTCCAAAGAAACAGAACACTAGATCACCTGGCTCCCGCTCGTCGCTCTTGTCATCTCTGGTAAGCACTGATGGAAAACACTCTTCAGCAAGCGATTTTCGTGACAAACACTTTCACCAAGCTATTGACTGCAGGTTCGTAGCCTTTACTGCTTTCAGTCAGATTTTTCCGGCTACTAACGACATCCGCAGAGGACCTCGATTTTAAACTACGCGTAAAAAGCAGCAACTACACGGGAAAATCAGCTGTTTCTTTGCAGGCCGCCATGTTCACGCCTCGCTGTCGTCAGCTGACCTTCGCGGCGAAAATTATTACCTAGGAGCACATTTCATTGTAATACTGAAAATGCTTCTATCTTTAGTTGCCGCATTGTAGCTTCGAACAATGTTTCATAGGTAAATAGGACCTTTATACTTTTATTCGCTGCGTTTTCAAGAAAAATGTTTGCACACGGCCCCATTGTCGTGCAAATAAAAGTTTCTGGGGCGGGGCTCTGCTATTAAGCACCCTAGCCTGCTTGTAATTGGCTAAAGCCGCGATGTCGTCCACACAACACATGTCTGGGCCTCGTCATTTTGACGTCACGCTCTCAAACTTGAGAGCGATTTTGAGAGCTGAGCGTAATTTGGCCCCAGTCTTCATGCGCCGTCCTTCGACGAAGATCGCGTCGACGCCGCTGTCTCAGTCAGCGTTTCTTGAGGCAAACAAACAGCCGCCATTTTCGCTCACAAACTTTGTGAGCGGTTTGTGCCTACTACTTCGCTGCGCTCACAATTTCAGTCACATTTCAGCGAGTGTGCCACGTCATCACTTTAGTCGTGTTCATGACGCAAAACGCACTCACCGGTGACTCGTTGGGGACGCAAAAATGCAACATGTCTGCCGCTCAGGGCTGACCAATAGGAACAGGGCATTGTGAGTGGTTTGAGACTGGTTTGTGACTGTGAGCGGTACGTAATTCGGCCCCAGATCAGAAGTGGCGGAAACAGAAGAAGAAAGAAAGAAAACTGCAGGCAGCGCCTATCAAGATTCTCAACATCGATGGTCGCGTAGATGGCGATGACTATCCTCTTTCTTGCGCTGAGTGACGAAGCAAAATATAATGACGGCCACGGTCTACGCTGAGCGCTGAGGCTCCCTAGCAGGGGAAATTAGCATAGTATTTTCGAAGTGGGCGCCACAATCATTACAACACGTCACCAGCGGACATTGCGTTTCCACTAGACTTCCGGCGCTGCTCGTGCGCTGATTTTCGGTTTCGTGCGGGAAAAAACGACAGATTTCCTCGCGCTGCAGGGCTTTAGAGAATGAAATTTTATTTTTTAACGGATATAACATCGTCTTGTCCCTGGCTTGGAATTTTCAATTGGTACTAACCACCCAACTGTGTTAATTGAAAAGTTAATTAGTAGACCCCAATGATCACGTGCTACGTGACGCTCGCGGTATAAGATGCGCTACATCCGCGGCTAGGGAGAAGGGTGGCGCTGGTGAATGCTCACATGTTTGTTTCGATAAGTCAACATAAATACCCAAGCAAGCGGAAGGCTGGACAGCCGACGACGTAGATCAGTTGGAGGAGCACTGGACGCGAGATCCGGAGGTCGTGGGTTCACTCCCACTATCGGCGCGTTGGCTTTCCGTTCCGCTTTTCATTTAATATTCTTTATCCCGATAATCACCATAAGACTAATTCTTGTTGAATACCAACAACCAAACATTAAAAAAATATCCCCAACGTTTGCTTTAGGCTCGTAGACTGGCAGCATCTTTAAAATCTGTAATAACGAGCCCTTCATTTCCCTTTCAAATATTATATATATATATATATATATATATATATATATATATATATATATATATATATATATAGATATGACGCTGCTAAGCATTCGCGCTTTTTCTGACGAAGACCGGTCCCGCGGCCGAAACGTCTTCCTATTTTTCCTTGTGTGTATATATATACCCATATGTGTGTGTGTGTGTGGTTATATTTCGAGCATGTTCTAGCACCTGGTTGGTGGTGTGGGCATAGTCGAAAACATCCTGGTCCTTTGGTTGATTGAATTCTAAGGTTTTACTGATTTCTTTATCGATTACCTTATTAAATGCCCCTTTTTGTGGATTAAGATAATTGTAATGGTCAAGATTGCGGCACTCTCGAGGCCTCAGGCATTGCGTATAAAGGGTTGTCAATTATACTAGAACGATCTCTCCATCGTCCTTCAACAAATCTGCGGTTATCTGATTATTCCCACCTGTATTCCGTCCTTTCATTGCTTTAAGACTTCGTTCGCTTTTAGGCTGCCACCTTTAATTAGAGCATGGCCCATTCTCTCAGTGTTATGCCTCCTTATGACGGACACTTTAAGCATATTGATTAGCTTTGACAGCTGAGCTATTTCTATCACGTCTGTTTACTTGGAGGCTTGCATGTTTTCGATTTTCTTAATCAGAGCTTTCGTCGCCTTAGATAGTTTTGCTGTATCCCGTCTAACTTTCCTACCGCCTATTTCCCCTGCTCACTCAGTAATCATATCACTGAAATTATCATTCATTGCTTTTATAGTAAGATTCATCTTCATTGGTTAAAACCGAATGTCTGTTCTGTCTCAAGGTCTTGAAATATTCTACTTTCCCTTTCACAGTTACTTCGTTTGTGGAAGGGCTTCTTCTTTACTTCTTTCTTTTTTATTTACTTACTTTACTTCATTTGCTCCTCACTAAATAGGCGATTAGGGAGATAGTTATTATTCTGTGGCTCTTGTGCCAATGATGAATTTTGTATAGTTATAATAAAACTACTGTTTTGTCCTGTCCTATTCTTTTACCTGCGAAAAATCCTAAAGGGGTTATTACCATTTTTTATGAGTCGTAAACCTGCGGAATACTGTGAACTTATTGTTGTAAAACGTGGAAAAAGTCAAGTTGCCGTGGTGGATTCAGATGGAGAATGTGTAGAAAAGAGTAGCCATAAAAGCCCCTGGGCACAAGTCCAGGATTCTGGGACACCTTAAAAATACGAGGCATGCATCTGTAGGACAAAATAATGCTATGCACACGCTGATGGGAATGCATAAGCTTCGAGTGCGTAGGTCAAATGTCCTACTAAGGAAAAAGCAAGTAGTTCGAACCGGTATAGGAAACCAACGGACTGCATATAAAATAACTGTGACGAAACTGTGGAATATTGTAAGATACTGTTTTTGTGAATAAATTTATTCAAATGCCCCGCCACGGTGGCTCAGTGGTTAGGACGCTCGACTGCTGTGTCCAAGGACGCGGGATCAAATCCTAACCCCGGAGGCCGCTTTTCTATTGAGGCGAAAAGCAAGGCTCCCCTATGCTGTACGATGCCAGGGCTGGTTAATAAACTCCAGGTGGTCGAAATTTGCGGAGTCCTCTACTGCGGCGTCTCTTATAGCACGAGTCTCTCATAAGCTTTGTATACATGAGCCCGATGCAAGCGGGTCGAGTCGGGGGGAGCCTTGCACTGGAGTTTTGGATAGGGTGGCGCCGCCTCTTGGCGGTCAAGAAGAACGACTGGGTAGTACAACGGCGGCTCTGCCTATGTTTGAGCCCGTATCTCGCAGGCTTTCTACGTCTACTCGCACTTCTTTCTGCCCTAGGTGAGCGTGAAAAGGCTCGTCATGTATCATGGACATCATTGTGAGCCGGCTGTAGCCTGATATTAAAAAAAAAAATCAACGCTGCCGCTGCCTTCTGGCGAAATGTTCAAAGCATGCGGCATCGATCTTGAAGTGTACCCTTCCGCCTCGAAACATCGTAACTACCGCTGCATTGCCGCTTGCGTCGTAGGCTGCCACGTACAAGTTAATTCGACTCTACTGTTCTCTTTCATAGCCGCACGAAACGGGGCCACGGGGTGATTAGTACGGGCGATCTGGAGCATGCATGCTCTGGTTCAAGAGAAACGACCTTTCGCCTTACACTGTCCGCTCCGCCCGCTCAAAGCTGAATTATATAGAGAGTGCAGCCAACTATGTACGCGTGTTTATGTGTGATCGCTAGAGAAACCGTCCGTCATGCTACTATTTTTGGCAGCTGCACAAGTATAAAAGCTGCACGTACGTCTGGTAAAGGTAAGGATGGCAAACTATAGATCTCACTTAAAACATTTGCTATCTCAATGAAAACAGCCATTCATTTTCAAGAGGAAACTTTAAGCAATAGACGGCATTCAGCGCAGATTTATAAATACTGAGAAGTTGACAATAGCATTTAAATCATATGCAGCGCACGTTCCTGAGCTGGCAGTGCGCTTCTAATGTGCGATGTTCCCACTGCGCCAACAGGAAAAAGCTCTGGGTCGAGAGCTGCAAGCACAAAAGTTAAAAGGCGATTGGCAGTTGAGCAGCAGAACGAGGTCAGCGTGCCTTCACTGATATCTGTACCAAATGACAAACACCGGAACTCCAGAAGCGGCAAAATTCGAACGTTTCTGCAGCCCCAGCTCCAGCTTTCAGTATGACTTTCCAGTACGTGGACTCCAAGCATTACCAAACATTTCCAATCATTACAAGCGCGACTTATCAGCTAAGCGGGGCGTAAAAAACAAAAGCCAGCGCAGGATCTACTTACAAGTTCAGGGATAAGCATGCATTGAACGCAATCCCCAGCGGTCCATGCATGGCCCGCGCAAGGTGCCTATTGGAAAGACTGTGCCTCGGAAGGGCTATTTACGCTGCCTGTCCCTGTTGCGGTTTCGTGTATTCACGTGCTTAAGCATAGTTACATGTAAAGCTTTCGAAGAGATTCACGAATTCACGCGACACCCGCCTGGCTATACCGACTGGCAGAGCGCCAAGTCTTCGTCTCGGATTTCTGCACGTGGTGTAATGTCTGACATTGGTTTATTTATCGTCTTTTTCACATCGTAACAACCGTGAAAACATTTTCAGTGGCTTAACTTCTTTGTAATTCGTATATAACGCAAATTAAAGCAGTGGATCCATATCCACTGGATGCATTTGGATGCAGATGCCAGGGATTTGTACTACCCAGCAGATGCCTAGAGGGCGCTTTTAGCACCATTTTTGTGGCGCCCCTAGGGCAGCGCAAGTCTCCCATCGGGCTCAGTCATCCCCCGTTCGGGTTTACATGAAATTCTGTCGGGCCTAGGGTGCCTCGAGTCGGATGTCACGAAATCGGCGCACATTTTCATCAAGCCGGCACGGCGCGAGGCCCGCGCGGCGTCGCGTGGAAAGCATGTAGAGAAAAGCCCCTTTCCCCGCGCGGGAGAGCGCGTAGCTTTGTACGCGTTGCCGTCACCCTCTTTCCCATTGCCCGGGGAGAACGGTGGTTCATCGGACTGGAATCCGCAAGAAAATTCCAGAATCTTCTATGGGACCTAGCCAATGACGACGCGCGGCTCGACGGGAGGAAGAGGGAGCGCTATAATCAGCGAAGCTAAGTGTGTGTGCGCGCTAGCTTTGACGCGTGCTAACAAACAGACACGGCGCGCCCTATTTAAAGCGACCGCGCCGCTTAGTCAGTCAGTCAGTCAGTCAGTCAGTCAGTCAGTCAGTGTTTTGCGACGTGCTCGCCTGTGCTTCGGCTGGACTCCCAGGGATCACCCGCTGCTGGCAAGCCCACGGACCTGCGAGGGAGCGACGCCCGTCTCGTATGGCGGCCACATCGTGACTCTTGAGGCGTCGGACTGCAACAGTGCCCGGTGAACAATTTGGTGTTTGTTTATGTAACTCTCTCGTGTTTGATCTGTTTGAGTTATTGAATACCTGTGTAATTGCATGCTTAGCGTTTGTTATTCTGTGAACCTCTCGTCTGTTGTATTTCAAGTGATCTTGTGTATTCATTTGTATCGTCTCTTTCTCTACATAAATAGTGTTTTGTTTGTTACTTCTGACTCCGATCCTTACTCTGGTTTGAACGGGCGACAGCTGGGCACCAAATGGCCACCCTCTTCTGTCACTACTAGGTAGTTGGAATCCGGCTGAGCTTGCCACGCAGGTCGAGGGCATCTCCTTCGCGACCGGAACAGTATACCCCCATTCACTCTAAGGGTGTTTGGGAGTGTGCGCACCGTTAAGGGCGCATCGTTATTAATACCCTCTAATTATTAACGGGTGACAATTATTCTGGCGTCCGCGACAGGACGTTTGGTGCACTCAAGCTCAGAGGACGGAGAAAGAGTTGGAAGAGTTTACGAAGAGGACGTAAACAGTGTAGCAGCAGAGCGGTAACGAGAGGTAGTGCCGCGCGGAAGCGTTTAGGCGAGGTTCGCTAAGCAGACTTTAGGTTACACCCAGACGGTTCGCGCTTCAGATATGAATCTGAAAAAAGCTGATTGAGGCTGGCACCCAGCTAGGGTTGTCCGGTGCCGAACTGCGCAAATGGGTTAGCCAGAGAGAAAAAGAGGAAAAAGAGAGGGAAAAAGAAGAAAGAGAGAGAGAGAAGAAAAAGAACGAGAGAGGGCTCGAAAGGAAGCCGAGGAAGAAAGAGAGAAGGCTCGAAAGGAGCGGGAAGAGGATTTTCAGCGAGAAAAGGAATTACTTACTATGAAACTTCAGCTCCAAAACTCAGGGAACAACAACGGTTTAGCTGAAGTGCATAGCTCCAATGAAGGACATAGCAGCTTGCGGATAGATGCAAGTAAATTGATCCCGAAATACGACGAGAGAAGAGACGATCTCGACGCATTCCTCTCGCGCTTCGAAAGGATCGCCATTAATGCAAATTGGACAGACAGTGAATGTGCTACCATCTTGAGCACTTGCCTTAGCGGCGAAGCATTAAGCGTGTTTGGAAGACTTCCTCCTGAGGATGCAGGCAGCTATAACAAAGTGAAAGCTGCATTACTTAAAAGGTTTAGATTTACGACGGATGGGTTTCGTGAGAAGTTCAGGAGTGGAAAACCTATGGACGGTGAAACGGCAACACAGTATGTTGCGCGACTGAGTCATTATTTCGACCGCTGGACTGAACTCTCAAAAATTAAACTAGAGTATGGCGCACTTCGCGAACTCCTAATTAAGGAGCGATTCCTGGGCAGCTGTCACCCTGGTCTGTCGCTTTATTTAAAAGAAAGAAAAGCGAATAACCTGGAAGAAATGATGGAACTTGCGGACCAATTCCTAGAAGCCCAGGGAGGCGAAAATTTGAGCAGGATTGTGAATTTTGAAACCCCTCAAAAGCCCGAATTTCGGCAGACAAAACCTAGCGTAAAGTCACCCCCGAGGTGGTATCTCTGCGGCCAACTAGGCCATTATGCACCTAACTGCCGCAAACTCGCAACGAACAATCCATCCTCGTGTTGGAAATGCGGACAGAAGGGCCACAAAGCAATGTCGTGTCCCGACGCTGACAAGGCAGCACCGCAGGCGGCATGCGCGAGGACTCCGTCAGAGTCGGAATATCGCCTGGAGGAAGAGGATGAGCTTTGTTGAGCTTAAGAACGGCAGGAAAGTCCGCGTGGTGCACGACCTAGAGGAGGAAGAAGCAGAGAGAGTGGTTGATCGAAAGAAGGACAAGAAAATCCGGGTGGTGAACGCCGTAGTACACGCGCAACCTGGAGCTGCGGTGAATCGTATGCCGGTTTCGAGGGGAAAGATAAAAGGAAAATAAGTCTCTGTGCTACGAGATACAGGTAGCAGTGCCGTAATTATTAAACGCAGTTTGATTCATGAGAATGATCTGACTGGTGAGAAATGCCCTGTGAGGCTAATTGACGGCTCAGTTCAATTGCTACCTGAGGCACAATTGGAAGTGCAGACGCCATATTATTCTGGAAAACTGACAGCCCTTTGCATGGAACGCCCTATCTACGATTTGGTATTTAGCAATATCAAGGGCGCAACATTTCCCGAGGATCCTCATCGGGCACCGTTAAGGGCGCATCGTTAATAATACCCTCTAATTATTAACGGGTGACATCGGGTCGAGATCGCTGCTGCACCTTGCGTTGAGCTAGCGAATCAGGCACAGGCGGGGTAGGAGGAAAGGATCATCCAAAATTCAGTGCCTGAGTTATCTTCTAGCTTGCGTCAGGTTTGGCACTTCAGCTGTAATGACTTTTGTCAATCCACATCTCACTTGCGTGAAAGGCGTCGCCTGTGGAGTTCCCGCAAACCTTTTCCCTGAAGCATTATTAAGAATTCTGGCCCCTGCTGGCATGGTGTCTGCACACCGGTGCAGTGCCTGCAGGTGACTCTCGCAATCTCAAAGAGATTTACATTTTCGTCGGTGTGACCAGCCCGTCAGAAGTAAAAGCGTGGCCATACCTGTTTCGAGTTGAGCATTTGGCCTCTCGTCCACCACAATGCCGCAATTCTGGCGTTTTGTCTACAGTGCCAATGCCTTCAGGTCCGCGGTTCGCTGTCGTTCATGCGGCGGTCCCCATCCCGTAACAGAGTTTGCTTCCAATGTGCTAAGTTGTTGTCGCTGCTTTTCCTCGCACTGTGCTTCTGACTCCAGCTCTCCCCCTCGTAGCAATAGGACAGCGCTGCTTGAAATAACTGAAAAATTTCATTGCTCACGTGGAGAGGTTGCTGCAGTGTTAAAAGAGCGCAACTCTGGGTTTGCTCCTGGGACTGCTCGTCAAACAGCTTCTCTAGAATGTTCTGTTTCTTCTGATGTGGCTTCTGCCATTCAGAAGTCTGTACCGGTTGTGTTGGAGCGCTTCTTCGTTTCTTTTGTGGAGACGTTTGCACAGATGCTTCAGGCAAGGATAGATATTTTTATCCAGTGTTGAAAACCAGTGCCCCTGTAGTCGTTACTATGTCCGTAGTCTTAAACGTGAAAAAGCTTCCAAACAAAGAAGCCTTTGGTACTACCCATGTAAGCAATTCTCAGGTGATCGGCACCTTAAATTTCGTTCCTTTTATTCAAGACTTGCTAGAGCATGCAATAAGCGCAGCATCTCTACTGTCCAGCCCCCGTAACTTACCAATCTTCTTAATCAACCTTCTAAACCTCGTCCTAAGACAAAGTCTGAGGGTAAGCACCAGCAGATAGTTGACGTGGTGATGTCATCTGTAGAGTCCACCTTTGATACATCATAGGCTTCTTAAAAAACTTGCGATGTAATTGCCGCTCAATAGATTCTGGTTTTGATGATCTCCTCTATACTTAAAGTACTTAAACTTCACCCTGACATCATTTTACTTCAAGACTCCTAGCCTTCATTTCTAAACTGGTGTCATAAGGTTACAGTTTCAAATTTGAATTGGCTTATCAGGATCGTGAAATTCTTGGTTCGGAGCTTGCTGCCCAGTTGTGCCCCTTTCACTTTGGCCAATGCATACTTCGCGAATGGCGGTCGTTGTACCTCGTAGCTGGATTCTCTTTTAGCTCGTTGTTCTCAAAACCTTCATCTAGCGGGTGATTTCAATTCCCATCAGATTTCTTGGGGCATGAAAACAAATTCTTGTGGGAGTAACTTGTGGGGCTGGAATCATGACTATGGCGTCCATATCCACAATTCTGGGGATATCACCTTATTGCGGATAGAAGTTCTCATCAGCTCTTGATCTTACATTTTCAACTGCTGGAGTTCTTATTTGAATGTGGGCGACCATGGTAGTGGAGCCAATAGTGATCATCTCTCTATAACCTATGATTTACTCCCTTCAATATCTGACTACGGGGCTCACCAGAGGCGCATTGTAAATTATGACAGATACGAAACAGCTCTTCAGATTTCTCGTTTGTCTTTTTCCCCTTTTGACGTTCAGTCACGTGCGATGTATGTGATATGTCATGGTTGCGTATGCGATTCAACCTGTTGCATTTAATTGCCTCCTGTAGTCCGCCGTCAAACTCCTTGTGGTGGAGTCCTGAAGGCTCTCGTGCTTATATCGGTGCCGAAAAGCTGCGTCCAAGAGTCTGTGTCGCAATCAGTCCATCAAGTTTCACGCAGCCCTTTTTAAACGAGCTGTGAGTCTGTGACATCAGCCAAGCTAAAGCATAAAGCTTAATTACATTCTTTTTTATCCGACACCAAGCATCGGAGTGCTTTCTCTTGTTTCCTACGCCATGCTAAATATCCGCAGAAGGTAGTCGGGTCTTCATCTGTGCTACTAAGCCCTAGCCATGTGGCTGATTTTTTGAATACCGTTAATCGCTGTCTAGAAATTAGCTTTTCGTCGCCTTGCCCAAGGCCGCTCGCAGTCCTGGTCACTGCGATAGATTTTTCAGAGGTGTCTATGTCAGAGTTAGCAACTGTAATCTGTGAGGAACGGTCTCCCATTGCTCTTTTTAAAGTCGGCTTTCCCCTTCGGTAGTTACTCTAGCTATCACAAGTTGGATTCAGCGCCAGTAGTTAACATAACTATCGAGGGATAGAGCCAGTGTCGCGGCAGCAAGAGCGCCCTCGTGGCTTCGTCACTGCGCACGCTGGGAAAGTCAGGAGGTCAGGTCTTCCGCTTCGGATACACGGCATGGCGGAAGTAGAATGGTGGCGAAGGCTGGGCCCAAAAGCGGTTCAGCGGTACCGCAGCATAGCCACAGGTCGGGGGGCCAACCACTCAGATTAAGAAATTAAACTACTACAAATTAAAAAGTATCAATCAACATAAAAAGAATAGGCATTTTGATAATTTCGCTTGTGAATGAGGTAAGGTATTTTATAAATACATTCTTAATTTTTTTTTAGATCTTGCAACACTCTTATCGCCCCACCCCCTTGCTGTTGCATCGGTCAGGAGGCGCTGCCAGAGGTAACCAAGGCAACGGAGATAACGAAGCTGACGAAGCAGGAAACGGTTTCTTATCACTGTCTGCTGCTCGTCTGCTGTGGTGCGGGCCTTGTTGCGCCCGGGAAAGCGTAATTTATTTCGCAGGTCTGAAAATGTCCCTTTTGCGATGATTTCGACGTCCTTGCTGGTCGCTGCTCTGCGCCGTTTGGTGAGATTCAATATCCCCCTGCAGCCGTGTTTTTTTTTTTTTCGTCCTCTTCGTCGTGCGGACAGTGCGAAGTCTTTTTGCAGCAGTGTATTGCGCTTAGCGTTTTATCGCAAGATGAGCCCGCACAAAGTGAGGAAGCGATGCTCTGTTGCATGTTGCGACAGCGTGGACGCAACCGTCGGTGTCTTATTACACCGCTTCCCGGCTGACTTGCTCGCAGACTCAATGTATGCTCTAATGCTCCTGAGTTAAGCACGTTTGTTGATGCTAAAGCTGTCTGGACTGGTACAACCTTGAAATTGCCTTGAATACTGCTGGATACTTTCTGCCGAAGCATTTAAATGTGAAGAGTGATCCCAGTGCTCTATGCTCCACGTATGTTTTGATGCACCTACTAATTCATGACATTTTTATTTCAATTGCAGCTGTCATCCCTTACAAAAATGCATGTAGGGTTTCTATAGAAATTCGAAAGCGTTGTGTCAATACACGCTGTTGAAAGTCTGTCGATAATCGGCAACATCTTGGATGATGCAGTGTTGACCTCTTGTTGAGCGCTTATGAAATAGTGGCCCATGTGTTTCTTAAGAGCGCTTTTGGAATTCGCGCAACTGAAATTCTGTTGATTTCAGGCTCAAATGCTTCAGAAACTCTGCAAGTGACGCTTTTTGATTTTCTGCTACCTTTCCACTCCTGAACAACAGAAAATAGTACACGACCATCGGTTTGCCAGGAGCAGACACGAGGTGATTTTCATTAATGCAAAAGTAGTACAGTACATCTCCTAGCTGCGATAAGTCACCACATTCTATGTTCTGCCCGACCAATCAACAATCCTGTCTGATCAGTGCTGGTTAATGATAAGCATAGTGAGGCATAAAAGAACAAAACAGATCTTGATCTTTTAAGCCCCATTATACTTACTCACTCATTAACCTACACTAAACTGACTAAATTGTTGATTGGTCGAGCAGAACATAGAATGTGTTGACTGACCGCAGCAAGGATATGTGCTGTGCTACTTTTGCATTAATGTAAACCACCTCGTGCCTGCTCCTGGCTAACCGTTGATCACGCAGCATTTTCTGTTAATCCGCAGCGGAAAGGGAACACAGAATAAAAAATGCGCGTTAATGAGAAAGAAAAAATATGCATCTTTGGTGAACCCATAACATGAGCTGGGTTGTTTATTTGCTTTATTTCAATTCATGTGCAAGGTATGACGCCAGGCTGTTCTTTGCGTAAAACGCTGATACGTCCGGGAACTCCTCGCATGTGATGCTGAAAAAAACAATATAAATCATAATTAAGCTGCGGTATATACTAACCTAAAAATAGAGCAAAGGCATTTGTGTGCTGCTCCACGTCATAGCTCAAGAAATTTCTTGTCTAAAATGAGTTGTCACTGTCTTTCACTGCTTAGACGGCATCGACCGTCGCCTCCACAGCTCGGCAGCACTACCACATCGTTCATTTCTCCCTGATAAACAATATATGCTGCCGTCAAAGATCCCATTGTGAATATAAATAGCAAAGCGCAGGTCACAAGCATTACTACCCAGAAAACTTGAAGCAAAATTACCAACTATAGGCACTAAAATGAGTGGAAACAAAAACAAACACTGCAAAAATGGCGGAGCTGCACAGATTCAATAATCCACAATGTGTGACAGAGGCATATTATGATCTCGATAATGTGTCCGTCTCAGCGCGAGTACTGTATCGAAAGAGTACAGCACTGTGGCGAACAATCCGTCAAAAACGGTCACCGGTTAAAAAAAAGAAAGAAAATGTCGCAATTCCAGCTGGCGTTCCATCGACCCCAGCGTCCGCGTAGAGACAAGCCTCGTTCTCTCTCTCTCCCCCTCCTTTTTTTTCCGACGAGGCTGGTTTGTCTGCTAGAAATATTTACACGCGGGCTTCACCTTGTAACACACACTGTACAAGACTGGCACAAACACGAACAGGAAAAAGTAAAACACTCACCAAAGTGCAGACGCTCCCTCCGCCCGCGCCGGCTTTTCGCTTAGAATCCAAAATGCCTGCGACTGTTGAACTTCTTAAACACGTCCTCCTTGCGCAGAAGCTGCCGCCCAAGAGCGGAGTCCTCCGAAGACTTAAATTCGTACGTTCGCGCTCCAATTTGAACAAAACGATCTTCGTGATAATCACCAGCGAAAAACCTACATACGGTGCTTCGTTCACAGTGCAAGATGCGACCACGGTGGCGGGAAAACGCCAACTGAACTGGCACATCGCCGCACTCAGCGTACCCGCGTCTGCGTGCAAAGAAAACGGGGCGCAGAAGAACAGCTTCGGTGAAAAGCCGCCACCCCCACTGCGCTACTGCTGAAGCCAAGGTCATCTCCGTGAAAACAAACCACGGAGAAGGCACAGAGTGGAGACCAAGTGGGAGCAACCCCTCCTCCCTCCCCCCTTTTTCCCCCCAGCCGACAGGAAGCGACCCTCGACCTCTCCGGACATGCTGGCGCCGTTCGCGGGGCACGGGGGAAGTGGGATGCGGACAGAAGCAAGGCGGCGGCCGAATGCGTCCTTGAAAAGAAGAGTCGCCGTTAGAAGACGCATGCAATCTTGTTTTTTTCTTCTTTTTTTTTTCATACGCGAATGTTTTTGCTATGCGTGTTAACTCTATAGTATCCGTGGGATCAATCGGTGATTATTAGAACCCCTCAATGTTTAAAGTGACTTCATTTTAGCATGGTGTCCACTTTAAAAAAGGAAAGAAAAGAAAAAATTACAGTAAAACTCTCCAAAGACATAGAGCGGTGGAGGATTCCAATACAGACTGCACCTCATTTTGCGGCAATAAGCTACGGGCAAAAATACCTATGCTTGGGCAGAATGTCAGACCCTGAAGCATATATATAGTGAACTTTGGAACTGGTTTAAAAAAGCTCTGTCTTGCCCTACATGGTAGGTTCAATCTAGGATCCTGTTTGTTAGTATGATGACTCACTGAACTTGTTTTATGATAAATATAAAATATGTCCTACCACTAAAGTTACCTTCTGCGACATACAGAAGCTGATCCATTACGGATTCTGATTGACATTCAACGATGTATTTGCATTATTAGTGGAGGCTTTGCCATCATGAAGTTTTTAGGGCATATTTTCACTGTGTTGCGAAGCTTGAGCTAAGTGTGCACCGTTAATATGTACTTTTATATAACATGAACGAGCACGCAACTGCATGCTGCTCTTATATTTCCCTTTGCAGAATGTGGCCAATAGTTGATTACAAGTGAGACCAAAAATTCATAACGAAATTGTCACATCATGCTCTTATCATTTGTGCCTAAAACTACTTAAAAACATGGGTCAGCATGAACAGTACACGCTAATTGTTCGTGAACGTTGAAAACTGACAACAAAAAGCACATAGAAAAAATTGCACAAAAAGTCTATTGGGTAGAACACAATGAAAATTCTGTTGGCCCTGTAAAGATTGCATTCAGCTGGGGTTGAATGTCTATCGAAATTCAATAAATTCAAAAGGCGGTCAATAGTCCAACAATAGAGTTTCAAAACTCATTTTTGTAAGGGATAGCTTTGTTTTCTGTACATGCGTGTTTCTTATCTGGTGATGATTTGTGGCAGGCACTTCAAGCCTTTTCCATGCCTCGGCTGTGATCATATTGAGATAATTAGCCCGCTTAAACAGCGCTACTGTTTGTGCTGTCTGCGACATGCATTTTTATTGTTGTGATTTGCTGCTGTATTTTTTTGGTTGATGCAATAAACCATGAATATCAAATCCATAATTGTTCACTTGGTACACTCTGTTGCGAACTGGGCACGACTGGCCTGTTGCACCAGTGTTTCTGGACCGCACCTTACAGTGCTGAGGGACAAAGTAAATGGCCAAAGTACTTGCATGACTTGCAGCAGTATTTGTATTACGAATTTGCATGCGTGGTCTCTATTTGGAAGTGTTGCGGCCTTTCTATGCCTCTACCTTTGCCAACCACTTTCATTGTGCTGGAGCAACTGCTTATAAACAAGGGCGTAAACAACAGAAACTCGAGTTCTTTTAGATGGCAAAGGTTGGCGCACGCTGAAAGGCAACAATCTTCAAAAGATGCAGGCTCGTCAATGCTGCGCGGCAGTTAAAAAAAAAAAAAAGAAACTTGTTTCTAATTCGCGCCAAAGTGAACGCATGCATGACGTCATTTGACGTCATGGCCCTCCAATTTTCATTGGTCGCTGGAGCCCATGAGCCGCTATGTTTTGTACGTATGGGCGTCTATGGAGCCTTCGCTACTATAGTACATATACCTTGTGCTCAGCGCGCGTAGACGCATCCTCGCGGGCTCCCGGCAAGGCGAGGCTCAGGGGAATATTTCTCACTTGCTCGTCCCGTCCGGCTTCAGAGTTTATCCTCTGCCCAAGCGTGAGCGAACATTTGCTCTATAACCTTGCTGGTGAATCGGACGATCTATTCATTAGTATTTAATGCTAGATGGCGTTGATGTTATTGAACGATAAATGCCTGTTTGTTGCCAGCACGTGTTTTTCCTTCTTCCAAAGAGCACGGCCTGCAGTGGTCGGCGTGTATTCGGTAGCAAACGCGATCACGGGGTGAGGTCGGCGGTTCGAACAGCCAGCCGCGATTAAGTGGGGAAACGCATGTATTCCTTATTAAACCCCAAGAAACATAAAAAAACAAGCCCAATTTGGCCCCAGGGTCTCACAGCATTACAGTTGGCATGTTAAAGATCATCTGCTTTATTTCTTCGCAGAAACTGTTGAATGTTAACTTTTTCTTAAGGTACTCCTGGACACGTAGCTCCTGAGGCTTCCCAATGCTGTATTCCAAAAAAGCAAAGCCTTGGCTACGTTCTTGACCACACCAAACCGATCTCCTTAACTTCTATTTATATGAAAACAATAAAGCGCATAATTTATGCGAGCTCATTTCAGTTTATTTCACAAAACAAATTTCCTTCTCCCAGACAAATTGGCCGCCATACAGAATGCTCTATATGCATGTCTGCACCCACTGACCTGGAGAGCAGAATTCGTTTGGCTAGTCGGTCGCATGAAATTTTCGCTCTGATTACTTTATATATCTTAAAAGCTTACGACAGTGTCGATCACAGGCTTCTAATCTCACATTTGAATAATTTTGAAATTCCAAATTACATAGTTGCTCAAGAAATTCTGCCAGGAAGAGTTTTTGATTGTTATCAGGGTGGTCTTTCAAATCACAGATATGCCCAATATAAAGTCGTTCGTCAAGGGTGGGTCTAAGCCCCTCTTTTATTCAATATTTTACTTTCTTCAATACCTATTCGCGACGGTGTTCACCTATACGCCTACGCTGACGATGTCGCCTTCTTTTCCTCGTCTCCAGATATCCATACTTTATATCATATCTTGCAGAATTACCTAGCCGGTCTTGAAGTCTGGCTAGATACGCTGAATGTCACCAAATCTTTAATTTTAGTCTTTCCCGTCAATCAATCTGTCTCTATTTCTCTTTCATACCATCAAAAGTCTTCAGTTCAGGTTACTACTCTCAAGTATCCGGGCATTTTCTATGATTCGTCAATGAGTTGGCGACCTCATATTGAGCATATCGAGCGTAAAGGATAGCGCGCATTAGGTCTGCTGCGTCGCATAAGGCACGGGAGATATGGGACGAGAAGGTCTGCTCGTGTTAGGATCTACAATCTTTGTGTGCTCTATTCTTGAAATCGGCTGCGTCCTGTTTACTGGCTGCACTGCCTGCAAGCTTCGACCACATCTGATCGAACGGCAAGCATTGCGGTTGTGCCTTGACCTACCATGTGGTAATAAACGTTATATACTCTGACTCTAGGGACTTCCTTTGGATTTCCGATTTCAGCAACATGCGGTATAGACCGTTGTAAAATTATATGTTTCTTTTAGGCCGTGTTCACAAACGATTTTCACTACGCCACCTAATTTATTTTTTTAGCTCCATTGTTTGTACTGCCGCGAAATCTTCAAAACAGTATTTGTTGTTTTTTAACAGCCGCCGGCATACAGGCTTATCACTCTGGTTCTGGACCGCGTATCAGTTCCGTAATCTTTGTTTGTTGTCCTCAGGCGTCGCACTTCCTGGGGCTTGGGGGCTGTTGGTAAGCTTGGCGGGCGGGGGCCAATGGCCGTTTTCAGGAACAGGACGGTAGCGGCGAGGGGTCGGAAAGTCATCACGTCGGGGCGCAGGGCGACGTAATGCACCAGCGTAGTTCATCGCTGTTGCCTCTTGAGCTGGAACAGTCGCAGCCGTCGCTTGAGGAACGCCCAGCGCCTGCTGGACTTCTTCACGGACGACGTCCACGAGCGTCGCCACCTGGGGTTGTTGCGATGATGGCATCAATTGGCGGAGCTCCTCCCGCACGATCTCCCGGATGAGGTCTCGAAGGTTCTCTCCGCTTGCAGATGCGCTGGGATAGTGGCTTGAGTAGTCCGGCTGAAGTGGTCGCTCGTAGTGGTGCATCCGGGTGGCCAACGCCTTCGTTTCAAATTCCGCCACAGTTCTTGGCGGATTTCGCGCAAGACCCGCAAAGAGCGACTCGTTAACGCCTCGCAATAAAAGTTTGAATCGCTCACCTTCAGTCATATTAGGGTCGGCGCGGCGAAAGAGGCGCTTCATCTCCTCAACGTACGCCAGGACAGGCTCATTAGGGAGTTGAAGTCTTGACTGAAGGAGGGCCTGGGTGCTTTCATTTTGGACGACGCTTGAAAAGGCAGTCAGAAACGCTTCCTTGAAAGTCTCCCAATCCTTCATAGTTGCCTCATGATTTTCGAACCAAACTCGGGCATGTCCTTGAAGAACAAAGTAGACTTGCCTAAGTTTCGCGGCGTTGTTCCAGCCGTTGAATTCTGCCACACGATCGAAAAGGTCCATGCAGTCTCCCGCATCTTCATCCGGTCGTCCATGGAAGCAGGGGGGCTCACGGGGTTGGACGAAAACAACCGGTGCTGTAGGCAGGGCCATTGCCAGCGTCGATGCCTTCCGAGATCGAATGGGGTCAGGCAGCAGACCATGTTCGGGTTGTAGGCCATGGAGTCGGCGGCTGGCTCGGTGACCTGTAGGTTGGTCTTCCAGGGCGACAGGAACACGGCTTGGGTCTTCGCTTGAAGGATCAAAGGCAGCACCTCCACCAGATGTCACGTGGTGGTGCCCCTTTCCATCTTCGTCTATGAGTAACAAGTGGATCATCGTGGCCACTGACTGCCTTACCCGTTACGCCGAAGCAAGAGCACTACCAAATGGTACCGCAGCAGAAGTCGCCAAATTTTTTGTCGAACAAATTCTCTTGCGACACGGCGCCCCAGAAGTGCTCATCACGGACAGGGGAACGGCGTTTACGGCAGAGTTGACGCAAGCCATCCTGGAATACAGTCACACAAGCCATCGACGAACAATTGCGTACCATCCCCAGACCAATGGCCTTACGGAGCGCCTGAACAAAACGATCGCGGATATGGTCGCCATGTACGTCGACGCTGAACACAAGACCTGGGACGCCATCCTGCCGTACGTGATCTTCGCGTATAACACGGCAGTCCAGGAGACGACCAGAGCGACCCCGTTTAAGCTTGTGTATGGCTGGGAGCCCACGACGACGCTCGACGCAATGCTGCCGCACGTAACCAGCGAAGACAATCTTGACGTCGCCGCCTACCTGCAGCGTGCAGAGGAAGCCTGACGACTCGTACGGCTGTGTATTAAAGACCAACAGCACACCGACAGCCGACGATAAAATTTACGACGACGCCACGCAGAGTACAATCCAGAAGACCAAGTGTGGGTTTGGACACCAATTCGCCTTCGCGGATTAATTGAAAAGTTGTTGCGTCGATACTTTGGGCCATACAAAATCCTTCGCCGCGTCGGACCACTGGACTATGAAGTCATTCCCGACGGAACGTCAGCATCACAACGGCGACGCGCACGCCCAGAAATTGTACATGTTGTACGACTGAAGCCGTATTACGCGCGTTAAAGAATCTGTGGTGTTTAAACTTTGCAGTGTTTAAGTTTCTTTGTTTTGGAACATCGAGGCGATGTTTTTTTTTAAGGGGGAAGTAATGCCGCGAAACCTTCAAAACAGTATTTGTTGTTTTTTAACAGCCGCCGGCATCTCTGATTCTGGACCGTGTATCAGTTCCGTAATTTTTGTTTGTTAATGCTCGATGTCGCGAGTCACACCTTTATCAGTTTTGTTATAGCGCAAGATGCACCGAGATCTGTCTCGAAGGTTCCGGCCACTCGGGTGTTTTTCCACCATGTTCCAGCCCGTGCTGATAGCTGTTTGCGATGTTATCTAGATTGTTCTGTGCAGCCTTTAAATTGAGCGTTGCCGAGTGCGACGAGCATTCTTTGTCCGACGAGCACATTTGTTGCTGTCGCCGCCGCCGAGTTGCTTAGTTCTTTTGCGGGCGCAAGTCAGCCCAAATAAAGAGTTTCTTTAGTGCAATCATCGACCCCTTCATTTGTGTCGTCGACCTCGTCACCACTACGTGACAGTATGCATGTTTTGCCTTTAACAAGTCAGTACTTGCCTATCTCAGTTTAACTTGGTCTCTGATGACATTTATTCCAACCATGCTAATTATTTCACTGTGTCTACCTTAGTTGCTATTCTGGATAATCACTTACATCATTTTTCAATATATATCGTAATTGCCACTGATGCTGCACAGCGTGAGGAAAAAGCAGGGACTGGCATTTTTTTTACTCAACCTGATTGCGCTTTCTCACACCGCCTACCTGATTAAACTCTGATTTTTTATTGTGGAATAATTAGCTTTTGCGTTAACCATCCGGAGAGTTTGTTCACAGCACTGCAACGTTATTTTGATGACGGACGCTCTTTCTGTTTGTCCTGCCATGACTTCTTCGAGTGCCTCTACTTTGCGCCGATAGTTTTTTGATCTCGAGCCGTCTCATATACGTGAAATTAGGCTTGCGTGGGTTTCAGGCCATTGTGGCATTTCAGTGAACGAGTCTGTGAGCTTTCTTGCGTCGGCTTTCCTGATTGGGTCTATATTTTATTAATCTCCTGCTTGCCTTCATGGGTGGTCGCACGATTCAAACAATTTCTTTGAATGAAGTTCTCCATTCGTTCTTTCCATTGTTTGACGACTTCTGGCATTTTAGGTACAAATGGAATGCTGCTCAGTGCATATTGTCTCAATGCGAAGTGCCTGGCAAATTTCAGGCACCGGATTCATCCCCTTAACGTTTATGAGAAATGGCTGAAGTTCTTGCCTCAAATCCAACGTCGTATAAAATGTGGTCGCTGACATGCGACACACACTTAGCCTTCACGATAACAACTTACCTTCTATAATCTGCTCAACAGAATGCACATGGCTGACTAACAGCTCTTCCTTTTTCACATTTGTGTTGCGAAAATAGCCACCACTGTCGGCTATTTTCTTAAAACCACATCGAAGCGTGTACATTGCTGCACACTCGCTTCAAACACCACTTCATCCAAGCGCGAGCTTGAAAAGTAGAAAAAGAAGCGCGCGCTCGCAAGACAGCTTTCTTTCAGCACGAAAATGTAAGCAAGCGCAAAGCGAGTAGACTGCGGTCAGGGCGCGCGCGCGTGCAAGCAGCTTTCAACAACGCAAGCGACAAAGAACGCGAACGCGCGCAAAGCGAGCTGCTCCGCCTGCAGAAGCCGCAAAGACACGAAAGCCTACAGGCGAGATATTCACTCTGCCCGACCAATTACATGGCGTTGGCCGGAGAGGGCTCTGTTCACTGGCGCCCGCAGTGCCATTCTGCGATGCTTGGGTCCCCTATATACAAGGAGCGCGATCTCGTCGCTGCCAAGCAGAATGCACTGCAAACAGAAGAAGAAAATGAAGCAGACTGCACTGAATAAATGCACTCGCAGAATATGTGAAAGAGTAGCCGCTCGCTTTACTCGTAGCAGCATTCATCGCTACATGCGCAACAGTCGCGTAGCAGAATGCAGCACTCAGGCTTTACGCCTTTCGTCACTTTAGTCAAGTGTCCTCGAATACTTTTTTTTTACTTTCAAGTCACCCCTTTTCAAAATTAGAAGACTGACACCAACTGCTACAACAAAAAGGTACAGCCTCTGACGATGACCGAGATAAATATAAGAGCAGAATGTACACTTCAAACAATACTTGCTAAATTGCCTTTAAGTTCTGCTCCTCATCTAACTCTCCGGTCTGTGAACGACGCAAGGTGCAACTCCAGATATGAATTTATGATAGAGAAACACAGCGGCCATGTCCCAGACATGTGTTATAAGGCCTACATTTTCGACGCGCTCAAAGTGTATTTCCTAGGCCGTTACGATTCGATTCCTACGGCGCCGCAGATGCACTGCATTTGACAATCTTATACGCCAGCGTTTTTCTGCGCTGACACTGCACGAAGCTACGCATCACCGCCTATAGGCTCTCTGATCCAACATGTGAGTAGGTTTGTTGCCACTGGCTTTCAAAGTACTCGCTGGCTGACATATTTTCGTTGTCAAGGTTAACCGCTAGCATTCATTCATCCGGCAGGTTGAATATGGCACTTAAAATTTAATATGAAATTTATTGCCGGTTTGACTTTATATCATAGGTTGGCAAATAAAAAAACAAAAACAAAATAAAATGACATTACCACCAAGGTAAAATTGATAACTTGGAAAACAAGCAAACTTTCTATCAATACCTCGTATCCGTCTCCAATTTTGCGGGCCCATGCCTGTTGGAGCGGGCACTTTGAGGACTGGGCAAGAAGTATACATTTGCTTTACGACGCCGAAAGTTTGCCAGAAAATGGGACGCTTTGGGCCCGTTCACTGTTCTGCACTTGGCCAGTGCGCACATACTGCCTTGCGAAACTCACGGAAGAAAAGCGTCGGCAGGCATCGCACTGCGTCCCATGTGGTCTGGCATATCGTCAGCGCCATTTCAAAAGCGTTCGCGAATTCCTCCCATTGTGTCACACTGTTCCGGGGAGGGCTTTCTTCCGCCTCAGAATGGTGGCATGACTGCGCCTTTTCACCATCGTTGCAATGTGCAAGCGACTGCCTGCTGCACGCAGTTTCCCTTCCCTAGTTCTTCCCAGTGCCGCCGCGGATGGGTTCCTTCTGTTTTCAATAGAGGCCTTCTCGTGCGTCCGCAGTATCGTTTTCTTCCGAAAGCATATCGCTGGAAACGATGTCCACGTCGCCTCAAAACGACTTGGAGTAAACAACGTGACTCGAAATGGGACGCTGCTCTAGGCTAGCAGAACAAATAGAAGTGGTGAACTTCGGCAGAACCCTCGTGGGAGCGGACAAACTGCGTATTTTACCGCTCGTGACATGGCTACATTATGTTCCCAGGGGTCGCCTAGCTCCGTGTAATTAAAATAAAAGCACGTTTCAGCGATTATTCCCGGAAAGTAATTGCCGTGTAGTTATGAAGCAGTGATTCATTGGTTGTCCTCTGTCGCTGGCTGAACGAGGTCAACTTTCTTACCTTCGCCGACTTCGCAGATTTTAAGCAGCGTTTAACGCGGTGGTGCTCTTATGCAGTCTCAATGCTCAAGGAATTCACGACACCAGGCAGCAGCTAGATGGCCCTCGCGATACCCTCCCTCCTCTGTCCTCTGTATTTACTGGTCGCGCAGGGGATGAGGCTAAGAGGAAACGTAGTTTTTCAGGACCAGTGAGTATGGAGGCCAGCCTCGTCCTATAGTTTCGGTTTCGCCTGTATAGCATACGCTTTGCCAGTACTCGCAAGCTCGAAAAACCCTGCGATATCTAATTGTATGCCCGCTGGAGGCTTAGAAAGTACCCCAAGCCTAAGCTCCAAAGCGGCTCAGATTATGACAGACGCCATAATGGAGAGCTCCGGAGATTTCGACCGCCTTGAGATTTTAACGTGTACTGACATCGCAGGTTCTTGCACACCTAATATGGAATGACGTCCGGACCAGTAAATTTTTTTTTTCATTTACTGCCGCTTTTACTCGCTGGTCTATCCATGTCGTCGTCTCCATGAACTTCCTCCCATACGCAATTACCTCTCAAGGTCTGTTAAGCGCTCCCAAAATGTTATACTGCAAGACCACATAATTCCCCAATCACATATTTTGCCGATAACTGCCGGCATGCTCGAAGTTGACCTCTACAATGTCCTCCTCCCGAGTGGTCGCGCTGGGTGCGGGCTATTGGAATGGCGAGCTTTCAGTCGGTGATGCGCTGGTGTCCTAAGCATATTCGAAACAATAACTTACCAGACGTAGATGAGATAGGTTGTTCGTACTTCGGGATGGTCATCGAAGATTTTGGTTCCCCCTCCGATGTGCGGAATAAGAAGCAGCCAATTGAGGTTAGATGATATAGAGAGTTTATTTTTCTTAATAGATAAGTGCGAGTAAAGAGAGAAGATAAATGCCTAAATTGGGGCTCCCGTCCCTTTAATGGAGGAATGCATTTAACGGCTGCATTTTCAGTTCTCATTCTCCGTCACAGTTCCGCCCACAAAAGGATACAGGACAACCATAGGTCCCTTAGTAAGGCTCAGAGGAGTTTAAAAAAAATTCTCGAGTGTTTTGTTCTAAATACCGCTTCAAGAATACCATCATGTGAAGCAGTAACTGCTAACGGTTTTTAAGTGCTACCTACAATGACATTGCGAAGATAGAAGTTTCTAGCCCGTGTGCCCCGGAACCGTAAATGTAAATTGGTTTGGAGGACATCTCAGTGGACACCTGACCCACGCTGTAGTGAAGGCAAGAAGGTGAGATAGAAAAAAAAATGTAGAAAGAATGTGCTTCAATAAAACATTGTGCTGGGTTAGTTGGTTATTCATACTTGGTAAGAAAACAGCCCAAAAAAGACAACCATAGGAGAGGATACGACAGAAACTTTGTCTTATCTTTTTTGAGCTGTTTTCTTACCAAGAAATAATGTGCTGTAGTGGAGGGCTCCAGAATAATTCCGCCCTCCTGGATGTCTTTAACGTGCATTTAACGGCCGCGTTTCGCCTCCATCGAAACGCGGCCGACGTTGGCACAGGCCTTCACCATCTGCGGCGACGTGAGGTCGATGCTAATCAGTGTGGTTGCCATCTGTTCATGCTCGAACTACCCGTGGTCATGGTCGTTATTAGCTCACATCATGCCACTACCGGAACTGCATCTTGCATTGATTACGTATCTGCACGACACATCGATGTAACCAGCATGAACTGTGTGTCTTCAGTTACCGTGCACATGCTGTTACTTGCTGCTCTGCGCGAAAGCATGGATCACACACAGGAGCGGATTAACAGTGATGAGGGCCCGGTTCAAAAATAAATTAAGAAGACCCCTATTGGCCCCTACCATACCCCGCCTATAATGTTGTCACGTTTGAAACTTGGCACGTTTTAGAATTTCCTACAGAGAACACATGCCATATTTACTCAAAAAATCTGCGGACATTTTATTAACATCGTTTAAGCATGTACTTTCCTGCAGAGTACACGGACAGACTGTCATCTAAACTGACGTATTACAGGGATTCAAAGGACCCATGACATCCTCCTCAAAAATCATAGCGCGATTTCATGAAAAATAAATTCCTCGAGTTGTTATTTTCTTTGCTAATTTGATAGCGCAAGACGGTTGGTGCGTGTGAGTACAGACAAAGCAGAGATGGGTCTTGTTAATAAGCTGTTCACAAATTATTACCGTTGATACACTACAAATCTAATAGTTTTGTGAATTCATCCAGGAATAAGAATTGAAGCTCGCCTATAAGGCACTGTTTTTAGAGAAACCACGATATGTTCTATATGCTGAATAAAGTAAAGTAGATAATGTTGATTACTCCAAACGCTGTTACAAGGCTAAAGCCTTTAGAAATGTAGGCGCGCTTGTAGAAAATTACATCTCTATAAACTAGCACGAAATTAAACCTTACGCTCATTAACACGCTCAAAAAATCAGTAATATATATTTACATTTACATAGATGGTCCACATTTTTAAAACGATATATTTATATTCTGCACATAATTTCCACTTTTAAAACAGAAGGAAGCATTTTAATGTATCACACACCTTTTTATGCTTTCACCTTACAGAACAAATTTACATTTTACGAAACAGAGTCTGCAGCTCATTCCACCGAGACGCCGCCGCCGCCATCTATGGCGGTCGGAAAAATTAGGGTGGGCACTAAAAAGAGGAGGGACACTTAAGCTTCGCCTTTAAGTGTATTTTAGGACAGCGTTAATTATTTTTGTTTGTCGGCTCCCCCTGCACATCCTCTTTCCTTTAAAATCTGTCGCCTCCACCGGAATCGAACCACTAACCCACCGATCACCTGCCGCAAACGACTACGCCAAGCCGGGCTGGTGAGAAAGGGATCGTAATATTTAATTGTCAGCGTAAGAATGACCGTAGCGATGAAACCAGCGCTGCAGTTAGTCATAGTGATAATGATGATAGTATCGATGGCAATGACGGTATAGTGATGACAGTACAGATGAAAGCGCCGCCGCGGTGGTGCAGTGGTAGGGTGCTCAGCTATTGTGTCCAAGGATGAGGGATCGAATCCCGGCTGCGGCGGCCGCTTTTTGATGGCGGCGAAAAGTAGTTAGGCACCGTGTGCTGTGTGAAAGAGCACGTTGAAGAACCCCAGGTGGTCACCATTTCCGGAGTCCTCCACTACGGCGTCTCTCATAGCCTGAGTCGATTCGGGAGTTTAAACCTTGTGATACAAACTAAAACAGCGCCTATGACATTGACGATGGAGTTAACGAAAACAGTGCTGCAAATTGATTTTCGCCATTTCCGCTCTTAAGCACATTTCTGCATTTTTAATCGCTCTTTTAAGCAAGTGAATAAAGGTATTTGCGTTTCTATAAGCGTTTTCGAGCCTCTGGGTGGGAAAGTTATTGATGAGTTTTGAACGTCAACTCGCCTGAGAATCTTGCGTTTCCACACACAGTGGAGGCAAATACTGAAGCGGCTGCCATCTATGAGCCGTCATAATCTCTAATAATTTATTGGTTTTGCGCCAACCTTAACTACTTACGCTCAGATTATTATTACAAAACTGACGTCAACAGTAGTAATGACAAAGGTCAGATAGTTTACCAGCTGGTGCGACTCCCAACTGAAAGCCGGCTAGAACCCGTTGATTCCACTTGCCCACGAACTGGGACCCACTGACATCCAACTAGGAAGCATCGGAAAGCAGTTAATTCCAGATGAGTTGCAGCTGCGACCAGCTGAAACCAAATGAAACCAGCTAGAAGAAGCGAAATTATTTTGTATTTGCTTTCCTCTGTATGGGCGAGTACAAAGTTTTGTACTTTGACTGGCGAAATATTAGGCTGGCTTTGGAGATTAACCGTACGATGCGAGCGACGAACAGCTTTAGAAGCATTCGGCAGTTCAATATATAAGCTCTAAATTTAATCATGGGAAATCAAGATGGTTTGACTATTTATTTGATCAAATCTCGAAATCAGCCATTTGTTTTTCATCTCTCGGAGGGCCTTTGACAGCGGAGGGCCCGGTTCATTTGAATTTTGAACCCTGGATAATCCGGCCCTGAGCACACGCGTGGTTTAAAATATTTCCTCAAAAACTGCACTTTGTTTGTTGCGATAGAACATGGGTCAGTACGCATGCATCCCTGCAGTGGAATAATCTAGGTGTAGCACGGATTACACCGCAATTTTTTTCTTCAAAAGTTCCCAATACCCGAGGTGCCCATATGGGGAACCTTTGGTTATTTCATGATCGCAAATCACGTTCGTTGCAAAAACACGCTCACAAATGCGACACCGTTGAGACACCTAGTATTCCGACAACGACAGCGGTAGGTTGATGTTTTGTTCACTCTGTCGTTCTGTGTGGAATGCAATGTTCTACGTCCTCGAGTAAGATATATACTCTCGTGGTCTTGCCGGAGCCGTAGTGCTTGGCGTGGTGTAATACAGTCCACTGTCGGAACAGTCCATTGTCGTAACGGTCGACGTATATCCCTCCGCTAGTTGATTGAACCATTGTGCCTTAATTGTCCCGTGTAGTCACCGTGCCTGTGGCAAAATCAGCCTGTTGTTTTTCTCGACTATGCAGAGGGAAACGGGCAGCTGGCGAGCATGCCACTCAGAAAGGACAGTCGGCGAGCACACGTGCGCACGAATATATACACATCACTAAGACCTGCTGAATGAAGCCAACTGGGGCCGCATTACGCAACAATGAAATCACAAAAACTTTCACAAATCTGTCAAACAGCCCCCGATCCTATTGGCCGACAGGTTCGCCAATCAAATTCGACCAATTGGCGGGGCTAGCCGATCGGCTTGTGACAGATTTGTAGCATTTTGTGTGTTGTGAACGTTGCGTAATTCGGCCTCCCTTATGCAGATCAGTCAGGCTTTTTGTGCCCGCTGTCTGCGCTGCAAAGGGCAGGTCGAGCCTAACAGATGTGATCAAGCAAGAAGTGGACTTTAGAACTCTGGAAGTTTATCACATTAGATAACTGGCTCAGTGTCGTCTTAACAATTAATTTGTGACCTGTGACTGAAAAAAAAAAAAGAAGAAAGTGTCTCTGATCATGAAGTTAATCAAGCGCATCACACGAAACCTTGCGTAATCAGTTGTAAATTATAAATTAAGATGTTGGTTGTTATCCCGGAATCGTGAGTGCACGTGGCTTGTATGAAGGTGCCTTACTTATAAGGCTGCGTATCCTTAAGAGGCCAGTACGGTAATATAATAAGTTGTTCATAAAAAAATATTTTCTTTTAAAGGGAACCGATGTGGAAACGACGAGCAGGCCAAGGAGAAAAAAAAGAAAATCTCACGTTCTCGGCAAGGCCATTTCCTCCGCTATTCCGGGCCACCTGACTGGGCCAAAACGTGACCGCGTGGACCCTCTCCACGAACGGGGCTTCGTACGATCGCGTGCCGTTGTGCATGACGCGTGACACGGTCATGAGTAAGGGCGGCTTCATTTTCATTGCTAGGCTTCAAGTTTTTGTGTGACGCTTCCTCAAAATATATCTTTAGCGCTATTGAGCGGTTTCACGAGTTGTGCTGATCTCGCACATAGGTCTCGCCCTGGCGAAATTTTGCACTTAAGCGTCGCTTGAGAAGCACTTTTCCGCCTTTTAGGAATTGTGACATCCGCCGTCGGAGCACAGGGCTTTCACAAGTGCGACATGAAACCGCATGTCTTTCAAGGAGTTTCGGCTTGTTGACAGAGTCCAAAAGTTTAAGCTTCGTGTCTTGCTGCCAGAGGAGCTAATGTTGAGACTCGAAGCTTTACGTCATTTATAAAGGAAGGCACTGCCCGACAGACATGCCCCATAGGTGATGGGAAAAAAGCGCCTTCATTCCACCTTCACTTTCATCCGTTCTGGATTTCTTCCTTTAAATTACATTAACTTCTCCCTCTCTGTTGATATTTCCTGTCAACAAAATGTTTGTGTCTGAGATCAAAGCACGATATTCGTGGCGGAGCTAATTACAATAGTCGCACATATGTGCCCTGAACTTGAGAACTTGATTTTTTACGCTTGGGGCGTCCTCCCTGCTCGTTTGACACAACGGCCCGATTTGCCAAGATGTTTTTACACATGTGAGCGGATTTTGATAAAACACTCCGAGCAGGCATTTGATACGGTGACTAGCTTGTTGTATACAGATGACCACATCTCTTTTCTGCTTCACCATCGGGCATATTTGAGAGAACTTGCAAGCGACAGAGATCATCATTCCTTTTTGCAACCTTTTTTATGTTATGTGACTCTTTGTGAAAGTATCAAACGACTGTCTTACGATTCGTTTCTTTTGGTTTGCTACTTCTGTCACCTTCCCGTTTTGGAGCAAGCCGCATAGACCGGAAAAGAGAAAAAATGCGTAACCGGCTAAGTACCGGCGTTGAACCTGGTTTGTGAGGCAAGTGTCTGCAAATCTTGTTTACGGAATCCCGAAGCCTTCCGATTACAATCATCCTGTTAATTAGTTTCGAATGCACCTTCTCGAGGAGCAAGCACACTTTGTTTGACCAAGTTGTATGTCCGTAGCACATGCGCTTCGCCAGACACAGTTAAGTGTCGGACCTATAAACAACGCCGCATTATCTTTTGGCATTTCGCAGGAGAAGTTGAAGCCGTCAGAAGAGATTTTCACCAATCACGGTGTTTTATTTTGGTTTTGCCCCAAAGCGATATCGGCTGCCTGCGATGGTCGGGAGCCGTTGTGATGGGCTTCGGTAATTTCTACAGCCTGGGGTTCTATATCTTGAATGGGCGTCACAGAGTACACGGGCTTCCTTGCGTTTCGCCACCATTGAAACGCGGCTGGGGCATCCAACATGCGTCCACGGGATCAGGAGCCGAACACATTAACCATTGAGCCAACAGGGCGGATATTTGCGGTTTGTATTATGCTGGTGATACAATATCCGCCGACCACTACAATACCTTTTTCCGTTAATTCTGAATAATTGTGAAAAGAAGAAATATATTTTGAGACTTTCAAGAAAAAGAAATTGCGACATTTTGTAACCCATTAAACTCTTAAATGTTCCCATGAATGAACTTCGCGCTGAGAGCTACCATGTTTTCCAGTTTTTGTTGTGAAGTGCAATAGAATTTTTATTTGCTTTGAATTTCATGTATGTCGAAAGCTTTGTTAACATGTTGTATTCTAGTTTTGTTTATAATTTTGTTCGAAAATGCAACTTGCCCTAAAATTTATACTTTGACTACTGCTGCCTTGTATGGGCCACCAGGCACTTTTCAAGCTTTTTTGCCCGGGGCCTTCAACCTCGAGTTGGAAATAAATGAACGGAAAGTAATTGATTGGACGATGTCATTGACCGCTTCAATCATGCCGGTGACCACTGTGTAACACAGTGAGGCAATCGTCTTAACCTTACGATTTCTCTGAAATTCCAAGTTTAAAAACAGGATGGGGCACGTATCACGGAATAAGATACCGGATTAAGTAAGGCAGAAATCTGGGCGAGTTGGTGAACGTTCATGATGATGGTCCGTGTGCTCTTCGCGCTATTTTTTACATCATGAACAAGATACCCACCTGAACCGCGGCTCGATCATTTACGCATGAAGATGCAAGCATGCAGGGTTGCGAAACGACAACTGCAGTTTGCTGGTCCCGCAAGCCTGTGCGTAATAAGGTGCCCAAGTTTCAGTTCGCTCAGCCTCCTTTCTGGTTGCTGTCCAAGACTCGCTTCACTCTATAGCCGCCGTTACCTTGCTTCCTAGAGCAATGGAATGTAAAATGGTAGGGGTAGTATTAAGAAATAGGAACGTGCAGAGTGGGTCAGAGAAATACCTCAAGTTACTGACATTTTAGTGCAAGTCAAGAAGAAATGGACACGAGCAGGACATGTAGTGCAAGGTGTTTCTCATCGATTGACATGAATAGCGGCTATTGGAAAATTGGTTTGTGGGGTTTAACGCCCCAAAGCGACTCAGGCTATGAGAGACGCCGTAGTGGAGGACCCCAGAAATTTCGACCACCTGGGGTTCTTTAACGTACACTGACATCGCACAGCGCACTTTGCTTTTCGCCTCCAGCTAAAAGCGGCCGCCGAGGCCGGGATTCGATCCTGCGTCCTTGGGAGCAGTAGTCGAGCGCCGTAACCACTGCGCCACCCTGGCGTGATGATTTCGACGAAATAGATCGCGAGATGACCGCATTCATCACACCGGACGGCATTTTCGGGTGCAAAATGATGCCATTTGGCCTCTCACCAGCATCTTTTCAACGAGTAATGGACTTGTGCTGGCGGGCTTAAGTGGCAGATTGGTCAGGTATACTTGGATGATGTCGCCTTCTCCTGTAGCTTCGACGACCGCCAAAAAAGGCTTCGGACAGTGCTAGAAGCTATCAAGTCATCAGGGCTAACTTTGAAAGTAGAGATAGATAGAGATAGATGGATTTATTGAAAGGAAAAGGCAGAGAGGTTGGCCGGAATAATTCAAATCTGGCCTGCTACTCTGCACTGGGGAAGGGGAAGGAGAGAAGAAAGAAGGTCATGATGGGTGACGATGTGGGAGAAGGCATGTGAAATATATATACAGTCACAGTAGCTTGCTTTACAAGAGCGAATCAAGTCCGCTGGCGCACAAAAAGGGGCAAAGAGCACGCACTGCCTGGACACCCTTCCCCTTGTCCTGCCAAGCGCCCAGCAGCAGTTCCTCTGAGAGAGGCCTCTTGTCCAAACGCTTCAAGGAAGCGGCTAGCACAGTTCTTTCGCACGCATACGCTGGGCACACCAATAATACATGGTCCACAGTCTCTGGGATGCCACAAGTTGAAAATTCCGGTGAGTCCATCTGTCCAATTAAATGTAAGTACTTGCACATGAAAGCCACGTTTAAACGAAGTCTATGTAGCAAGCATGCCTGATGATGCGGAATATCACGCGGAACATAAAATTTCAATGTTCGATCGAGCCTTCTTAGACGAATGTGTCGGGCGTCTGGCTGGGCCAAGTAAGCTGCTGTAGCATTATTCATACAACTCGTAAGAAGGCACATCGTATCCGCTTTTGAAAAAGGCACAGCTGTTTGGAGGCCATTGATGAGTGCGCTTTTCGCTTCAGCATTGGCCTGTTCATTCCCATGGAGCCCGCCGTGAGCAGGGATCCACTGAAACATTATCATGTGGCCTTGCAGCTGGGCAGATGTGAGGAGCTCCATAATGTTTATTGCCAGGAACTGATAGGCAGTGTGGCGTAAGTAGTTTTCCAAAATTTGTAATGAAGACTTGGAGTCCGTGAATATACACCATTTTAGAGGTGGTTCCCCACATATGTAGCGAATAGATTCCCGATTGGCTACAAGTTCAGCAGCGGTTGATGTAGAGGTATGTCCCAAAAGGAAATGCAGAGTCGTTTTCTGAGCTGGTATGACCACAGCAGCAGCGAATGCCTGTGCTGACACAGATCCATCGGTGTATACGTGAATATAATTAGGATGTTCTGACCAGATGTGCGCCAAAGTAAGTTGTTCGAGTACACTAATTGGCACCATTGATTTCTTTAGTATTCCGGAAACACGAAGGCGCACCAAAGGTTTATCCATCGTCCATGGTGGTTGGGCGGGACTATATGGGAGGGCATATCCTGTCGGTACTTGCGACTGATGGCAGCGGAGTGCACTTGTAAAACTGCAGTCCGGCCTCTCATCAAGAATCTTGCTGAGTGGGTGAAAACGGTGTCTTGTAAGTGCTCGTAAATATACACGAAGTGGTTTGTGTGACAAGTATATGGATATTGGGCGAGCATGTGCCTCTTCACTTGTGCCTTTGTTAGAGGTGCATCTGGGCAGTCTAAGGCATATTTTCAGTGCCTGTGATTGCACGCTCTTTAAAGTCCGCAAGCATGAAATGCTCATACTAGAGAGTACTGGGAGACAGTACCGGATGTAGCCAACAAACAGTCTTGTAAAGCCGTATTAAGGAGCGATCAGTTGGACCTCATTTGATGCCAGCTATGTAACGAAGTACATGACAAAAATTAATTAGCCTCTTCTTCACCATAGTAATATGTTTCGACCAAGATAGTCGGTGGTCGATAATGACTCTCAAGAATCTGTGCCTGGAGACGTATGGTATTACTACTCCATGAAGGGTAATCGGGTAGCGGCTGACACTCACCATGCAGTCCAACAGAGTTGGGCTGAGGACTCCTCCCTGTGCAACTCCACGAATTGAAAGCAGAGAAAAGCCACTTTGCCTACGAGGAACTGCGGATCCTGGGTTTTATCGTTAGCAAGGATGGTGGTCGCCCTTACCCCGAAAAACGGTTGCGATCGCGCACTTTCCACCTCCCGCCGACAAGAAAGCCTTGCGCAGGTTCCGTGGGCTGTGCGCTTATTATCGACGATTTGTCAGGAAGTTTTCGCACATCGCCAAGCCGCTGACGCAGCTTACAAAAGATTGACGCAGCTTTTCAATGGGAAGCGCAGCAAGAAGAAGCCTTCGTCAAGCTTAAGCGCTGTCTACAGTCCCCTTCTGTCCTGGGCCACTTTGATGAAAACGCAGAGACTGAAATTCACTCCGACGTAAGCAGTTTGGGCCTAGGCGCGGTTTTCGTTCGGAAGAGTGCCGGACAGGATTGAGTGATCGCCTATGCCAACCGTTCCCTGTCGAAAGCTGAAGCCAATTATTCGACAACGGAGAATGAATGTCTTGGCATCATTTGGGCCACATCAAAATGTCGCCTCTATTTGTACGGACGACCATTCAGGGTTATGAGCGATCACCATGCTCTCTGCTGGCTCGCCAACTTAAAAGATCACTCCGAACGCCTTGCAGGATGGGATGGAGCTTAGCGTCCTGAAGAATTCGACATCACAGTCGACTACAAGTCCAGCCGCAAGCCCTCCGAAGCAGACTGCTTGTCACTGCTTGTCTTGTAGTGCCCATGGGCACTACAAGAAACTCATGTAAGAGGCCTTTGCAAAGGCCTCTTACATGATATTCTGTAGGCGTTGCACAATGAGCCGACAGCAGGGGATCTAGGATTTGCGCTCACGTTGCACAGGATACGAGAAAATTATTACTGGTCGCGGTTGCCTGCCAGCCTTGCTAAATATGTGTGACCGTGCTGTGAATGCCAGTGACGCAAGGCACCCCTGACGAGACCTGGTGGTTTGCTGAGCCCGATGCCGCCGCCGAGTAAACCCTTTCCACAAATTGGGATGGACCTTCTCGGCCCTTTCCCAGCTTGATCACCAGCTACGCCGAAGCCAAATCCCTGCCCAATGGTACCGCAGCACCAGTTGCTAAATTTTTCCGTCGAACGAAGTTTCCTGCGAGACGGCGCTCCTGAGGTGATATCACGGACAGAGGAACTGAATTTACGGCTGAGCTCACGCAGGCCATCTTGCACTACAGTCAAACTAGCCAGCGTAGGACAACTGCCTACCATCCCCAGGCCAACGGGCTTACGCAGCGCTTCAACAAAACGACCGCATACATGATCGCCATGTATGTGGACGCCGAACACAAGACCTGGGACCCCATCCTGCCGAACGAGATCTTCACGTATAAGATGGCAATCCAGGAGACGGCCAGAGCGACTCCGTTCAAGCTTGTGTATGGCAGGGAGCCCACGACGACGCTCTACGCAATGCTGCCGCACGTACCAACGAGGACAACTTTGACATCGCCGCCTACCTGCAGCGTGTAGAGAAAGCCCGACGACTCCTACGGCTGCGTATAAAGACCAACAGCGAAACCGATACCCGACGATATAACTTGCGACGACGTAGCACAGAGTACAAGCCAGGAGACCAGGTATGTTTTTGAACTCCAATTTGCCGATGTGGGCTAAGTGAAAAGTTATTCCCCCGATACTTTGGGCCATACAAAATCCTTCGCTGCGTTGGATAACTCGACTATCAAGTCATTCCTGACGGTACGAGAGCATCAAGACGCCGGCACGCACGTCTAGATATTGTACATGTTGTTCGTCGGAAGCCCTAAAACGCGCGTTGAAGAATTCGTGGTGTTTAAACTTTGTAGCTCTATGTCTAAGTTGCTTTATGTATTTTGGAACATCAAGGCGTTGTTTTTCAAGGGGGGAGTAATGGCGCGAAATCTTCAAAACTATATTTGTTGTTCTTTAGCAGCCGCTGTCATGCGTGCCTATCACTCTGGTTCTGGCACGCATATCAATTCTGTATTCTTTGTTTGCTAAATCTCGATGTCGCGAGACGCATTTTATCAGTTTCTTTGTTGTGCAAAGTGCGCCGAGATCTGTCTCGACAATTTGGATGACTCGCGTATGTCTCTGCAATGTTCCAGGTTGTGCTAGTAACAGTTTGGAGCGTTATCTATAGATGGTTCTGAGCAGCCTTTAAATTGAGCGTTGATGAGTGCGACAGGCATTGTTTGTTCAACGATCGATGAACACGTTTGTTGCTATCACCACCGAGTTGCTTAGTTCTTTTGCGGGCGCAGGCCAGGCCAATTGAGTTAATTTCAGCCCTATCACGCCTGTGTGCTCTTTTCGTGTATACGGCCTTGTCACCACCGCTACTTGCCAATAACCTGTATTTGTCGCCCTCTTTGTCAATAAAAATCTTTAGTGCTCATTGTTTGCTGGTAAACTTAGGATCTACTCTGTCCTTGTACCACGGATGATTGTTATCAGGCGGAAAGCTTTTTATTTATAACTCATTAGCACTGCATGATCAAGGTGTCTCAGTCCTAGTAATTACTGTTCAATTTATGCTTCTTGATTGAAAAAAAAAGTTTGAAGAAGATTGCGGTGTTTTCTGGTTTGGAATTCAGTCCTTGTAGGTGTGCCAAAAAAAAAACAAAGATGACAAGGACATCCTTGTCTATAAGCCGATGCTGTATCCCTTTTTACCTTTACAGATATTTTTTAAACGAATAGAAAGTAATTCCAGCCTCCGTCTCCAGTGTGCCCAGTATGTCCCACAAGCTATCGAACTCCATTGTCACATGCTCCCTTAATATTCAGAAAATCTACTCACAGGGACCGGCATTTCTTTTCTTCATTTGAGTACCCTGAGTAAGTTAGAACAGATAGTCCTCTAACTTGCTTTGTTTTTTGAAATCCATTCTGCAGTTCTCCTATCACACTGTCATTCTCCAAGCAAGCCGAAACTTAGTCCTTTATAAACTAGTTACCAGCATTTTATACGACTGTGGTTGTTTATGTCTGCTTTCTCCTCATTTTTTGTAAACGAAGCTTACCCTTTTTAGTGTCCATATAATGGGGCTTGGCCATTCGTTTTCAGTTGGCACACCCCCTTTCCTTAATGTTTACTTTTTATTTGGGCAAAATTTCTTTATAACCTAATTGTGATACCACTCACGACCTTTCAAGTGATACGTAGAACCCTCTTCTAACCCCTTTTGCCACTTCCCGCTCCATTGCTCGTGCAATACCATTGCACCAACCGATCTGGACACTTCTTTTTGTCATCCCTATTTCCGTTGGGGTCGCCACATATGAACCTAATAGTGGTGGCCTCTTAACTGGAGCCCAGCCATGGAGGATTGGAATGAATCAGGTTGTGTTTGGTTCTGGAGCTGCGTAGTTGCCTGGCTCTCTCTCTCTGTCGGCCTCCCGGCACGATAGCACGTGAACACCCACACAGCATAGTGTCAGAAGTTGCAGCAGCAGGAGAAACTCGTATTGAAGCAGCTCTCAACGAGCCTCAACGGCAAAAAGATGCTCACGAACGAAAGCGCCCAGCAGGCTCAGCGGCTACAGGCCTCACTGCGTCACTCTGCAACCGCCTGCAAATTGGCCTGAAATTTTGGAACCCTGCAAACTGGTCTTTATGGAAGTCTCGCTTCGAGGACTATGCCGCTTTCTCCGGCCTACGAAACACTCCGCAAGACATGCAAGTACATACGCTTCTGTAGTATATAGGCCGGAAGCTCGCTCGCTGCTAGACACTTTTTCATTCGACACTGCCGCGTTAGCCGCCTATGACGCAGTTGTCAAACACTTCTCCGAGAACTTCGTGCCATTCTGTAATGAGCTCTATTAGTCGTCTCGCTTTCACAAGCGCGTTTAACAACCTGGTGAGAGTGTCGGCGCATTTTACGCCGAGCTGTTCTAGATAATCAAACGTTGCAACTACCCGTCACCGGCAGTGGAAGAACGCTTGGTCCGCGACAGGTTTGTCATTGAATTGCGCGACACGCGTCTCTCCGATAAGCTTTGCTGCTTCCCGAAGCTAACTCTGAAGGAAGCTTGGACGTAAGCTCGCCAGTCTGAGGATGCGGACAAGGAACGCTTACTTGCACAGTCTACCTCGCAAGGCATGGTCAACATTGATGCTGCGACTCAAAAGTTTTCGCGACGGCCGCTCGACGCCAGAACGCGCTGTGAAGACGCGTTTTCGCGATGTGAAGTCGGAACGCTATCGTGATCTACCGGTCTATTTCTTCTGCGGCCGCGCATTTCATGGATGCTCAGACTACCCGCCAAAGAGCTCTGTCTGCAACTGCTGCGGTAAGAGAGGTCATTTTGCCTAGATTTGCCGCTCCAAAAGTCGAGGCAGGTCAAACTCAATGCTGTCCAATTGCACACTCTCGAGAAGCCAGCTAAAGCCAAGAATGTGGATTTCACAGTCGACAACTACACAATTCACATCAAAGTAGACTCAGGTGCCGAGGTTTCCGCAGTTCCAAGTGACTTCCCCAATGGCCGGCTGAGCTCGCCAAGGTAGATGCTATTTTGACAGGGCCCTGTGGCGAACTTCTGCGTGTACGGAATTCGTATTTGACACATCTATCTCGGCAAGGGGAGACCTCCTGCCAGCGGCTTTACGCCATTCAGTCACTTTCAGTACCTTTACTGGGTCACCAGAGATCCAAGCGCTTGAAGTTGTTAAATTTTTGTGTGCTGTCAACACTCTTGAGCCAACGGTTTATGCTGAACTGTTCTGTGTCCTCGGCACGCTCAGATGTCAGTACACCATTCGCTTGAAACAAGATGTGCTGTTCTCACTAAGTGCACCTTGACGAATACCAATCTCGCTGCGTTGAGTTGTTCGGCAAGAACTTGAAAAACTCGAAAGCCACGCCGTCATTCGCCGTATTGATAAACCAACTCCGTGGTGCGCCGGACTGGTGGTAGTGTAAAAAAAAAAAGAAAAGTGTCGTTTGTGTGTGGACCCGACTCGACTAAACAAAGTGGGTCTCAGGGAAAGACATATTTTGCCTACCGTAGAACCAGTTCTTGGGCTCATCGGTGACGCAGTCGTTTTTTTCGAAGCTGGATGCAACTGCAGGCTTCCACCAAGTCAAGCGGTCAGCAGACCCGCAAGCACTTACAACTTTCATCACTCCTTTCGGTCGCGATTGTTTTTGTTGACTGCCCTTCGGCATCACTTCCGCTCTAGAGCATTAAAAAAAATGGCCAGGATCCTTGAAGGTCAGGAGGGTGTTGTCAACAGGATTGACAATATTCTTGTTTTTGAACGTACCAAGAAGGAACACGATTAAAGACTAGAGCAAGTGTTGACTCGTCTTGCAACTGCAGGTGTCACTTTGAACAAAGACAGGTTTTGGTTTGGGGTCTCCGAAGTCTCCTTCCTAGGTGTCGGCGGCTCAGCGCAAGGCATCAAGCCAGACCCGGGCAAGATCGATGCAGTGTATGCAATGCGACCTTCCACAGATATGCAGGTGTCAGATGTTTACTCGGGATGGTAAATCATCTTGCTAGGTTCTTGCCTCATATTTCGGAAATCACTGCTCTGATACGCACCTTTCTCATTAAGAATGGTAGTTGGACTTGGCAACATGAACATCAAACTGCATTAAAAAAAGTCAAGGAACTTCTGAGGTCCGAATGATGCTTGGCCAAGTACCTCCCATCACATACCACAACAGTCTCTGCCGACGCTAGCTCTTTTGGACTCGGAGCAGTCTTGCAACAAGCGCAACCGACTGGTAAGCGGATGCAGTAGCCTTTGCCTCAAGGTCAATGGCGAGCACAGAACAAAGGTACAGTCAAACAGAAAAAGAGGCCTTGGCTACAGCGTGGGCCATCCAGAAGTTCGACGAGTTCATCAGAGGCAATACCTTCACCATAGAAACTGATAACCTTGCTCTCGTGTCATTGCTCGGCAAAATGGAACTTGATGTGCTTCCTCCGAGGGTGCAAACACTCAGGCTTAAGGCAATGCCTTATCAGTTTGAGACCATATGCGTGCCCGGAAAATTGTTGGCTACAGCGAATGCATTGTCTCGCATGCCTACCATAGTGCATCCAGTAGACACAGTGCAACTTTTTGCTACAGAAGTCATGGCTTCTGATCCAAATGTGCTTCTTGTGAACATGCGGAAAACCAGGAATGCCCAAAGTTGTGATGGAGAATGCACAAGCTCATCTCTTTCTGCCAGCACGGCTTGCCAAAGAATTCAAAGATACCTCTTCAAGTGTGAAAGTATGAATCAGTGAAGGATGAACTTTCTGTTTTTGATAGTCTTCTCCTCAAAGGCGCTCGCCTCGTGATCCCCGCAGCAATGAAGCCAGCAGTCTGGACGCTTCTGTATGAAGGGCTCAGGGCATCAGTCGCTCCAAGGCCCTCGCTCGTGAATCTGTGTGGTGGTCTGGCATAGCCGCGGAGATAATCTCCTTCCTGACCAGCTGTGAAAGGTGCGCCCTTACACTCATAATTCTTGTTCCACATAAACGCCGCCAGTTCCACATGGGTTCCAGATAAATCACTTCTTCAAGATAATTTATATGGAACAAGCTATTATTTTGCGCTACATGGAACGCTACATTTATGGCGAATCTCAGTTTTTTTAACTGGAACGAGCTCGTATTAACTGGAACATACACCCTTTAAATGAAACAGCCGTTTTTCCAACTTCCGCGTGTTCCACTTACCAACAACGTACTCAAAAAAACAAACAAAAAAAAAACATTGTGGCGTTCTAGATAAAACCCGGCACTGTCCAAAAAGAAACAGTTGATTGCATTGGGCAATTTCCAGTTGTGGTTTTCCTCAGAGCAGTTGGCACCCTTTGGAATTAGGACCAAATGCCAATTAGTGCCCACTAGTCCAACTAAACACCATTAGGAATCAGCTGTTGTTTTTCGGCTGGGTCGTTACTGCAGAACGCAAGTTATGGTTACCATTACACAGCGTACTGCATAGATTTGATTGCTAGTTTGAAAATTTTGTATTACTTGCTTGACATTTAGAGCAAAGATTAACGTTGTATTTCTTAAATTTGCTTAATATTACACACTGGCGAAGACTATACCAAAGCAGAGGAATATATTAGGCATGATTATGGTTTCTTTGTTTTCTCTTGGTTATTGGTGCAAAGTTCTAATCCCGTGCACTGATGGCGCGTGCGTCTCTTATATTCCGGGCTGAGTTCTTATTACATATTTTTTATTTTGAGCTGGCTATGCGTAATAGAAAAAGAAACTGTGCTTTTCGAGAAGCCGCTTCGACAGCTGAATTTAGAAATGTTTGTTGTCTTCCGATATTATTGCCAGATGACTTGAAATGCGGTGATGATTCTATCTCTCAGAAGGCCAAGTAAATATACATGATTCAATGAGAATTCAGGGAAGAAATATTCCTGTACATAATTGCATGCATGTATGCACAAGCGAAATGGTGTTAGAAGTTTGGAGCTCAGATGACTAACTGGAAAAGAGAGCTTAGCGTATGACTTTATCGCGCTTGGAATTCGTCTTGTCGCAAAACAAAATTATCGTTTACCATTTTTTCCCACTACACTATTTCTACTTCGGAGCACAATAACCACTGCCAAGATGACCAATATACAAAATAGCAATGCGCGTACATTTACATGGTGAGTGTGACGCACGCAGGAGGACAGTATTTGAGAACCTGACCTCGGGCCCATATACATGATTAAGTTCGTGCATCATGCTATCAAACAGTGATGAAAAAAAACGGCCCTCAACTCAATGAAATTGCTGCTGTGAAATTACGTCTTATCGCTGATAACGCGAGGAAAGCAAAACCGGGGAAGGTACCATACACACGAATTAATATGGTCGTCAGATGATACGGTGCCCTTTACCGAATGTGTTAAATTATGACCACCTTACACCTCCTAAAAGTGCATCTGTATTTCTGATCAGCCTAGATTGATCTTTTTTATTTTTGTATTATTCCATTTTCAACCCAGCACTCTACAAGACATAAACAAAACATGTACCTCGTAACTGTGTTTTCTATAATCCTTTCTGATTGTTTACCCTCACTGCACTATGGATACTTGTTTTATTATCTCTTTCTTCTGGCGGTGAATTTGTCATGAGCATGCGCTCATCAAATTTGTGCGAGGACAAATTTGGGGGTCGAAGTGGCTAGGTTTTGGGGTGGGTCACCCAAATTTAGAGGTCACCGTTGAATTGCTGATATTAACCTAAATTGCACTATTTTGGTTAGGTTCGAACGAGCTAAGATTTCGGGTGCAGGCGGTTACATTATGAGGGTGCGGACAAATACTCTGATGACACATTCCGCGGACAGATTCTGCATACATGGTGTGTTAAACTCACGAATTAAAATAATTAAACCCTCAGCATTGCATGGGCGCCGCTAATTTCGCCACCTGGGGTCGGTATATATGCGCGAGGACACTGTAGAGCCGTGGCATTTGCTGCCAGCGCCGAGCGCGCTGCCAGGCCAGAGCTAACCGCGGAATTAACGGCACAGCACACCGGCACCTTTTACACTTCACCTCTATATGCAAACGCGACTGGCTTGATTGGGTTCGAACAATAATTGGTACTCCGGCTGAGGCACTCCGACAGTTGTGTACGAGGCCCTCATTATCACATTCGTAGCGGCGGCGGTTTTTGTACACATCGGTGAAGGCTAAGCAAGCCGCCGCGTGCGTGGGTGCATGCAAATGGAGCCTTCCTTTTATACAGACCAAGCTGCTTTATTGCTAACCCTCATAATCCAAACCAAATAAACGTAATTGGCACAAAAACGCCGGCGAGAAATTGCAAGGTCTCTATTCCACAAGTTCTTGGTCACAACGCTGCGCGAACGAACCCTTGCGAACAAGTTTCCGCAACCATGTGTGTGGTTCACGCTACGAGCAAGCGCCAGCCACCATACCGATCGCATGTGTATACCAGCGTTCGCTCCAAACAAGCTCGGCACGACGTTTGCGCTAGTATCATGCACCACGTAGCCACAGAAAGTTATTTCTCGCTAAATGAGCTAAACTTGCAGCTTATCTGCCGCCATCAGGCAGACATGACGGCACGCTTTGTTCCATGACGCCGAGTCCGAGAGTCGTCGAAGATAGCAGTCTAGGCAATGAAACTCGAAGTTAATTCTTCGCACGCAATAGGTGTCATCAAGAGTGCACGGCCACGCGCGGCACAACGAAAGCGGCGCGAAGAGCTTCATCATGATAAGCCATGGACGCGTTTTCTAATGGTCACGAATCAGAACGCCTTATCAGCCCTACGATGGTACGACTTCATTTTGTTGCGCTCCTCAGTGCTCTTCCTTTCTTGTCGCAACCAAAACAGATCAGAGCTCACTGATGTCGAAGCTCCGTTAAAATGGATTATGGCGACTGCGACTCCTAGGTTTTGCTGTCCAGAACGCCGCGGATAAATGATGTCAGTTAGAAGCGAATCAAGAGCCCACAATGTTTTTGGCGCCACGACACCCTGCAGACGGCCAAGTGCCTAGGTAAGTGTGGCTGCTTGACAACGTCGCTGACTGTTTGACAAGGAGAAAAAGAATACCGAATTGTGCAGGCATATTACCTGTACTATTTGGCACATTTTACTCTGATCAATTCAATGTTGTGTCTGTAGGACTAAAGTTGTACACTGTTAGGATTCCAATCTATTTTTGAATTGCTCATGTACAACTCAAGTATAACTTGTTATCTCAGCATATGATATGTTTCCTTGGCAACTCCTAATATTAGTCGATAACTGATATTGTGTCCATGTGGTTGTCTACAGTTTCAAAGCTGTGTTTTATATCTCGTTACAGGCCGTCATTCTGGCACCATTCTTCAAAGAATTAATCCTTGGACTGTGGCTAAAAATATAATTGGGCAGCGAAGAAGCCGCTACAGTGAATGACAATGCATGTAGCTTCAAACGCACCATGAAACTGGTGACCAATGCTGCATTGCCCTTGGGATGGTGTATTTTTTGAGGACACTCGGCTGAGGCGCATAGTCCTTTAACAGGTGTTGGAACTTTTTAACAGACGAGGGAAGCAATTTTTAAGCGACAGCTTACTCAACCTGTTTGGCCGAAAAGCCCCGGGCGTTGCAATGCAGCTGTAGTTGTCGTCAGCGCTTGACGGAAATAATCGGGGGCTGCGTTGAATAAAAAAAAAAATGTATTGTAGTAATTTGTCGTTGTATTGATTTATGGTTGATATTTCTGTGATATGCAATGAGCGTATTTATGAAATGATTATACTGAATTGATCAATTAATAAAATGAAAATGCTAACAAATGGAAAAGTATTGTTCAAATGTGTCAAAATGCCCTAATAAAAAGCGGATGATTGATGAGTTTAATAAAAAACATTTAAACTGTCTGATTAATGAATAAAATTTAAATAATCGAAAAATAGGTATTCAAAGTTGTCAAAATGAACAGAGGGAAAAGGGAATACTTAAGGATGCTAAACAAGAAAACTGAGAGTGTTTACTTGATCAAATAATTGGTATAGTTGACGAAATAAAAACTTAAAATAAGAGAGAATAAATGTGGCATTACGTTCACAATGAAAAGCCACTGCTTGATTATGCTAATCGGGAAAATTTAGTGTGTAATCGATGAACTACCTATTTTAAAAATTCTAATACGAAAGATTGCTCATAATGTCAAATTGCTAAGAATGGAAAATCAATGTTTGCCCATATAAGTATCGGTGTACAAAAAATTATTAAATAACGAAAAACCTGAATTATAAACTGGACAAAAACCATCACCAGTGTGTGTGAAACGCTATAGCGTATGTCTGCGTTTTTGTATTAGTTTGCGGCTGGAAACTGTCATGCTGGTCAGAATCGTAGTGGAGGACAAGTTATGAAAAGAATTTATTATTACTCTAAATATAAAATACCTATACAGAAAAGATTGTGGCGAGGAGTGTATTGCATAACTATTGTTGAAACTTTGTTATGACTGCTCCTTGTCACTAAAACTTTTTATCAGCATCTACCATATTATGAATTCGAAAGCCGCGCAATGAAAGAAACTTTTGTCAAGTTAGTGGGAAATATTGCCAGTCAAGTAAATGTTTCTCTTTAGGACGAGAACTTCATGTCCAGGCTCAGTTTTATTTATTGGGACTACTTTTCTTGTGCTTATTGCCATTCTCTCTCATGTCTGCACCTGCTTGCTCTTATTCACATGCTGGAAAAAGCTATACAGAAGGTTGATGGAAGAAGAATGTAGGTATAATGCCAATAGGTAAAACCTTAACAATGCTAACTTGTTAATGCTACGGCGTGTGGAGCTAAGTTTTTATACCGGGAATTACTTATTTCCTACTGCTGAGTGTTGTTTGTTTTGCAAACTAACAGCGCTATACTATTCAATATTTGGTATAGATACATATCTAGCATTGAAATAACGAAACTCCAGTATATTAAATATTCAGCTGCTATAAGTCAAACAGGAACACATTCATCTCAGCTGCGACTGACTACACGTTGTAACCATGGAGAAAAATGTTACCTGAAAAAATACATTTTTTATTGCGTAAGCAATACTACGCCAGGTTTCAGCCCATCGCGTGAGCCCGGCCGGTAGCTACGTTTGACCTTTGACCTTTAGAGAAGAAGAAGAAAAAAGAAAAAGAAGAGAAAGGAAACGAAGAAAAAGAAAAAGAAGAAGAAAGAACAGAAAAAGAAGCTACTTCGGCTTTCCTACGCAACCTAGCGGGTTTAACTAAAGCTAAACTCCAGCTAATTTTGTTTGGTGACAGGAGGCTAAAAATGTATTGTGAGCTGTGGGCAGAAACGGTCAAATTAGGAAAAGCTATGTTAAAATTTTTGATATCAAAAAACGCAGATCATGGAGCTCCACCTTGATCCGTGTATTTCTATGACAAAGGAAAACTCAGTCATGAGTGAGAAACATACTGTTCGCTTAGCAGCGGAACTAGCATTGGAGAAGTTTTGTTGTTGTGTTTGACCGTGCACTTCATCCTCGGCCTGACGTACCTCAATTCTTTTGGCCAACCTTTGGAGTTGCTTCAAACCGTTTTCTGTGAAAGTCAATATGTCTCATGACTTAAAGCTGGAGTCTGTTTTGGAGAAGCTGAACTACTCTAGGTGCAACGTGCGCGCCGATTACGAAATCTTCAAGTGCCACTGAGGTATAATTGCAAAAGCTATTCACAAAGTTTTGTTACTAAGGTAAATGTTCTATTTATTCAAGGTCTGCACACTTTGATATGCTGTTTGTAAGTTACAGATTGCTTTATGAGCCAGAAAATGGACACCAAAATAAAATATGTGAGCAGTTTCTGCAGGCCACAGTTTCTGCTAAGATAAACAACTTGGTTTACAGATTAGTTAGCAAGACCAGTTTTTGCTCTGCAATGTGGCGGTCTTTAATGCGCGAATAAATCGCATGTGATGAGAAATCGTTGAAAATGCTGAAGTAATCAACTGATACTTGTAACATACTATGTAACCAACTTCTGTGTCATGCACACCTTTGTATTCCTACTTAAATTCTTTCAAGAGTAGCTGCTTTAATAAATTCATGCTGCCTACTTTTCAAAACATACAGCGAACTAGACACAGGAACAAAACTACGGGCCACAAACACAGGCAGTGTATTTACATCCCTTTTTTTGTTCCTTCCGCAGTTGTACTGTATACTTCTGTGTCATGAATTAACCAGCCAGCCACAGCATAGTATCTACATTGCTTCCTCAATTTTCATGTGTCCTCATGTTATTTCCTTCAGTGTTACATCCCTCATGGTTAAGCCACTTTTCCAGCTTGCCTTGTGCCTTTTCAAAAATATCGCATCTCATTCCTTGAAATCACGAAACGTACCGTAAATATCTCTTTACCGCTTAGCAAAAATAAATAATGTAATTGAAAGAAAAAATTATTTCCTTGAATGAAAATATGCACATAATAGTAGAAACTCCAATTCAAGGCTTTATTCCTGGTGTAACCTCTTCGTTCTTGCAATTAGCGGAAATCACGAGCATTTGAGATTGCATTCCTTCAGCCGTTTGCTCATATTTGTTATAATTCACATGGAAGCATTTGTAGTCATAAGACAAATGTTTTTGTCAGCATAGCTTTTATTAAATAGCACCATATGTGTAGCTTTCATTATTTCGAACTCTAGTGCCTCACTACACTGAACGGTTCTGGTTCGTAATAGTTGTACGCTGTGGTCTTGCAAGATAGAATTCAAAGCTATAGAAAGAGTAATAGTTTGAACTCAGACGTTCTAAAAAACTAGTTTCCAAAACCTATTACTTGGCTTTATGCAGGTTGAAGAATCTGATTACTTAGAAAGGAAAATAAAAAGACAACAGCAGCATGGAAATGTAAAATGTTTTTGGAATGTGTATAACAAAGGAAAGCTAAATACATTTAATTTATTTAAAAGCTCTGCCCGACGTTGAGAAATGAATTGTAAAGGGCACACAAGGAAGCGATTAAAACATCCTTCAGGTCTTTGCTGTAAGCTTAGATTTGCGGCAAATAATTTTGTTCCAATTTTGCAAATCTGTAAGCTTTTATCGGCGCCTCTACGTCACAGTGAATTTGGATTTGCACGTTTTCTTCTGCTGTTGCTTTTTTATTTTCCATGTCACTCAACCACGGGTTCTCAGTACAGAAATATTATCCCCAAGAAAACATTCTTTCATTTTTGCCGTGCTCGTCTGCCCTCGACCACATTTCTTCTTTTTGAGGCAAAACCTACAAAAACTATGCCAGTGATGGTTGTCATGCCCAGCTAAAGAGGTATCACGTCTAAACGTTAGCTTGCGAACACTTTGTAACATATTGTTCGCTTTTCTTTGATACTCTGTACTAAATTCTAGTGATCGTTCTACTTGATCAACATAATTCTAATTATTTCAATCTGCTATTCAGAAAACCCCTGCACATTTGTTACCTCTCATTGTAAGTGCTTCAGCAGCCGCTAACAAAAGATAATTCTGAGCAGATGGGGGGGCGAGTAAACATTAAACACTATACCTCTCGCTATCCAAGTAATGTCGACGGTGGAAACGTTTGTCTGGCATGTACAAGAGCTCTCGTAATGCTGTTTAATAATGCCTGAGACTGAATCAGTATTCGTGTCCCCAGCACACCAAAAAACTGCAGTGTGATTGCAAACCTAAGCCAAGCCCGTTTGGCTCACTGTTAGGTGATGTCGAGCAGCAATCAAGAAATTCAACCATGAAAAAAGCTGGGCACTCTTGCCGGGCAGCGACTTCAAGCAGTGCAGCCATCAAATAGCTCAGCCGCCAAGCACATTGGGCACCCCTGTTGAGACGCGCTGTCGAAGAGAGAAGCCATCAAATAGGTTGAAACACCTTTAAAAATACGTGGAGCGGTGTTTCAGTTACATGTATGTTCAACATAAAACCTTTACAATTTAACGGGAACGTTGTTCCACATATTCAGTTTTCTTTTGTTTGAAACACTGCCCCACATATATAAGCGGAACTCTGGCTTACAAACGGAGGAACTGCTTCAATCCTTCGTCGTCTTTCGTTTACTTTGCGTAGCTATGTTCTTCGTCCCTTTGTACCATAAACGTTATAAAACGAGGACAAACAAGTGACGACTGATTAAGTTGGATTATAATAAATGTTATTCGCATAAAGGAAATGCGTAATAAGGTTGCGGGGCATTTATGGCACCTTTTAGCCATCAAAATGGTTCACATTCTTAGAGAGCAATGGATTAACTGGGAACGGGATTTCTACACCTGTGAAAAGTATGCTGAGTGCGAAAGACCATTGGACTAGGAGACGTACAACATCGCCTCGGAGGTCTTGGCATTGGGCAGTGGTTTGCGTCTTCCGATGGGCGTGCTGAAAATAGTGGTGTGAATTCCTGTGCGGGCGCATTGCTTCTCCTTTATTATTTTTTATTTTTTCTAAAAGTAGCATTGTTATTTCTGAACTTTTTTCTAGCCCGCATGCTTTTTAGCTTATCGTCGTAAGCTGTCACGTTATATAAAAGTCCGCCCAACGTAGATATAAAGACCCGCTTTACAAAGACGTGCCTGCATGACCTAAAGGCAGTCGTTATAATTTGGAATTGATGAAAGGGACCTGTGAGCTCGAATCCACTAACCCTGCATGCCCTCTGAGGTGAGGGGCCAGAGTTTGCAGCTCCTGCCAATTGGGCTGTGTTACGTGGCCGCTTGACGACGCATCACCTTACGACGTATCGATTCATAGCCGTACGTGTCCGTTAGGTGCCAGCTACACGCCTGCCAGAACCATGTCCGCGATGCTTCACTTGCAACACCGACAATGCGGAAAATGTATTTTCTGCAGAACGTTACCAGCAGCGCTGCCACAGGAAAAACAGATTCCCAGAGTCGGCCTTTCCACCCCCTATCATAAGAAAGATTGATGTCTTTGATTCGAGGCAAGGCAAAATTATAAGCCACGCCTTCCTTTTCCGGCAAGAAAAACTTAAACCATTTTTAAACTTTGAAGTGTTGCTTACAATTCTCCCTAAGTTATAATATCGTTTGCTGGTCACATAACATACCTAGACAAAAGTTTTTTTCCTGCAGTTTAGTTTTGTTTCCGTTAAGTTTCTTTCAGGATTAAACAGTTCGGTTAAAGTTGTTTCAAATTTGTTCGGCCTTTGACTTTAATCATGCATTACCAAATGCAGAGAGAGAAAGGTATTTATTAAAAGAGACGACGGAAAGGACGGCGGGTGGCAAAGAGACCCCGACCTGCTACTGTTTTTCACAGAGCCATTTGGGCACTCTACAATTACTTGCTCCTGTAGACTCAAGCCACGATCATCACCACGTAAGCCGAGATTTTGAGAACTGTTCTTTGTTTTCTTCCACCTCCCTTATTGTCATCCGATCGGTGCCAGCTGGCGCTTCGCGTAGACGAAGTAGCTCGCGCCGGCATGCTTTCACTCGATCGAGCTTTGCACTCATGGCTCATTACTCTTAAGATATCTATGCGCAGACAAGAGGGGTACCCCGCGGCTCTGTGCTCTCTCCACTCCTCTTTAGTATAATAAAATGCGATATTACAGTTCATCCTATGTCACTGTATAAGTATACGCAGATGACATAACATTCTTCGCCTCCGAAAAATATATTCACGCCCTCTATCATTCACTACAGGCTTACCTAAATGCACTTGAGGTCTGGTTTTGACAAATTTAGGTTGGTTTCAAAATTTGTGCAAAGGTAGTGTGCTAGTTTTCGAAACAAAAACCCACCTAAATGTTTCTTTAAATTACCTTTCAGATGTCATACCTCAAGAGAAATCTGTGAGTTATTTAGGGATTAGGTATGATGCTAGTATAGATTGGAGGCCTCACATCAAGTTTAATGTTCCGAAAGTTAAGCATGCACTTGGTAGGCTGATATTGGTAACAGGAAATTTCGAATGCATCGAGATACTCTCCTGCTTCTGTACAAAGCCTATGTGAGACCGATGCTTGAATTTTTCTGTTTGTCCAAAATATAAGCTGCATCCTTTGCCGCTTTCAGGGCGATGTGCTCTGCGCCTCTGCCGAGGGCTTCCACAATAAGTCTCCACCAGTGTTCTATATTTGGAGGCCCGCATTACGGACCCTAACTCCGGCTCCCGCCTCCTAACTGTGAGAACATTTTCGCGGTCATATAAGGCTACTCCCGGTTTGGCTATACCTATTCTTGTGTCAAACCCGGCCCTCTTTCTTAATCACCAGAGGCCAAGGTTCCGCATGCCCCAGGTTGTTTTCACGCAAAGCAATTTAGGAAACATGGCGTGGACCTGGGTACTATAACTCCTATTGGTTGCTCAACGCCCATTGTCGATAGCGAATTTTATTCTATACTTCCATCTTACCTGAGGCACTTACCTTCGCCTCTAATATACATTCTCCTATCTGATCACCTTGAGAAGCTTTCTGATCACACTGTAAATCGCCATTGATGCATTTGTGACTACGTAAAAAGAAGCGATTGCAATTTTTTCAGACTATTTCCTGGAGTTTTTCGGTGTGCGTCCCGGATTACACACCGATCTTTTAATCAGAATTTATGGCACTCGGGTTTGCACTATTAAAACTTCCTCTCAAAAAGTCCAAGAATTTTTGTAACTGACTCTCTGTTTTATTGTCACTGGAGTCAGCACGGGATGCTCTTTTGAGTCGCTAACTAAAATATTTCATAAAGGGTGATTGAAAGAAATACGGTTCATCTGGGTCCCCGTTACTGCGGCATTTTCAGAAACGAGGTGGCAACGTTTTGGCTAAATCAGCTCTTGATGTCCCTGTTCCATTTACCAATCCTAGTGTCCTAATTTGTGTAATGTACCATTTTCAGCGTTATCAAAACATAGCCACCTCATGCAACGATCCCTTGCTATCTACAGCAGAATACTAACATCTCACATACTCATAGAACGTTCGTTCATTTAAATCACGGTAGAATCATATGCAGTATTTCCCGCCTAAATCTTCACTTATGCAGATGCGGGTTCAGCCCCACAAACCTTTGTGAGGCTTGCGGTGCGATAGAAAATATTGAACATTTCCTTCTCGCTTGCCGAAAGATTTCACATCAGAGGAGGGTGCATTTAGAAATTCCAATAGCACAATTGGGATTTACGTTGTCGGTCCCGCTTCTACTTTCCTTCGGTTCGTGCGAAAGGATTTGCGTTGCCTCAAATTTGTCAGTATTTACATAACTACATCACAGCTACTGACAGAGTTTCTTGCAAATTGTATTTTAAATTTTCAAACTTGAAAAATTTCAGCTTCGTACTTTGTTTTCCTTTCATTTATTTTTGTGATCCTAAATCTTGAGTTTTTGTTTAGTTGATAATTAATTTATTACACTAATTCAGTATCTGTAGGACACTTGGAAGTCCACACGGAAGAAGCAGAAGAAGAAGAACTCGCTCGGCAAGAGACTGTCGATCGTCAAGGGTCTTGATCCGAATACGGTTTTTCTCACGCTGATCATCCGCTGAAGTCTGGGTTACTCCAACCAAGGTGCGTGCGCTTACTCCGGGTACCGCTTTTATGATTTGGATTCGCACCTATTTCACAGAGACAAGGTAATGGGCCGCGCTGACGTTCCCTTTGCGTGATGGCTCTGCTCTGGTATCTGATAAGACCTTCATGTCTTCGAATGATAAGTTGCAGTTCTCCGCATATCAGCAATGCACCAGAATAGGTGGCAGCATCGGTATTGGTATGTGCGGTTCAATATACTGAAGCCACTTTAGGGTAAGGGAAAGTGTTAATTTACCTTCACGCCATCGTGGCAATATGTGCGATCCCCAAGATTTGCGATCCCCAATATTAAACAGTGCAGTATACAATAGAATATAGCACAATAACATACAATGAAATATAATACAATATGTATATAGACGTTTGCAATAATTGACTGCTACACAGCATCATGAAACATACATGACAGGTCTCCCTGTTCTTCGTAAGGATGATAGTAGTGATGAAAATGACGCTGCAATTAATGATAATGACAATTACGACAATAGCAACGATAATGACGCAGCACTTGTGATAATGAACACGAGAACAAGGGTGATGCACCTTATGCGCCAGCAACGCTTAGGCTTTCGCATTTTGGCAGTGTTGATTCCGCAGTGCTCTTGGAAGTTTAGAGCTCAGCTCTTTGGCGCCCGTTACTATGTTTCGCAGTAAGCAGTAACATTCTCACCGGCGAAAATACAGTCTTTCATAACCGCCTCCGCCTTATCCTATGGTACCATAGGATAGAGCGTGAAGGAAAGATGTGCCAGTGACAAAAGCTCTGATGTGGTTTAATTAGGTTACTAATCGGAGGCAATAACAATAATAATTAGTTCACAAAACAGGAAAGGCGCAATACCCATCAGATCTACTCTGTGCACAACTTAACCGCGCCGTAAAGGTTGGAAGGAAGAGGAAAGTGACAGCGAGATGAGTGAAAGGGGTGCAGTAGCTGAGGGCTCCGTATTATTTCGACCACCTGGGGATCTTTACCGTGCACTGACTTTGCACAGCACACGGAGGCCTCATCGTGTTGCCTCCATCGAAACTTGGAGCCAGTAAATAGGTTTGCAGGAAAGCAAAGGCCAAATATCAGTAACTCGCGGAGGAGGACCTAGTTGGCATAGAATATGTGCGAAAAATAAAACGTTGTCTGTATTTGGACATGCGTGACTTGCTCGAATTCTTTGGCTCGCTTTATCGAAAAGCCTCAATAGCTAAGGAGCTATGCTCAAAATTCGTATTACAAGGTGTCGTAATCGTCGGCATTTTTTTTTATGCTATGAAAATTTCGGTTCTGTATATTCTCTTATAGACTGTGGTATATTTTGTAGCCTTCCTGGTTAAGAAGCTGAGGTTTCAGCAATTGTGATTTTCTGAATTTATTGAAGATATTTCTGTTGTTTTCGTTTTTTGTGTCTTCTTTATCGAGTGTGCTTAACCGAAGACGTGCTCTCCTTTGGGCATTTATAATGTGGCAAATGTTTTAGAAATATTTTGTAACACCGCACCCGATTGTACTGAATAGCCTCAAACTGGACCCCAATGGCGGAACTGACTCTGGATGATTACGACCCGATGCCCGACGACGAACAAATCCGCGCCATCTGCCACACGATGCTGGGGGAGCCGGTGGAGCGCCACTGCCGGCATATCTTCTGCCGCCAGTGCATCGAGAAATGGGTTCGCACCGACAACAGCTGCCCCGTGTGCCGCGAGCGGGACATCGGAGTCTTCAATCCCGATCTTCCACTCGTTCAGAATAGGCTGAACAATCTGAAGGTAACTGCACCTGGTGCACCTAACCTTACTAAAGTACATTTTATTGTAAATATGCATCCTGGCTTAACATAAAAAGAATGAAGCAAATGCCGTTTTTAAAGCGGATATTGAACGGGCATTTATTCCTACTTGTGTATTCTAGATTTTTAAGAAAAGAAAGATGCACAGTGATGAAATCGATGCTCTGTACATGAATGGAAGCTGAGGATATCATGCCAGATGAACATGAAACTTTTCTTTTATCGCTTTTGACCTTTCCAAACGCTATCTAAATGTGTCTTTGTTTTATTTTACATGTGTTTTGCGCTCCCGAGTTAACGAATCAAAGCAATCAATGGCTATGTTTGTGCGTGAGCCAGTACCTCAAAGGAGCGAAATAAATTACAATATGAGGTTTACAATTTTCAGGTCGCTCAAACTTTCCTGTGCAGAAGTGAAACAAATAGACCTGAATTAAATTTTTATTGTCATTGTTGGAGCGGGAATTGAACTTGTAGCTGCAATACTTCCATGCATCCAATAGACCAAAGACGCCGGTTGGCTTAATAGAAATCACTGTGAACGAAGCAAATCCATGATGCGAACGCAAATGACCCAATAGAGAATTTGCGTGCAAACTGTGAACAAACATAGATACAGAGACAAGATATGGTAGACGAACGTAGTTTCTAAAAGGACGCAATATGCTCCTAAAAGACGTATTAGAGGCTCCGTTAAATCTCTTCTTTCATTCAATTTACAGCAAGTGGGATTCCTTTCTTTGTGACGTATTCTTTGTTCCTTTCGAGGACTTGGTTATAGGCTTCTTGAACTGTTTTCCTGTCTGCCGCTGTCCTACTTGAATTAGAGGTGTTTGGTTTCTTGGTTTACGATTGCATCTTCGTCTTATTCTTTCGACCAGCGCATAGAATGCCTATATATACGATTGCACGTTCAGATATGGCTCTACTATAAAACATGACTAAATAGAACATTAAAAAATAATAAACAACCAATGCTGGCTGGAGACGGCGTTTAGAGGGAGAATCCTATGCGTTTTTTATACTGGTCACTGCTGCCACGTGGGTGCTGATGAGAGTGGTAACAAACAGCGCATAAAGTGTTCTTTGCAGGCATATCTTTTCATCGCCACTTGCTTTTGTGGGAAAGCTGTCAAATTTATAGCAACTAACATGCACTACTACTGTGGTTGAACATAAATGGTAAACTAATTAGATCAAATCTTTCTTGGCTATTAGTGCAAATCTTCACGGATGAAAGACAAAAGAGAGTACTGTGAAATTTTTTTCAACTTTTATTTTATATAATTTTCTTGCAATATGGTGTACAACCGTAGTCAAGACCGCGTTAATTGCTTGTCCTTTGATGCTTGCGCGAAAAATGCGATATGTATTCCAAGGAGTAAAACGTAACTAGAGATCACAAGCTTAAGCAAAATGTTAAATCACCCAAGCAGCACTAATAAATAGAAAAATATTGGGAGTGTGTTGACAATTTCTAGCCATACATGAGTCCAGTAAACTGCCAACTTAATCTAATATTGGCCGAAAGGTTGTGGTGCAGAATACATTGTTTCCAGTGGATCCTTATTATTTTATATTTCTGCAAGCTTTTGAATAACGCGTGTGTATATGCTTTATATATGCTTTAGTCACGATGAAACATATTTATATTGTAAATATGGGTGAGGAGTTCAATGCACAGAATTGGTAATAGTCTCCCGAAGACATAAATTGTAATGCAAAAATATATAAAAATTATATACAAATAATTTCTTTGTTTTAATAAAAGGAAATTAGAATGGGGTCTTAATGGAACTGGACGCGGAAGTCTGAATGCGTTCATAATCCCGCAAGGAAGCCTCATGTGCTCCGCTGTGATTCTTTTTTGAGATATCAATGTAAGCAATATGGCAAAGTATTTCGGCGCTGTGTATGGCGTTCAGGAACTCGAAAATAGTATAGAGGGGTATTTTTGGTCCACTAAACTAAACTATTTCAAAAGTGTGGTTTGTGGCACCCCATTCTGGTAACCTGCACTCAGTGGGTAAGTAGGGCCGGGCTATCAAAAGGGTATATTATTTCCTCCGACCTGATGTGCACCTCGGCTGAGATTAAAGGCTTAGGAAATAATTGGCTTATTTGGTTTATGATGTTTTACGTCCCAAAGAAACTCAGCCTCTCAGAGATGCTGTAGTAGAGGGCTGAGGAGATTTCTACCGCCCTGAGTTCTTACCACCCACTGGCATCGCACACTTTACGAGTGCTTCTGTATTCGCCTCTGTCAAAAAGTCCGGCATTTGATCACGCGTCATCGGGCTGAGCAGTCCAGATGCCCAAGCTCTGAGACACTGCAGAGGGGACTTGGGAAAATTGTGTCGAATGAACTCGTTTTGCTCCTGGCTCAGTGATTCTTTCCATTGTAAGACACTTCTAAATACAGCTCGTGCGGCAAAATGCACATATGTCCCCTTTTTTAAATTGAATTTATGGCCGTGTAGTATTTTATCTGCCTCACATTCGGGAGGCACCTGCATCCATCCTAGGCTCCGCTGGTTACCCACCAGATTTCCAATCGGATCAATATCCTCAGTCCTGATAATGTGCTTCTCAGAATGCTTGGTAAAGGGTTCTGGACAATCTCGTCGCGATGAAGGATCCGGTAATGCGTTCCTTTATCAATTTCAAGTGTATAAATTGCACAAGCAGCCATTTTTCAACTGAAGCGTTGCCCCTGCATTGGCTATAAACGAACAAATATGTGGTGCTCTGTGGATGGAGCGAACGCCTCGTATTCTGGAGGTACCAGTTGTGGTTACTTAGCTGCCGGAGATTCAACGTTCTTTCAATGAGCACGAGATGTCCAGCAGCCAGTTTTGAGGCCTTTATAAGGTGTAGCGCTTGCGAACGGGCTCAGTAAAAATCGCCAATTTCTAGATCTTGCAAAACTTTGAGAGTTTATATGTTTCAGGTTTTTGCTGATTGTAAACTAGGAGCAAACTATCCGTACTATTAAGCAAATTGTTAACATTTAATTCAGAAACAAACGACAGAATCCGTAGCTTATACGCTTCAAAAATGTTAATAAACGTCGATTGCTGCTGTCCGGATACCAAAGAATGGCGAAGAGGTAGAAATTACACTCATGTTTTCTGATTTGTTTTTGAATATGACTTGCCTACCCTCCTTTTCGTTTTCAAAATGAGAAACTAGTGCAGATGCACTACTGAACGCACTGAAATATTCTCTCTTGTTAATCGCAGGTCAAGTGTGGCAACGCCGGTTGCACTGCCCGCGTGCCTGCAGACAGCTACGCTAGCCATGCCAGGTTGTGCGAGTACCGCGAGCTGGGCTCTCCCAAAGAGGCACGTCTACTGAGGACCCCATACGAGGCAGCCGACACTGAAGCCAACGCTCGCGGCTTACTCGCGTGCGAAAAGGGCTGCGGGCTGATATTCACCTCAGAGCGTCTTCAAAAGTCACAACTGTCTGGAGAAGCTCAGGCGCAAGCTTAATGGTGAACCTAAGTCTTCACCTTGCATTCATCATTTATTTGATAATACAAGTAACCATTTATTTATTCGGTGACTTCTTGAAACGAGAAATATTATCAATCGTATTTTGAACTAAAGCCCACACATCCTTTCGCGGGAGATCTAGATTGTATCCTTGACGCAAGCATTCCCTTCAGCTCACGTAACTGGCACTGCTATGGTGAAGGAGTGAGTGGATAGATCCTCTGCTCCTCTTTTCACCTTAGATGTGTTCCGAGCCGGGAGGCTTCAAGAAACTGCAACATACATAGCTGCTCATGTGGGACCCAGCAATAGCAGAACCAACGAGAAAACAAACATACGTTACTGACGTTATCAACTAGTCAAAAGATTTTGATGCTATGCTTTCCCCTCCTTCCTTTCCGCTTTCTTGCCTTATGCGAAAGTTCGTGTGTCATCAGTCTTAAATTATTTATAATTTGCTTACATGAGTATATAAAGACAGATGTTGCAACCGCATGTATTTTTCATGGTTCATACGTGATGACGAGCTTCCGACTCGGCACTGTTGCCACTGTTCCACATTCCCTTAATTTCTTCTGTTGGCATTACCTGCTATGGAAGTTTTGTTTTTCAAATACTGGATCATACAATTTTGGAAACCATGACAAATATTACGAGGTGAAGATTTGTTTGCATTAACAAAGTGTTGCGCAGTAAACGTTGCGACAACAAATCGCATCGGACTAGCTCGGAGATAAGTAGCGAGAGGTACGTTTCCCGGCTGAGCTTGTGGTCATGTATGTTTAGCAATAAAAGCCCTTGAGTATACACATATTTTATTCATTTCGCCTGAGAGAGACGAAGACGGCACGGGTCACATTGCTCTTTCGGAACCTCGATAGGAGTCATCAGTCACAAGAGGTGCCTTCAGATGCTCTTCCCTTGGTTCCCGTAGACTGAACTCTTCCAAACACCCCATCTCGGCGGCTATGTTTGGTCTATTACGCTCGGCAGTCTGGCATCGCCGTTTGGCAAACCGTTCCTCTTTATGCTCGGGCATTTCCGCTGCCTGCTTGGCCTTCTTACGCTCATTCTCCCTTTGCTGCAGCTTGCGCCCCTGTTTACGCTCTGCCGGCGGCTGCGTTTCAATGAAGGCGAAACGGTACGCGCTCGTGTGTTGGTCAACGTCATTGCACGTGAATGATCCCTAATCATCATCATCGTCGTCAAAATCATCATCATCAGCCTACATATACCCACTGCAGAGCGAAGGCCTCTCCCATTATTCTCCATTTAACCCGGTTCTGCGCTAGCTGCATCCACTTGACCGCTGCGAACTTCTTAACCTCATCCGCCCACCTAACTTTCCGCCGCCCCCTGCTATGCTTGCCTTCTCTTGGAATCCAATTTGTTACCCTAAGCGACCATCGGTTATTCTCTCTTCGCACTACATGTCCTGCCCATGTCCATTTATTCTTCTTAACTTCCATTAGAATGTCGATAACTTGAGTTAACTCATTTCTCTGACCCACTCTGCACCCTTCCTCTCTTAATGTTACCCCTACCATTTTTAGTTCCATAGCCCACTAAGTTGTCCTCAACTTAAATAGAGCCCTCTTGGTTAGATTCCACGTTTCAGCCCCATAGGTGAGTACAGGTATGATGCAACTGTTGTACACTTTTCTCTTGAGCGATACCGGTAAGCTGCTAGTCATAATCTGCGAGTGGTTGCCAAATGTGCTCCATCAGAATCTTATTCTTCTTGTTATTTCCTTATCATGGTTCGTATCTGCGGTTACTTTCTGTCCTAAGTAGAAATATTCGCCTACTACTTCCAGAGCTTCGTTACCTAACGTAAAATGCTGTTACTTCCCGAGACTGTTGAACATTCTCTTAGTCTTCAGCATATTGGCATTCAAGCCTTCCTTTCCACATTTACTGTCTAGGTCATCAATCATTATTTGCAGTTCATCCCCCGAGTTACTTAGCAAAGCAATGTCATCAGCAAATCGCAGATTACTGAGGTCATCATCATCATCATCATCATCATCATCAGCCTGATTATACCCACTGCAGGGCGAAGGCCTCTCCCATATTTCTCCACTTAACCCAGTTCTGTGCTAGCTGCATCCACTTGACCCCTGCGAACTTCTTAATCTCATCCGCCCACCTAACTTTCTGCCTCCCCCTGCTACGCTTTCCTTCGCTTGGAATCCAGTTTGTTACCCTCAGCGACCATCGGTTATCCTCTCTTCGCACTACATGTCCTGCCCATGTCCATTTCTTCTTAATTTCTACTAGAATGTCGGTAACTTGAGTTATTTCTCTGACCCACTCTGCACGCTTTCTATCTCTTAATGTTACCCCTACCATTTTTCGTTCCATAGCCCTCTGGGTTGTCCTCAACTTAAGTAGAACTCTCTTGGTTAGCCTCCACGTTTCAGCCCCATAGGTGAGTACAGGCAAGATGCAACTGTTGTATACTTTCCTCTTGAGCGATACCGGTAAGCTGCTAGTCATAATATGTGAGTTCTTGCCAAATGCGCTCCATCCCAATCGTATTCTTCTTGTTATTTCCTTTTCGTGGTCCGGATCTGCGGTTACTACCTGTCCTAAGTAGACATATTCGCCTACTACTTCCAGTATTTCGCTACCTAATGTAAACTGCTGTTCCTTCCCGAGGCTGTTGAACATTACCTTAGTCTTCTGCATATTGATTTTCAAGCCTACCTTTCTACTTTTCCTGTCTAGGTCATCAATCATTATTTGCAGTTCATCCCCCGAGTTGCTTAGCAAGGCAATGTCATCAGCAAATCGCAGATTACTGAGGTGTTCTCCATCTACCCTTATCCCTAACTGCTCCCATTCCAAGGCTCTGAATACTTCCTCTAAACAAGCTGTGAATAGTACTGGGAGATTGTGTCTCCTTGCCTAACACCTTTTTTATGGGAATTTTGTTTCCTTATGCAGAACTATGGTTGCAGTGCAGCCACTATATAAAACTTCCAGCACTCACGTACGCTCGCCTACCCCCTGATTTCGCAATGCCTGCATCCCTGCCGAGGTTTCAACTGAGTGAAATGCTTTTTCGTAATAAACGAATGCTATGTATAAGGGCTGGTAATATTCCGAACATTTTTCTATCACCTGGTTGATAGTATGGATATGATCGATAGTAGAGTACCGATTTCGAAAACCTGCTTGATCCTTTGCTTGATTGCAGTCTGAGGTTGTTCTGATTTTATTAGCGATTACCTTAGTAAATACTTTACACGTAACAGACAGTAAGCTGATTGGTCCGTAATTTTTAAGGTCCTTAGAGTCCCCTTTGTTATGAATGAGGATAATGTTTGCATTCTTCCATGGTTTCGGAACCATCGATGACACCAGGCACTGCGTATACAGTGTGGTCAGTTTTTTAGCACGATATCCCCACCTCCCTTCAACAAATCCGTAGTTATCTGATCCTCTCCAGCTGAGTTCCCCTTTTTCATTGTTTCTAACGCTTCCTTGACCTCGTCCTTCGTCACGGGTGTAACGTCTAACTGTTTTTCCCTACCGCAAATCTCCATACGGTCCTGACTGCTTTGGCTACTGTTGAGATCGGTATAGAACTCCTCTGTTACATTGACTAACTTGTCGATATTCGTGATGACGTTGCCCGCCTTGTCCCTTATCGCATACGTCTGGTTTTTGCCTATGCCCAGTTTCTTCTTTACCGCCTTAAGGCTTCCACCGTTCTTTACAGCAAGCTAATTTTGTCCATGTTATACTTCCTTATATCGACCAACGTGCGCTTATTTATTACCTTTGATATCTCGGCCAATTCTATCTGGTCTGTTGGATTGGAAGCTTTCATACTTTTTCGTTTCCAATCAAATCTTTCTTCTCCTTAGACAGCTTGCTAGTATCTACTCTAACTATCCTATGTCTACTTCTACAGCGTACTCAGTAATGATATCTATGAAATTATTGTACATTGCTTCTAGGGTAATGTCGCCATCCTCGATTAGAGCTGAATATCTATTCTGCAGCGAGATTCTAAACTCTTCTGCCCTCCCCTTCACCGTTGATTATTTGATGGGTTTCTTTCCTACTTATCTGTTGCGTTCCTTTTTCAGATTTAGGTTAATTCGGGACCTCACCATCCGGTAGTCACTGCATCGCACTTTCCCGAATACCTCTACATCTTGCATAATGGCGGGGGTTGAACATAGTATGAAGTAATTTTCCTTTTAGTCTCTCCGTTAGGACTTTTCCATGTCCATTTCCGGTTCTTCTGTTTGCTGAAGAAGCTATTCATAATTCTTAAGTTATTGCGCTGTGCAAACTCAACTGGTAACTCCCCTGCTGTTCCTAGAACCAATGCCATAGTCACCTACTGCCTGGTCTCCTGCTTGCTTTTTCCCTACCTTGGCACTGAAGTCGCCCATTAGTACTGCGTCTTTACTTTTCGCATTGTCAATTCTACGTCTTCGTAGGAAGCTTTCAACTGTCTGGTCATCATAACTACATGTAGGTGCGTAGGCCTGTACAACCTTGAGCTTACACCGCTTATTAAGCCTAATTACGATGCCTGCCACCGTCTTATTATTACTATAAAATTCATCTATATTACCCGCTATATACTTGTTGACAAGGAAACCTACTCCTAGTTGTCGCCTCTCTGGTGAACCTCGATAACCCAGTGCATGTCCATCCTTCAGTACAATATATGCCTCATTCGGAATCCTAACCTCACTAAGTCCTATGACATCCCATTTCATACCCTCTAGTTCCTCTACCAGCACTGCTTCACTAGCTAGGGTTCTAGCGTTAAACGTTGCCAGGGTCAGTTTCCAATGGCGGCCTGTCCAGCGGAGCCTGGAATTCTTAGCACCCCCTGCGGCGTCACAGGTCTCACCGCTGCCGTGGTCAGTTGTTACGCAGCCGCTGGTGACTGAGGACAGGGGTTTTATGGAACTAATCATGAGAGGTTGCAACCAATTACTGCACCGGGGTGGCCAACTCCTGTTCTGGTGAGGGAGTGCGTTGCTGGAGGTGATCACCGGCATCAGGTCGCACCCCAAACCTGTTTGTGCAATTCCATCGACACGCGAAATTTTTTTTAATCGAGTGCAGAATTGCGTGGCACCGAGATCTAAGCCCCGGTCCTCTTGTATGCGAGGCAGAAGAACTGCCGCTGCGCCACCGCTGCACCCTACTGATGATCCCTAGGTAGTCGTAATTACTCCGTAGCCCTACACTGCCGCTCCTCTTTTTTTCTTTCCACTTTCTCTCCCGCCTTTCTCTCTTCCCTCAGAGGGGGGGGGGGGGCAGGTCTGCACAGAGCAAATGTGACAGATGCTGTGCCTTTCCTTTCCTCTGAACCTATTTTTTATTGTTATTATGATTATTATTACACCGCATCTTGGCATCACCGCTTGCCAAGGCGTTCTTCTTTTTGTTCGGGCATCTCTGCAACTCTGCATCGTATCGTCTCCGCTTGGCAAGACTTTCTTAAGACCCTTTGTTTGGGCGCCGCACCTCACTCGCGATGCAGCTGTTGTTTGGCGTATGAGCACTTGCGGTCAAACTGGCACACGACGAAATGCGATTCTGACTAGAGTAGCGCAGCTTTCGCTACATAAGAATGATACACCCAAAGTTGGAGCGTCATCGAGAAGTCTTTCTGAAACGGACGCTACACTAGCACGAACTTTCGATTTCGCTTTGGCCGCACTCTGAGGAGTTACAGAGCCGTTGACTAGCAACCGCCCCAACAGTAGCATGCCACGCGCTCGCAGTGACATTCGGAATAACATCACACCACGGGGTCGATGTTGGCATGAAAAAAAAAAAACAACTACACCGGGAATCGAACCTCCATCCCTCGAATTTCGAGCAAACGCTGTGCAAACTGCGCCACACCCAGAATCTTGTGTACCGCATCTCAATTCCCTTCTCCTGCGTGTTAATAATTGTAGTGATGATGATAGGCTTGTCAGCAGCGCATTTCAGACGAGCGTGTACTGAACTTTGGACAGGATAGGATTAGACTAGATAAAATTGACGGGATTGGATTGGACCCAGTTTGAATGGTTTGGATTGAATTGGAAAGTATTGGATTGGACTGAATTTCACAGGAATGAAGTGTACTTGATTAGACTGGATCGGTGTACACTGGTTGGATGGTATTAGATTGTTTTCGTGAGGAGTGGGCAACCAAGCACAAGGCACTATTGCTTTTGATACGCATTATCTGGCCACCGCGAATTTTTTCTTCAGCACTCACAAATAAGCTTTCCAAAGGCCGAGTTGTGCTGTAAGTTTTTGAGAACAATTGGGTGTAAATGTTCCTTCTGTACTCATTCTCGTTATGGAAATGAACGGTTGAATGTTGGAAACTTTTTTACACATTCATGCCAAATAGTTTAGCTTGACGATGATGCAATGGCTGCCAGGCGCACTGAAATTTGCCAACAGTGCCTTCAATCCGCCACTGAAGCACCTGGTGCATGTACAAAGGGTACACGGGATAGGACACGAGATAAAGCGTGTTTTAATCCAGAAATACTCCCATTGAGTGGCATAAAAGTGAACCTTTGGCCCAGATAAGCATAGACCATTATCCAATGCATACACTGCAGAGAGAATACTTTACCAGGCTGTACTCTCGCTGGCTTCGTGTGGCTCTCCGCCGTCCGTACTGAGCATGCGCGAGGAGCGAGTAATGTCACTGCGCGCAAGTAGCGACCCTAGCCGTCGCCGCAGGGGGGTCGAGGATGATACCAGCTATGATGACTTGACCAAACATAAAGAGACGAAAGCTTTGTCAAGCGGAGACGCCGAGAGCAGAGCGAAATAAGTAAGCGAGATCTACGGAGTAGTTTAAACCGCCTGGAGATCTTTAACGCGCAGTGATGTCAACGTTGACTGACAAAGCATAGCACATTGACTTCTCTCCACTTCTTCTCCATCGAAACGTAGTTGCCGGGTAGAGCGTAAAAAGCGGAGCAAAGCAGCAGCAAAGAGCGACTGAGAGCAAGACGGCGATGAGAGCAACGGAGACGCCCGAACAGAGAGAGCGATGGTTTGCCAAACGGTGATGCCAGACTGCCGAGCATAATATAAGATGACATAATTGCCGAGACGGGACCCATGAGAAAGTTCAGTCAATGGGAATCAACAGAAGTTGGGTAACACGCTAGGGGGCCGGAGCGAATGGACGCGTCTCTGATGGGCTCCGGCGGTTTTCCTAATTAGTGGCTTCAGAAGTTCTCTAAAGCACTTCCAGATTTTTTGAGATCATCGTGAGTGTCTCAAGACTACCCTGGACCACCATCATCTGGTTACTGTGCGCCGTTCCCCTGGAATGATGTCGGCCACGACATCATTGCTAGGTCTAGCGTCCTAGGCCTACCCTCCCAGTATGCTCAACGCATACACGGTCGATGGAGAAGAGATCTCCCCGGAAGAAGCCACCGACAGCAGCTGGCGTGTAGTGCACGACAGATGCGCCCGAAACTCAAGAAATCCTTCACTCAAGAAACCCATCACCCTCCAGTCGGAGATGAAGGAAACTACCTCGCAAGTGCCTCGCAGGCGCACGCCTCGCCCACCGCCATTACCAGCCAGCGACTACAAGGTTATTATTCGTCTTCGCGGGGGCCTTGACTGCTCCAAGATTCCTGCTCACGCTCTTCGCCAAGCCGTTCTGCAAGCCTCGAAAATCTCAATTGCTGAAGCAAGTACTGATATATTTTGATCTAATCCCGTCAATAACACCCTCCTTATCAGCACGCCTAACATGCATCATACTGAAGCTTATCACAAAATTAAAGCCCTCCAGTTTAACAATACTACCTACGACGTTGCCACGCACGTCGCTGATCCTCTGAATTCGTGCAGAGGAATCATCCACGGAATTCCCTTGGACCATTCCACAGAGGAAGTCACTTCTAGTCTTCTTGACACTGACCGGCACGATACCATCATTATTGGTCGGCGTATGGGCTCTACCGAGTCTGTTCTAATCACATTCCGTGGCATCAGAGTCTCCTATTACATACTTTATCAAGGATGTGTAACCCGCTGCGTTCCCTTCAGACGCAAGGTTGAAGCCTGCAACCTTTGTCGCAAGCTCGGCCATCGTCCGGACGTCTGCCCCGGTACAGGCCTTTCGCTGTGCCCGCGATGGGGAGCAGATAATCCAGCCATGGACCATGACTGTGAGCCCTCCTGCGTTATTTGTAAAGAAAACCATCAGACTGGCGCTCCGCAATGCAAACGCCGTTTCAAGACGCGCCCTGTGTTTGCCAGGCCAGACAATGACCCCACGTCCAGCGTTCGCAGTAAAGAAGCTAGCGTCCGTGGTCCCTCATCCGGCGTTCGTGACATAGGGTCTGGCGTTCGAGACCCCGAGTCTGAGGCATCTACGTCGAAAGCCAGTGAGTCCTCAGCTCGCATCAAGGAGACCCAGGAGGCGCTGTCGGCGCGGCAAGCCACACCCGAGAAAGGAGCCAGCCCTGCTAAAAAAGGTTTGTCCGTCCAAGCAGCCTCCGCTACTTCACCCCATCCAACCCCTAACCCTCCCATTCTTCCCGTTACACCTCAAGAGGCAGTTAAACAATATATACGTTCCGCCGAATTTCGGTCAGAAGTTACTAATATAATCAACACCATAGCTGCCGAACAAATCGGAGCGATGCAGAAACAGCTCGTACAAGCCCAGGCACAGCTCATACAATCTATGACCCAGAGTATAGAAGCCACGATCAACACACGCTTGGACAAACATGACGCCGGCATCAACAAGCTTTTCGAACTTGTACCCTATCAGGAATTGCCTCGCAAGCAGCGCGTAGTTCAACCCGAAGCCTGCTCTCATTCAGCGTCTGCAGCTCAGCAACATGGCACAGAACAATAGCACGCGAAAACGTCGGCAGCGACGCCAATCCACTACGCAAACAGAAACAATAATTTGGCAATGGAACTGCCGCAGCATACGCAACAAGCGCAACTAGCAGCATATATCGCAAAGTCCCCTAATCCCCCGCATGTCATCGCTCTGCAAGAGACGGAAACAAATCGCATTCATATCCGTGGTTATCGGACAGCAGCCCTTACGTCACGTACAGCAATACTCACACTCGCATCAATGCCGGTGCTAGACCGCACACCGACAAGCACGCCCGACAGTAAAGACACTCAATATACCGCGATAGAGCTCAGCTCACGCGGGCAAACAAGCAGCCTCACAATTATTAACATATGCAGCAACCCTAAAGATAAAGGCATATCTATTCCGGGAATCCTGGGCTCCTTTCGCACCTCACAACTCCTTGTGGTGGCGGACTTTAATGCACGCCACACGCAATGGGGATACACCTCAGACGCACCCAAAGGTAACCTAATATCTACCGCAATGGCTGATCATAACCTCGGCCTGATCACAAACCCCCCTGTACCCACTCGCATCGGCACAAGTGTCACTCGTGATACCACGCCGGACCTCACATGGGCCTCACCAAATTTAATTGTTAAATCTCATATGGTGCTACAATACAGCCTTGGGAGTGACCACTTCCCAGTGTCCACTACTATCGCTTACGATTCCAAGATTTTCAGCCCTCGCACACACCTTCTCACCGACTGGGATAAATTGCGCTCATACTTGGCAGCTGACTCTATCGAAGTCCCTACTGTCACCGACTGGACAGACCGCCTGGTGGAGGCCATCCGGGTGAACAGCAAACTCATTAAAAATACTCCTACTGCACCGCAGGTTGATCCGCACCTGGCTCATCTATGGGATGCCCGACAGGGACTTCTCAAACGCTGGCGTCACCAGCGACACAATCGTAAATTGAGACTCCGCATAGCCGCTCTCACTCGTGAGGCAGAAGAATACGCCAACGCCTTAGCCCGTGCAAACTGGGCAACCTTTTGTAACGACCTCAAGGGTACATTAAGCACTAAACGCACGTGGGCCCTCCTACGCACTCTTTTAGATCCAACAACCACTAAAGCACAGGCACAAGTAAACACACGTCTGATACAGCTAGAACTTCAAAAAGGCACCGACGTAATTGGTCAACTACGGGACACCTATATACCCATATCCCTTCAGTCAGCAGGTCCACTAAATCCACCTCCGCCTAACTCCGAACTTGATGCTGACATCACCTTAAGTGAAGTTCGCCGAGCACTCTTTAAGATTCGCCGCTCCACGGCGCCAGGACCGGACGGCATAACGTACAAGGCGTTACTCAATCTGGACGAAGTCTCTTTCCAGGAACTCACAGAACTCTTTAATAACCACTGGAACGCTGGGACGCTCCCATCAACCTGGACCCACGCAAGCATGCGATTTATACCCAAACCGGGCAAATCCCTCACTCTTCAAAACCTGCGCTCTATATCCTTAACGAGTTGTGTCGGCAAGCTCTTCGAGCATGTCATTCTCAATCGTCTGCAACCGTTCCTAGAAGCAACAGGCTTTCTCTCCCATGTTCAATTTGGATTCCGCTCAAACCTCTCGGCACAAGACGTACTTCTCGCCCTTAAAGGGTCTCTCTTACACACTTAGCGCCGTACAGCCTCTACGCGCGCCATACTGGCCCTGATTATTCACAGGGCATTCGACACGATAAAGCATGACCATATCCTGACGACATTAGCCACCACGGGCTGCGGCACGCGCATATGGCAGTATGTTCGGGCCTTTCTTCAGGGACGCACGGCACAACTTTACCTTGGGGATACCTCCCAGCCTTTCTCCCTGCCTAACCGCGGAACACCTCAAGGGGCGGTCCTATCACCGCTAGTTTTTAACGTGGCCCTAGCGCCGTTAGCAAAGGCCCTTGCTGCTATCCCAGAGCTCTACACAGCCTTATATGCAGATGATATAACCCTTTGGACAACAGGCGGATCCCTTGGAACAGCCCATAATATCTTGCAGTCTGCCATAGACATCACCACCACCTCCTATCTAGAAAACACAGGCCTCCGATGCTCCCCAACTAAATCGGAACTAATGCAGCTTAAACCCATACCCGGTGATCCCCCCATTGAACTTCACATGTACGGAAACCCAGTGCCCATTGCGTCTCAGATGAAGATTCTGGGCCTTCTCATTAACAACGCACTTGATGCAACCGCCACCCATCAACTCTTGCAAAGACAGACTAAGCAGGTTGCTGGACTAATCAGGCGTGTGGCTGCGCGCAACCATGGGCTGTCGGAACACGAAACCCTCAATATGACCAATGCATTAATCATTAGCCGAATCACATACCACCTCCCATATCATATACTCACTCAGCGCCAAACAGAGCAGGCGGACATCATAATACGCATGGCCGTAACCTCCGCCCTACGTCTTCTACGGACGGTTAGCACAGAACGTCTGCTGGCCACTGGTACTCACAATACCGTGAACGAATTAATAGAAGCTCAACGCACCAACCAATTAGTCCACCTGAGTCGCACGGAAACAGGACGATGCCTGCTGCGACAACTCCTTCTCAATCCACCCATCGCCACCCCAGCAAGTGCTACACCTTTCAAGATCTCTCCGGGCACGCAGATCACATATACCAGAAGCCCCTACCACGCAACATGGGCGCTTCCCTTTATCAGGGAAGGCGGAAAGTTAGAGCCAGCTATTACACCAAAAGATACCGCAACCGCTCTGATATCCTCTATGTCGATGCGGCAGGGAATTCTAAAGTAGGATTTTTCACTGCAGTCGCTGCCTACGAAGATGGCAGAGTGGGGGCCGCCGCCACTATCCGAACTAATTCGCCTGCAGAAGCGGAAGGAGCCGCCATCGCACTCGCGCTTTCCCATTCAGCCACTGACGAAGCCATTACCGAAATTTGTACAGATTCTCAGGCGGCATACCGCCACTACCTAAACGGCGTGGCGACACCGGCCGCGCATCATTTTCTTACCACCGCCACCTCTCTAGACCGAACGGTTAATCTAACGTGGATAGCAGGGCATGCCTCGATCCCCGGTAATGAGCGCGTTCATGCGCTGGCTCGAGAACTCTCTACCCGAGCCCCGGATGATCAGGCACCCAACTCCGCGCAGGAGGCCGCATCGGTCCTTTCTACATACCACCAAATCACCACATTCTACAAACACAAGCGCATGACACTGCCACCACCCCACAGCACCTTGTCACCCTTATCCAGTGCTACATGACGACAATTGCAGACGGATTGTTTCATTTCCCCCTACCGTCTCTCATGCCTTCACCCTGGCTTGCCCCCTCACTGCGACACCTGTGGCAAGCCAAAATCCTCACTTTTCCACTACCTGTGGGAATGTCCTTCCCCCCAGGAAGTGCCCCCCCCTCCCCCATCCCACCTTTTCTTCCTGGGAGGCTGCTTTGCGGACAGCTCAACCCGCCGGTCAGAAATGGCTGGTCGATCGGGCTCTATGTAAAGCAAAAGCCCGTGGACTCCTGGACTAGTAGGGGACCACCCTGGAAGACTTTTTTTTTATTAAATAAAGTTGTTTCCACCCATCCATCCAGAAGTTGATCTTACTCTCATTGCTAAACTAAGATGACCACAACAAGCTATGCAACGGAAACGTACCTCTCGCTACATATATCCTGGCATAACTGAGCCGGATGATATAGCAGTGAAGAAGTGAGCGAAAAAGTTAGCAATGGCTTAGCTCAGCTATGCCAGGGAAACGTACTTCTCGCTACGTATATCTTGGCATAGCTGAGCTAAGACAGTGCTAATTTGTTTTCTCACTTCGCTTTTATATCATCCAGCTCACAAATTTCCTGTTCACTCTTCTTTTGGCTACTCTTAGTAGATAGAGTTAACCATGGAAGAATTTTCCTACCTTTGATATTCCCTTGTTGCAGCAGTGATGATGTACTGATGACCTACAATAATGTTGGCGGTTTTAGCGAAAGCTCTTCCAGAATAGTTTCTGCACGCTTTCGTGAGGCTACAAACGATTTGATGGTTGTAACTATGGTTATGGATGAGATTGCTTGATAGGTACTCGCGATAGCGTATGTAATACTACATTTTCTTTACGCGCTTGCTTTCATATTTTACTTGAAGGTAATTTTTGGGGAACGAAAGCACCCTAACCGCTCAAGTTAATTCATATTTAACAAGACAAAACCTGAAGTTCCTCACAGAGTAGTATAGCTTACGCGATAATACCCCATTGTTTTCACCCTATACTCCCTGACAACTTCTGGCTATGCAGGCAGAGCTTCAGTCGAAAACGTCATCTCACTGCACAGTGTAATATTGTCACGTAGTGGTGACGAGGTCGACGACACAAATGAAGGGGTCGATGATTGCACTAAAGAAGCTCTATTTGGGCTGACTTGCGCCCACAAAATAACTAAGCAACTCGGCGGCGGCGATAGAAACAAACGTGCTCGTCGATCGTCGAACAAAGAATGCCAGTCACACTCGTCAACGCTCAATTTAAAGGCTGCACAGAACAATCTAGATAACGTCGCAAACAGCTACCAGCACGGGCTGGAACATTGTGGAAAGACACCCGAGTGGCCGGAACCTTCGAGACAGATCTCGGTGCATCTTGCGCTACAACAAAACTGATAAAGGCGTGACTCGCGACATCGAGCATTAACAAACAAAGATTACGGAACTGATACGCGGTCCAGAATCAGAGTGATAAGCCTGTATGCCGACGGCTGTTAAAAAACAACAAATACAGTTTTGAAGGTTTCGCGGCATTACTCCCCCCTTAAAAAAACATCGCCTCGATGTTCCAAAACAAAGAAACTTAAACACTACAAAGTTTAAACACCACATATTCTTTAACGCGAGTAATATGGCTTCAGTCGTACAACATGTACAATTTCTGGGCGTTCGCGTCGCCGTTGTGATGCTGACGGTCTGTCGGGAATGACTTCATAGTCCAGTGGTCCGACGCGGCGAATGAGTTTGTACGGCCCAAAGTATCGACGCAGCAACTTTTCACTTAATCCGCGACGGCGAATTGGTGTCCAAACCCACACTTGGTCTCCTGCATTGTACTCTGCGTGGCGTCGTCGTAAATTGTATCGTCGGCTGTCGGTGCGCTGTTTGTCTTTAATACGCAGCCATGCGAGTCGTCGGGCTTCCTCTGCACGCTGCAGGTAAGCGGCGACGTCAAGGTTGTCCTCGCTGGTTACGTGCGGCAACATTGCGTCGAGCGTCGTCGTGGGCTCCCTGCCGTACACGAGGTTAAACGGGGTCGCTCTGGTCGTCTCCTGGACTGTCGTGTTATACGCGAAGATCACGTACAGCAAGATGGCGTCCCAGGTCCTGTGTTCAGCGTCGACGTACATGGCGATCATGTCCGCGATAGTTTTAATCAGGCGCTCCATAAGGCCATTGGTCTGGGGACGGTACGCAGTTGTTCGTCGATGGCTTGTATGACTGTATTCCAGGATGGCTTGCGTCAACTCTGCCGTAAACTTCGTTCCTCTGTCCGTGATGAGCACTTCTGGGGCGCCATGTCGCAAGAGAATTTGTTCGACAAATATTTGGTGACTTCTGCCGCGGTACCATTTGGTAGTGCTCTTGCTTCGGCGTAACGGGTAAGATAGTCAGTGGCCACGATGATCCACTTGTTACCCATAGACGAAGATGGAAAGGGGCCGAGGAGATCCATCCCAATTTGTTGAAAGGGCAGGATTGGTGGCGGAATCGGGTTTAGTAGTCCTGCTGGTCTGATCGGCCGCGTCTTGCGTTGTTGGCACTCACGACACTTCTTCACGTAGTGGGCAACTTCGGCAGGCAGTCGCGGCCAGTAATACTCCTGGATTCGACGCAACGTGCGCGCAAATCCGAGATGGCCTGCTGTGGGCTGGGCTCATCGTTCAACGCCTGCAGAATTTCCTGCCGGAGGTTTTTAGGCACTACAAGAAGCTGCGCGGTCTTGTTGGTTGCAAAGTTCTTCACTAGGAGGGCATTGCTTAACGCGAACGATGATAAATGTCGCCTGAACACACCAGGACGGGAAGTGGCCTTTCCGTCTAAGTAATCGGCTAGCGCTTTCAGCTCAGGGTCTGATCGCTGTTGTTCTGCGAACCTGCTGGCACTTACCGGTCCCAAAAAGGCGTCGTCGTCATCGTCCTTCGGGGGAGTGTCGACGGGAGCGCGTGATAGGCAGTCTGCGTCGGAGTGCTTCCGACCCGACTTATACACTACAGTCAAGTCAAATTCTTGAAGTCGTAGGCTCCATCTGGGAAGGCGGCCGGAGGGATCTTTCAAATTAGCCAGCCAGCAGAGCGCATGATGGTCGCTAACAACCTTGAATGGTCGGCCGTATAGGTATGGACGAAACTTAGAAGTAGCCCAGATGATCGCAAGGCACTCCTTCTCGGTCGTCGAGTAATTGACTTCGGCCTTTGTGAGGGACCTGCTAGCGTAGGCGATTACTTTTTCCTGTCCGGCACTCTTCTGGACGAGAATGGCTCCTAGGCCCACACTGCTCGCGTCGGTGTGAATTTCGGTCTCGGCGTTTTCATCAAAGTGGCCAAGTACAGGAGGGCATTGCAGGCGGCGCTTAAGTTCGTCGAAGGCTTCTCCTTGCGGCGCTTCCCATTCAAAAGGTACGTTAGCCGTTGTAAGCTGCGTCAACGGTTTGGCGATCCGCGAAACGTTTCTGACAAATCTTCGATAATAAGCGCACAGCCCAAAGAATCGGCGCACAGCTTTCTTGTCGGCAGGCGGTGGGAATTTTGCGATTGCAGCTGTTTTCTCCGGGTCTGGGCGAATACCGTCCTTGCTAACGATATGACCTAGGAACCGGAGTTCTTCGTAGGCGAAGTGACACTTTTCTGCTTTTAGCGTTAGTCCCGATGACTTGATGGCATCCAGCACTGTCTGTAGTCGTTTTAGGTGGTCTTCAAAGCCTAACGAGAAGACAACAACGTCGTCCAAATATACCGAACAAATTTGCCACTTCAAGCCTGCCAGGGCTGTGTCCATTACTCGTTGAAATGTGGTTGGTGCGGAGCAGAGGCCAAATGGCATCACCTTGAACTCAAAAAGACAGTCCGGCGTGATGAATGCGGTCTTCTCGCGATCCCTTTCGTCGACCTCAATTTGCCAATATCCGCTTTTCAGGTCCATCGATGAGAAGTACCTTGCACTGCAGAGCCGGTCGAGAGTGTCGTCGATGCGGGGAAGCGGGTAGACATCCTTCTTCGTTATGCTATTCAAGCGGCGGTAATCAACGCAAAAGCGAAGTGTGCCGTCTTTCTTCTTCACCAAAACGACTGGTGCCGCCCAGGGGCTGTTCAATGGCTGGATTACGTCATCACGCAGCATTTCCTCAACTTGATCGCGAATGGCCTGGTGTTCTCGCGGCGATACACGATAAGGGCTTTGGCGGAGAGATCGTGCGTGTTCGTCGGTTATTATGCAGTGCTTGGCCAGTGGTGTTTGTCGTACCTTCGATGACGATGAGAAGCACTCCCCGTAGCTTCGAAGCAGACTGAGAATCTGGTCTTTCCTGTTGTGGGTCAATGCCGGGTTGATGTCAAATGTGGGCTGACGGAATAGGTCCGGTGCGTCTTCCAGCGTTTGGTCGTGGGGGGCAAATACATCTTTGAGGTCCGCTAATTCGTCGAGAAAAGCAATCGTGCCCTTGCTGAGATGCCGGTATTCTTTGGAGAAGTTTGTTACCAGCACCTGAGCTTGACCTCTCCGAAATTTTGCGATGCCTCTTGCGATGCCGACACCTCGTTTTAAGAGCAATTGGATATTTCCTTCGACGATGCCTTCAGCGGTTTCGACGTTTGCGCTACCTACGCAGACTGCGATGCTTGATCGGGGCGGGACGGTCAATTCTTCATCGAGGACGTTTAGAGGGATGTTTTGCATCGACGTCGTAGCAGGAATGGCTTTGTCTGCAGAGAGCTTGATGAGCTTGGATCGCAGGTCGATGATTGCCCTATGTTCATTAGGAAGTCCATGCCTAAAATCCCGTCGCGGGAGCACTGCTGCAAGACCACAAAGCTGGTGGGGTAAGTACGCTCCATTTAAGGTTATTCTTGCAGTGCATCGTCCCGATGGAGTAATCAGGTTGCCACCTGCGGTGCGAATCAGCGGGCCATCTCAAGCGGTGGTAACTTTTCTGAGCTGAGAGGCTAACGGTCCACTAATTACTGAATAGTCAGCTCCGGTGTCTACTAGGGCAGTGACTCTGCGACCGTCGATATCAACTTCAAGGTCACTTGTTCGCGTCCTCGCATTGCACGTGGGCCTTAGTGTCCGATCTCGGCTCCGTCGTTTCTTCAGGTCATGGCCGGGGCATACCGTTGTTACATCGCTGGGCGGCGGTGTCTGCTTGCAGTCTGGTCGTGTTGCCGTCGATGACGTCGTGTGAAGCGGCGGTAAAATGGCTGCGTCGTCGTTAGTGGTCGTCGGCGGCGGAGGATGTTCGTCTTTTCGCCGTTGAGCAACCTCACCTCCAAAGGTTGCTCTGTTTAGTTTACCCTGCGCGGGCTTGGGGACCTTCCGCGCATACTCTCATCATAGGTACGGCCTGGCGACGCAAAGCGGGCCCTGTACGGCGATGGAGATCTGAACCGACGGCTAGGTGGCGCAATCTCACCGCTACGCAGATAGTTGTCAATTTCTTGTGGTCGTTCACCTGGGCGTGGTCATGGAGCGTCGACTGCAAATCCGTGGAGACCGATTGGTCGGTACGGGTAGTGGCGCAGAAGGTGACCGGCCTCACCGCAGTGAAAGCATAATGGCCAGTTGTTTGCAGTCCTCCAGGCATCGCACTTCCTGGGGTTTGGGGGTCGTTGGTAGGCTTGGCGGGCGGGGGCCAAGGGGCGGTTTTCATGAACAGGACGGTAGCGGCGAGGGCTCGGAAAGTCATCACGTCGGGGCGCAGGGCGACGTAATGCACCAGCGTAGTTCATTGCTGTTGCCTCTTGCGCTGGAACAGTCGCAGCCGTCGCTTGAGGAACGCCCAGCGCCTGCTGGACTTCTTCACGGACGACGTCCGCGAGCGTCGCCACCTAGGGTTGTTGCAATGATGGCATCAATCGGCGGAGCTCCTCTCGCACGATCTCCCGGATGAGGACCCGAAGGTTCTCTCCACTTGCAGATGCGTGGGGTAGTGGCTTGAGTAGTCTGGCTGAAGTGGTCGCTCGTAGTGGCGCATACGGGTGTACAACGTCTTCTCGATGGCAGACGCTTCCGTTTCAAATTCCGCCACGGTTTTAGGCGGATTTCGGACAAGATTTGCAAAAAGCGATTCTTTGACGCCTCGCATTAAAAATTTGACTCTCTCACCTTCAGTCATGTTAGGGTCGGCACGTCGAAAGAGGCGCTTCATCTCTTCATCGTACGCCAGGACAGGCTCGTTAGGAAGTTGAAGTCTTGACTGAAGGAGGGCCTGGGCTTTTTCCTTTCGGACGACGCTTGAAAAGGCAGTCAAAAACGCTTCCTTGAAAATGTCCGAATCCTTCATAGCTGCCTCATGGTTTTCGAACCAAACTCGGGCATGTCTTTGAAGAACAAAATAGACCTGCCTGAGTTTCGAAGCGTCGTTCCAGCCGTTGAATTCTGCCGCACGGTCGAAAAGGCCCATCCAGTCTCCAGCATCTTCATCCGGTCGTCCATGAAAGCAGAGAGGCTCACGGGGTTGGACGAAAACAACCGGTGCTGTAGGCTGGGCCATTGTCAGCGTCGATGCCTTCCGAGATCGAATGGGGTCAGGCAGCAGACCGTGTTCGGGTTGTAGGCCTTGAAGTCGGCGGCTGGCTCGGTGACCTGTAGGCTGGTCTTCCAGGGCGACAGGAACACGGCTTTTGTCTTCCCTTGAAGGATAAAAGGCAGCACCTCCAGCAGATGTCACGTAGTGGTGACGAAGTCGACGACACAAATGAAGGGGTCGATGATTGCACTAAAGAAACTCTTTATTTGGGCTGACTTGCACCCGCAAAAGAACTAAGCAACTCGGCGGCAGCGACATGGCGGATGAAGAATGGTGGCGAAGGCTGGGCCCAAAAGCGGTTCAGCGGTACCGCAGCATAGCCACAGGTCGGGGGGCCAACCACTCAGATTAGGAAATTATATTACTACAAATTAAAAAGTATCAATCAACATAAAAAGAATAGACATTTTGATAACGTCGTTTGTGCATGAGGTAAGGTATTTTATAAATACATTCTTAACTTTAAAAAAAAATCTTGCAACACTCTTAACGCCCCAGCCCCTTGATGTTGCATCGGTCAGGAGGCGCTGCCAGAGGTAACCAAGGCAACGGAGATAACGAAGCTGACGAAGCACGAAACGGTTTCTGATCGCTGTCTGCTGCTCGTCAGCCGTGGTGCGGGCCTTGGTGCGCCCGGGAAAGCGTAATTTAGTTCGCAAGTCTGAAAATGTCCCTTTCGCGAAGATTTTGACGTCCTTGCTTGTCGCTGCTCTGTCGCCGTTTGGTGAGATTTAATATTTCCCTGCAGCGGTGTTTTTTTGGTTTCGTCCCCTTCGCCGTGCGGGCAGTGCGAAGTCTTTTTGCAGCATTCTATTGCGCTTAGCGTTTTATAGCAAGATGAGCCCGCACAAAGTAAGGAAGCGATGCTCTGTGGCACGTTGCGACAGCGTGGACTCAACCGTCGGTGTCTTGCCGCTTCCCGGCTGACTTTCACCGGTGAGCAGATCTGGAGGTTGTACACAGATTCAATGTATGCTCTAATGCTCCTGTGTTAAGCACGTTTGTTGATTCTAAAGCAGTCTGGACTGGTGCGACCTTGAAATTTCCTTGAAAACTGCTGTATACTTTCTGCCGAAGCATTCAAATGTGAAGAGTGATCCCAGTGCTCTATGCTCCACGTATGTTTTGATGCACCTACTAATTCATGACATTTTTATTTCAATTGCAGCTGTCATAGCATTGTTTTCTGTACATGCATGTTTCTTATATGGTGATGTTTTGTGGCAGGCACTTCAAGCCTTTTCCACGCCTCGGCTGTGATCATTGAGATGATTAGCGCGCTTAAACAGCGCCACAGTTTGTGCTGTCAGCGACATGCATTTTTATTGTTGTGATTTGTTGCTGTATTTTAGTGGTTGATGCAATAAAACATGAACATGAAAACCATATTTGTTCACTTGATACACTCTGTTGCGAACTGGGCACGACTGCCCCATTGCACCATTGTTTCTGGACCGCACCTTACTGTGCTGAGGGACAAAGTAAATGGCCAAAGTACTTGCATGACGCAGCAGTATTTGTATTATGAATTTGCATGCGTGGTCTCTATTTGGAAGTGTTGCTGCCTTTCTGTGCCGCCACCTTTGCCAACCACTTTCATTGTGCTGGAGCAACTGCTTATAAACAAGGGCGTAAACAACAGAAACTCGAGTTCTTTTAGATGACAAAGGTTGGCGCGCGCTGAAAGGCAACAACCTTCAAAAAATGCAGGCTCGTCAATGCCAAGCGGAGGTTTAAAAAAAAACAAAAAACTAGTTTATATTTCGCGCCAAAGTGAACGTATAGGTGACGTCATTTGACGTCATGGCCCCCCAATTTTCATTGGTCGCTGGAGCCCATGAGCCGCCATGTTTTGTACGTATGGGCGTCTATGGAGCCTTCGCTACCATAGTACATATACCTTGGCGGCGATAGAAACAAACGTGCTCGTCGATCGTCGAACAAAGAATGCCATTCACACTCGTCAACGCGCAATTTAAAGGCTGCACAGAACAATCTAGATAACGTCGCAAACAGCTACCAGCACGGGCTGGAACATTGTGGAAAGACACCCGAGTGGCCGGAACCTTCGAGACAGATCTCGGTGCATCTTGCGCTACAACAAAACTGATAAAGGTGTGACCCGCGACATCGAACATGAACAAAACAAAGATTACGGAACTGATACGCGGTCCAGAATCAGAGTGATAAGCCTATATGCCGACGGCTGTTAAAAAACAACAAATACAGTTTTGAAGGTTTCGCGGCAATATAGTCCCTTCGTAAATGTCGAGTATCGTGATCTAGGATATTACTTCTTTACGGGATTTTTCACGTTAATATTATATCACTACTCTGCTACGACGCAAGCGTTTGCAACGTTATTTCAGCGCATTTTGAAATGAATGCTGTACGGTGAGGAAAATGGGTGGCTGCGCCATATGTCGGGAATCACCCGAAGTGTATGTTGGCTGCTTCTGCTTAGTCTTCGCGCCGGTTTCTGTACGCTTTCGCAGTGCGCTTGAATTAAGTTCACTTAAAGCCTTAAGGATTCTAAAGAAAGTTATTTCTGCGTTTTAGCCTGCTCAGAAACTATAATTTAGAACAAAGGTTGAACAAAAGACGAAACCATAACTCATGTAGATATTCCAGAAATACATGGTCTAACACCGTGACGGAAGCTCCGCTCCCGTGGACTTGGCTGTTTAGCTAGAAATAGTTTGGCTTGAATCTGAACTGGGTGGCTGACATCTATGGTGAACAAATTACTTGTGAATAAAACTTAATTCAGCCAACTTAAAATCTCGTCGTGCTTCAAAGAAACGCAAGATTGAAGATATCCCTCGTGTTTATGAAAGAAGTAATGAAAAAGTTTCCTGCCCTGCAGGCCTTATATAGGAACGAAATAGGACGCTGCAAAATTTCAAATGAGTTTTTCCCTGATCCACAATTATATGAAAATTCGCTATCTTAAGGGTTTACAGAATTCACTCAAGTCTCCAGCGATGCGATACTTGAACAACTTTAAGCGCGGTTGTCCCTCTGAACAGAACAATACTGAAGACAGCAAAGGACATTTTTCTGAGAAAAAAATGTTGGAGCGAATACAGCCCTTGTAAGTTATGTAGCGCAAAAGGTATCAGCAACCATAACATGAACAACGTTCCCGTAGCGAGATGATGCCGAGGTTGGCTTACTTGGCCCAGGCCCACTTGAGAATCATGTCATGCTATAAGAATGCTATAAGAATAAAGGATCGCCTTTTTCTGTCGTAATGTGCACCGAGTACTGAAGTGTAATTTATCTTACGTTAATTGGACACGATGAAGTGGCCCTGTATTAACAGTTCAGTTCAGGCGTTCAGTCGTGTCCGACTCTTCGTGACCCTATGGACCATGTCACGCCACGCTTTCCGGTCTCTCACTATCTTCTTAACATCACATAGCTTCATCTGCAATGCCTCGAGAATGCCATCTAACCATCGCGTTCGCTGCCTACCCCTTCTCCGGCGACCCACAACCTTTCCCAACATCAAATCTTTCTCCAGCGACTCCTCTCTTCTCATCAAGACTGAACTAAATTTGAACGCCGTTTTAGGTTTGAGGAGGAGCAGCAAGTTGAAATACTGCAAGAAGCATCGAGAAGGGCGTGGGGAAAGGGACAACATGATGCGATATGTCTTTACCAGAGGACTCCGTTAGGTACGTTGAGTCCCAGAGAATAGCTGTAAACACATTTTAGCATTTTAAGTTGCGAGAAAACGTTTGCTGCATGTGTGATTCCCTTCAGAGTTTGTGACATTGGCGAAATTATGTGCTTCCCGTCGATGTGGTTCAGTAAATACAGCACACAACTGCCGCCACTGAGAACGCAGGTTTCTACTGTGTCCCGCCGCTGCTTTCCGATGGAGAGGAAATTGAAGGCCCCTGTGTGGCCTTCTATGAGTGCCCCTAAATATCTCGATCAAAAGTTTTTAAACACTGCATTACGGCGTCTCTCACAGCTGAAACCACTTTCAGATGGTAAATGCTCTAACACATTGTGCTGGTTGTCATAAAGAATTAATTCGTGGGAAGACAAATGTTTAGTAAAATACAGCGGTTGTTCCCTGCAAATGCCTTATCTCTATTAAAGAGAAGCTGAAATGCTTTTTTTGTCATTTTCCCGAGATGTGCAAAATAGAATATATAAAAGCTGTAGATTAAGCTCACAAAATGTTTTCGCGCTACCATATAAAGTTATGACGTACTATACTATTAAATTGGCGACAATTCTCCGGCTTCTCCTCACAGCAGTGTAGCAGCATGGTGAAACGAGACAAAAACGTCATTACTGGCTACGCTTAGGGTTTCAACATGTTTAGCCCAATTCATTCTGCGAATCACTCGATTCCTCCGAACGACGCCTCGCGACCTTTACCTTAATTGGCTTCGGTGTTTTTCCTCAGAGCAAACGTTTCCGCGTTGAAAATACATCATTTCCAGACATGACTTCATCACAGGTGTCCCCACTTGTCGCCGTGTACTGCGGAGAAACCTGAATGCTGAAATAGTTTTATTACCGATTCTGTAGTGAATTTAAATTACGCATAACGGCTTGAGGTTAATTAACCTTAGCCTTCACCCATTCGAGTAAATAAATTTAGTAGAATTTTTAAATCTTTTCTGCTTCCCTTTAACGACAGTTTCGTCTTTGTTGTGTTTGCAGAGGCCACTATGGAACGGGAAGTCTTTGAGCGGAATCTCCTGACGGTCACCCAAGGGCTGGCAGAAAATCTTGAACTACTACGTAGCCTACAATTGTACAATTGTTTTTAAGGCAATAATGACCACCCTTCTTTAAGTGGTTCATAGCGCCAATACCTTGGCAGCGTGTAAGTGGCCAGTAAGCAAACCCGTCTCCAAGAGGTGTTTCTCGGGTCTCCTTTGCGACAAATCGACAATGTCGCTTCTTGAATCTCCACCCATTTAGAGTTCATTGTAAGATGACTTTTATCTGTCCCTCTGTGATTTGTGCCAGCGGTCCCTTCATGTTGATGGCAGCGTAGGAAATTACATTACTTCCTTAGTGTTCAGAGATCGTTCGAGTAAATTTCCATGAAACGAGGCCGAAGTTCCGTATTCCAAGGAAGATTGGAATTCGTGTTGCAGTGGTGAAATTAAAAAAAAAATAAATAACACAAGTTTGAACGAGTGCTAATCAACGCTCTTTTTTTCCACAAGTACCCAGAATACTCAGTTGGAGGCGGTATTACAAAGGCGTACACCAAACACACTAAGAACAAATTGTGAGCGTTCAGAGTACTGCATAACTAACAATTATAACACCACACAGAAAAATACGCCAACATAGCGAAACAAAATTAATGCTCGTCAAAGGAGAGAGAAAGATATCCTCAGAAAGCTACTATCCGAAGGAGTTTGAAAATTTCACACCTGGTACACTGAATGCAGAAAGTAGCCCACTGTAAGAAAAACTGCGCAAAATTTGTTGGAGGCACTCAGATCTCTCTGAAGTAAGGTAAGGCTTAAGACTTTCCTTCGACTGTTTGCACTCATTTGCCGCTTTTTCAGACAACAGCTTTTTCTCTTTTTTTTAATGTTTTGCTCCGTTTTCTCTTTTTTTCTAGGTCTTTTTGCTTTTTTTACTGCTTCCACGTTTTTTTTCTTGTCATTGTTTTTGGTGTTTTACTGTTTTCATTAACAAAACTTGAAGATGGTCTAGATGTTGCAGTGTAACTTCACGAAAGGTAAAAGCGCACAGGAATACACACACTCGAGTGAAGATAGAGCGCGCGTCCTGTGTCGTCTTCACTCGTGTGTGTCTTCTTTTGTACTTTCACTCTTTGTCAAGTTACTGTTTTTTCTTTTACTAATCTTCCTGTTTTACTGTTCACTCATTTTTTTTGTTAATTGCAATGCAAATATGAGGCTTGATGAAGTTTTTCTACTTTTCTGCATGGTTTGCACAGTTTCGAAATTTTTGCGCAACTTCCACGTCTCTGGCTATTTTGACGTCTACTCAGGATATCGATGTCTATTGCTCTTTCGACGTCGAATTCACTTATCTGGATCTAAATAATCAACTAACTACTCCACTTCACCAAAATTTGCGCATGGAGAAATTTTCATCCTACCCCTCATAAAGCAGTTATTTTGCTCATAAATTACTTTACTCTTCGAGAGCTACAGTGTGACACCCTCTTCTGACGGACATTGTTTTAGCACTCTGTTAGCTTTAAAGGCCGCCGCATTAATAAATATTGGAAAGACGAAACATTAGAACGACATTGAGCAATCGTAACTAACCCCAAAATCACTTGAATGGAGGATTTAGCCAAATTGACTGCAGGAACTTCATTGGCAATATCAAATGGTGAGTTGCTGCACTCAGATATTGTCAAGTGGTAGCGTATGGTTCTGATTTGTTGGTTAGATAGTTATATGGGGTTTATCGCGCATAATAAACAACGGCTATCATGCGCCGAACTCACATAAAGCCTGCTTTTATGTGAAAAGTAAAATCGCATGCATTACTTTTTAGCTATGGGGTCTTTTTGTATATGACTGCACGTCTTACACCTAGGTCGAGAGCAAGAATGTGGTTGTGTTGGATGCTTGTTGTCGAGTTTCGAATGTACTAGAACACCTCTGAGGTTTGCGTTACGTTTGTGCGTTATCCTTACAAAGATCAAATAAGTACATCCTGTCCTCGATAAGTATTCGACCTACTTTCGACCCACTCGACCAACTCGACCTATTTAACTCCACTACTGCTTTGCGCCATGGTGAATGCCCCGGGAGTATCCAGCCAATCGCATCTCTTCTGTACTCTGAGGAACCTGACGATGCGCCGCACTCTGGCGTGACTGCGATCAGCCCCCTTCACCTGCACCGATTCTGGAATTTGGCCAGAATATTTTTTTTATGGCTGCCCAAAATATAAGCGGCATCCTTTGCTGCCTTTAGAGGGACGTGCACTGCGCCTCTGCATAAGGCTTTCACAGTCAGTCTCCACCACTGTTCTTTATTTGGAGGCCCACATTCCGGACCCTAACTCCGGTTCCCGCCTCCTAACCGTCAGAACAATCTTGCGGTCATATGAGGCTTCTCCCGGTGTGGCTATACCTATTTTTGTGTACAACCCGGTCCTTCTCACTCACCAGTGGCCAAGGTTCCGCATGCTCCAGGTTATTTTCACGCAACGAATTTTAGCAATCATGATTTAGACCTCGGTACTCTGACTCCTACTGGTTGCTCAACGTCCATTGTCGATATCAATTTTTATACTATTTTTATCTTATGTGAAGCACTTACCTTCAAGTCTAATAAACAGTCTCCTATCTGATAACCTTGAGATGTTCTCCGATCCCACTGTAATCGCCACTGATGCATCTGACTGCGTAAAAAGGAGCGATTGCAATTTTTTCACTCTTTCCTGGAGGTTTTCGCTGTGCGTCCCGGATTACACACCGATCATTTTAGCAGAGATTATGGCAATCGGCCTTGCCCTATTAAAAATTCCTCGCAAAAGGTCAAACATAATTTTTCTACCAGACTCTTTTTTTGTTTTATTGTCACTGGAGTCAGCACGGGATGCTCTTTTGAGCCGGTAACAAAAGTATTTCATGTCAGGATGAGTGAAAGAAATACGCTTCATCTGAGTCACCGGTCACTGCGGCATTTTTCGAAATGAAGTGGCAGACGTTTTGGCTAAATCAGCTCTTGATGCCCCTGTTCAATGCACCATTCCTAATATTTTTTTCTATAATGTCCCGTTTTCAGCCTTATCAATACATAGCCTCCTCATACAATGATCTCTTGCTATCTACACCAGAATACCAACATCTCCCGTACTCAAGGAAAGTTCGATCATGTAAATCATGGTAGAGATAGGTAAGGCTGACTCTCATGAGATGCAGGATTCCCTGCCTAAATCTTAACTTATGCAGATGCGGGTTCAGCCCCACAAACCCTTGCGAGACTTGCGGTGAGATTGAAAACACTGAACATTTCCTTCTCGCTTGCCGAAGGATTTCACATCAGAGGAGGTTGCATTTAGAATTTCCAATAGCAATATTGGGATTTACGTTGTCGGTCCCGCTTCTGCTCTCCTTCGTTGCGAGTGCGAAAGGATTTGCGTTGCCTCAAACTTTTCAGTATTTTAGATGACTACATCCCAGCTGCGGACATAATTCCTTGCTATTTGTATTCCAAATTTTCAAACTTCCAAATTTGAACTTCATATTTTTTTACTTCGTTAAATTTTGTGATGTTAAATCTTAGGTTTTTGTTTCGTTGACAATTAATTGAATACACTAATTCAGTATCTGTAGGACATTTGGAAGTCCACACTGAACCCTGGCCAATCCCCCTTTCGTCGTTATATGCCATTTTAAAAGGAAGAAGCAGAAGGAGAAGAAGAAGAAGAAGAAGCTGCTCGCTGGCAACAGACTGTCGCTCGTCAGGGCTCTTCTTGACCCGAAAACGATTTTTCCCTCGCCGATAATCCTCTGAGTCCCGGGTTACTCCAACCAAGGTGCGTGTGCTGCCTGCCTCCTGGTCTCGTTTTTATGATTTGGATTCGCACCTATTTCAGAGACACAAGGTAATGGGCCGCGCTGACGTTCCCTTCGCGTGATGGCTCTGCTGTGGTATCTGAGTTTCTGATAAAACCTTCATGTCTTCGAATGATGAGTTGCAGTTCTCCGCATATCAGCAATGCCCCAGAATAGGTGTCAGCATCGGTATTGGTATGTGCGGTTCAATATACTGAAGCCACTTTAGGGTAAGAGAAAAGGTTGATTTACCTTCACGCCATCGTGGCAATATGTGCGATCCCCAAGATGGGGCGTAGTCTCTGGAATTGCAAAGATTGGATTAGGGCGCACCTCTTTGGTGCGCGTTCTGGCATGTCTCGGCGTTACCGTCGGCGTTGCCGTGTCGTTTGTAAGCACCAGCGTAAAGAAATAAATCAAATATATAAATAAGTAATCTCTCCACCGGGCATCGATTCTCCATCCCTTGGAAACCCAAGTCGAGCCGATTTTGCCGCACGCGGGATTTTTTAGATCTTTATTGCCTTTGAGGCTTTAGGATACAATGTAACAGAATGCTACAGAACAATACTAAAAGAGCAGTATGCAATAGAATATAGCACAATAACATACAATGAAATGTAATACAATATGTATATAAAATTTGCAATAATTGCCTGCTACACATCATCATGAAACATACATCATAAGTCTCCTTGTCCATCGAAAGCATGATAGTAGCGATGACAATGATGCTGAAATTAATGATAATGAGAAATATGAAATTAGCGATAATGACGCAGCACTTGTGATAATGAACATGAGAACAAGGGTGATGCACCTTATGCGCCAGGAGCGCTTAGGCTTTCACATTTCTGCAGTGTTGATTCCGCAGTGCTCTTGGAAGTTTAGAGCTCAGGTCTTTGGCGCCCGTTACTATGTTTCGCAGCAAGCAGTAACATAATCACCGGCGAGAATACAGTCTTTCATAACCGCCTCCGCTTTATGCTATTTTACCATAGGATAGAGCGTCAAGGAAAGATGTCCCAGTGACAAAAGCTTTGATGTGGTTTATTTAGGTTACTAATCAGAGGCAATAACAATAATAATTAGTTCACAAAACAGGAAAGGCGCAATACCCATCAGATCTACTCTGTGCAAAACTTAACCGCGCCGTAAAGGTTGGAAGGAAGAGGAAAGTGACAGCGAGATGAGTGAAAGAGGTGCAATAGCTGAGGGCTCCGTATTATTTCGACCACCTGGGGATCTTTACCGTGCACTGACTTTGCACAGCATAGGGACGCCTCATCGTTTTGCCGCCATCGAAACTTGAAGCCAGTAAATAGGTTTGCAGGAAAGCAAAGGCCAAATATAGGTAACTCGCGAAAGAGAACCCAGTTGGCATAGAATATGTGTGAAAAATAAAACGGTGTCTGTATTTGGACATGCGCGACTTGCTCTAATTCTATGGCTCGCTCTATCGAAAAGCTTCAACAGCTAAGGAGCTATGCTCAAATTTCGCATTACAAGTTATCGTAATCATCGGCATTTTTTTATGATATGAAGCTTTCTGTTCTGTATATTCACTTATAAACTGTGGTATATTTTGTAATCTTTCGTGGTAACAAGCTGAGGTTTCAACAAAGGTGTTTTTCTTAATTTATTGAAGATGTTCCCGTTGTTTTCTCTTTTGTGTCTTCTTCATCGAGTGTGGTCAACCGAACACTTGCTATACTTTGGGCATTTATAATGTGACAAACTTCGTAGAAGTATTTCGTAACACTGCACCCGATTCTGCTCACTAGCCTCAAACTGGGCCCCAATGGCGGAACTGACTCTGGATGATTACGACCCGATGCCCGACGACGACCTAATCTGCGCCATCTGCAGCTCGGTGCTACGGGAGCCGGTGAAGCGCCACTGCCGGCATATCTTCTGCCGCCAATGCATCGAGAAATGGGTTCGCACCGACAACAGCTGCCCCGTGTGCCGCGAGCGGGACATCGGAGTCTTCAATCCCGATCTTCCACTCGTTCAGAATAGGCAGAACAATCTGAAGGTAACTGCACCTGGTGGACTTAACCTTACTAAAGTACATTTTATTGTAAATATGCATGCTGGCTTAACATAGAAAGGACGGCGCAAATACCGTTTTTAAAGCGAATATTTATCGGCCATTTATTCCTTCTTATGTATTTTAGATTTTTAAGAAAAGAACAATGCACAGTAATGAAATCGATGCTCTGTACATGAATGGAAGCTGAGGATATCATGCCAGATGAACATGAAACTTTTCTTTTATCACTCTTCACCTTTCCAAACGATATTTATATGTCTCTGGGGTTTCTTTTACATGTGCTTTGCACTCCCGAGTTAACGACACAAAGCAATCAGTGGCTACGTTTGTGCGTGAGCCAGTACCTCAAAGGAGCGAAATAAATTACAATATGAGGTTAAAATTTTCAGGTCGCTCCAACTTTCCTGTGCAGAAGTGAAACAAATTGACCTGAATGAAATTTTTATTGCCATTGCTGGAGCGGGAATTGAACTTGTGGCTGCAATACTTATATGCATCCAATAGACCAGAGACGCCGGTTGGCTTAATAGGAGTCACTGTGAACGAAGCAAATCCATGATGCGAACGCAAATGACGAAATAGAGAATTTGCGTGCAAACTGTGAACAAACATAGATATAGAGACAAGACATGGTAGACGAACTTAGTTTCTAAAAGGGCACAATATGCTCATAAAAGACGAATTAGAGGCTCCGTCAAACCTCTTCTTTCAGTCAATTTACAGCAAGTGGGATGCGTTTCTTTGTGACGTATTCTTTGTACCTTTCGAGGACTTGCTTGTAGCCTTCTCGAACTGTTTTTCTGTCTGCCGTTGCCCTACTAGAATTGGAGCTGCTTGGTTTCATGGTCTACGATTGCATCTTCATCTTATTCACTCGACCAGTGCATAGAATGCCTATATATACGATTGCACGTTCAGATATGGCTCTACTATGAAACGTGACTAAATTGAACATTCAAAGAAATAATAAACAAATAATGCTTTCTAGAGACGGCGATTACAGGGAGAATCCTATGCGCTATTTGATACCTGGTCACTGCTGCCCCGTGAAGGCTGATGAGAGTGGTAACAAGCAGCGCATAAAGTGTTCGTTGTAGGCAGATCTGTTCTGCGCCAGTTGCTTTTGTGGGCAAGCTGTCAAAAAGTATAGCAACTAATATGCACTACTACTGTGGCTTAACATAAATGGTATATAGATTAGATCAAATCTTTCTTGGCTATTAGTGCAAACCTTCACGGCTGAAAGACAAAAGAGAGTTAGTACTATGAACCTTTGTTCAAGTTTTATTTTGTATAACTGTCCAGCATTATGGTGTACTGTCGTAATCAAGAGCGCGTTAATGTCTCGCGATTTGATGTTTTTGCAAAAAATGCGATATGTATTCCATGGAGTAAAACTTGTCTTGTGATCAGAAGCTTATCAAAATGTTAAGTTACCGTAGCAGCACTAATATGCAGAAAAATATTGGGAGCGTGTTGACAATTTCTAGCAGAGTCTCTAGATGCGTCCAGTAAACTGCCAACTTAAACTATTATTGGATGAAAGGTTGTGGTGCAGGATACATTGTTTCCAATGGATCCTTATTATTTTATATATGTGAAAGCTTTTGAATAACGCGTGTGTATATGCTTTATATATGCTTTAGTCATGATGAAACATATTTATATTGTAAACATGGGTGAGTATTTCAATGCACAGAATTGTTAATAGTCGCTCGAAGACATAAATTGGAATGCAAAAATATGTCAAAATTATATACAAATACTTTGTTTTGTTTTAATAAAATGAAATTAGAATGGGGTCTTAACATAACTGGACGCGGAACTCTGAATGCGTTCACATTCCCGCAAGGGAGCCTCATGTGCTCCGCTGTGATTCTTTTTTGAGATATCAATGTAAGCAATATGGCAGAGTATTTCGGCGCTGTTTATGGCGTTCAGGAACTCGAAAACAGTATAGATGAGTATTTTTGGTCCACTAAATTAAACTAGTTCAGAAGTGTGGGTTGTGGCACCCCATTCTCGTAACCTGCACTCAGTGGGTAAGTAGGGCCGGGCTATCAAAAGGGTGTATTATTTCCTCCGACCAGATGTTCACCTCTGCTGAGGTTAAAGGCTTAGGAAATAAGTGTCGTATTTGGTTTATGGTGTTTTACGTCCCAAAGAGACTCAGGCTCTCACAGATGCTGTAGTAGAGGGATGAGGAAATTTCTACCGCCCTGAGTTCTTACCACCCACAGGCACCGCAAACTTTACGAGTGCCTCAGCATTCGCCTCTGTCAAAAAGCTGCCGGCATTTGATCACGCGTCATCGGATTGAGCAGTCCAGATGCCCAAGCACTGAGACACTGCAGAGGGGACTTGGGAAAATTGTGTCTAAAGAACTCGTTTTGCTCCTGGCTCAGTGATTCTTTCCATTGTAAGACACTCCTAAATACAGCTCGTGCGGCAAAATGCAGATATGTCCCCTTCTTTAAATTGAAGTTATGGGCGTGTAGTATTCTGTCTGCCTCACATTCGGGAGGCACCAGCATCCATCCTAGGCTCCGCTGGTTACCCACCAGATTTCCAGTCGGATCAATACCCTCAGTCCTGATAATGTGCTTCTCAGAAGGCTTGGTAAAGGGTTCTGGACAATCTCGTCGCGATGAAGGATCCCGTAATGCGTTCCTTTATCAATTTCAAGTGTATAATTTGCACAAGCAGCCATTCTTCAACTGAAGCGTTGCCCCTGCATTGGCTATAAAGGAACAAATATGCGGTGGTCTGTGGATGGAGCGAACGCCTCGTATTCTGCAGGTACCAGTTGTGGTTCCTTAGCTGCCGGATATTCTCACGTTCTATCAATGAGCGCGAGATGTCCAGCAGCCAGTTTCGAGGCCTTTATAAGGTGTAGCGCTTGCGAACGGGCTCAGTAAAAATCGCCAATTTCTAGATCTTGCAAACTTTGAGAGTTTGTTATGTGTTTCAGGTTTTTGCTGATTGAAAACTAGGAGCAAACTATCAGTACTATTAAGCAAATTGTTAACATTTAATACACAAACAAACGACAGAACTCCGTAGCTTATATGCTTCAAAAATGTTAATAAACACCGATTGCTGCAGTCCGGATACCAAAGAAAGGCGAGGAGGTAGAAATTACGCTTATATTTTCTGATTTGTTTTTGAATGGGACTTACCTACCCTCCTTTTCGTTTTCAAAATGAGAAACTAATGCAGATGCACTATTGAACGCACTGAAATATTCTCTCTTGTTAATCGCAGGTGAAGTGCGGCAACGCCGGTTGCACTGCCCGCGTGCCTGCAGACAGCTACGCTAGCCATGCCAGGTTGTGCGAGTACCGCGAGCTGGGCTCTCCCAAAGAGGCACGTCTACTGAGGACCCCATAGAGGCAGCCGACACTGAAGCCAACGCTCGCGGCTTACTCGCGTGCGAAAAGGGCTGCGGGCTGATATTCACCTCCGAGCGTCTTCAAAAACCACAACTGTCTGGAGAAGCTCAGGCGCAAGCTTAATGGTGAATCTAACTCTTCACCTTGCATTTGTAATTTATTTGATAATACAAGTAACCGTTTATTTATTCGGTGACTTTTTGAAACGAGAAATATTATCAATCGTATTTTGCACTAAAGCAACCTTGTCCACACATCCTTTCGCGGGAGATGTAGATTGTATCCTTGACTCAAGCATTACCTTCAGCTCACGTAACTGGCACTGCTATGGTGAAGGAGTGAGTGGATAGATCCTCTGCTCCTCTTGGCACCTTAGATGTGTTCCGAGCCGGGAGACTTCAAGAAACTGCAACATACATAGCTGCTCATGTGGCACCCAGCAATAGCAGAACCAACGAGAAAACAAACATGCATTACTGACGCTATCAACTAGTCAAAAGATTTTGATGCTATGCTTTCCCCTCCTTCCTTTCCGCTTTCCTGCCTTATGCGAAAGTTCGTGTGTCATCAGTCTTAAATTATTTATTAATTGCTTACATGATTATATAAAGACAGATGTTGCAACCTCATGTATTTTTCATGGTTCATCCGTGATGATGAGCTTCCGACTCGGCACTGTTGTCACTGTTCCACATTCCCTCAATTTGTTCTGCTGGCATTACCTGCTATGGAAGTTTTGTTTTTCGAATACTGGATCATACAATTATGGAAACCATGACAAATATTACGAGGTGAAGGTTTGTTTGAGTTCAAAAAGTGTTGCGCAGTGAACGTTGTAACAACAAATGGCATTGGATTAGCTCGGCTATGCTAGGAGATAAGTAGCGAGAAGTACGTTTCTCCGGTTGAGCTTGTGGTCATGTATGTTTCGCAATAAGAGCCCTTGAGTATACACATATTTCATTCATTTCGCTTGAGAGAGACGAAGACGGCACGGGTCACATTGCACTTTCGGAACCTCGATAGCAGTGATCAGTCACACGAGGTGCCTTGAGATCCTCTTCCTTTGGTTCTCTTTGACTGAACTCTGCCATAGGCCCCATATATGCTCGGTCTATTACGCTCAGCAGTCGGGCATCGCAGTTTGGCAAACCGTTCCTCTTTATGCTCGGGCATTTCCGCTGCTTGCTTAGCGTTGTTACGCTCATTCTCCCTTTGCTGCAGCTTGCGCCACTGTTTATGCTCTGCCGGCGGCTGCGTTTCAATGGAGGCGAAATGGTAGGCGCTCGTGTGTTGTTCGACGTCATTGCACGTGAATGATCCCTAATCATGATCATCATCAGCCTACCTATACCCACTGCAGGGCGAAGGCCTCTCCCATTGTTCTCCATTTAACCCGGTTCCGTGCTAGCTGTATCTACTTGATCGCTGCGAACTTCTTTACCTGATCCGCCCACCTAACTTTCCGCCGCCCCCTGCTACGCTTGCCTTCTCTTGGAATCCAGTTTGTTACCCTAAGCGACCATCGGTTATCCTCTCTTCACACTACATGTCCTGCCCATGCCCATTTATTCTTCACAATTTCCACTAGAATGTCGGTAACTTGAGGTATTTCTCTGACCCACTCTGCACGCTTCCTATCTCCTAATGATTCCCCTACCATTTTTTGTTCCATAGCCCTCTGGGTTGTCCTCCACCTAAATAGAGCCCGCTTGGTTAGCCTAACGTTTCAGCCCTATAGGCGAGTACATGTAAGATGCGACTGTTGCACACTTTCCTCTTCAGCGATACCGGTAAGCTTGTAGTCATAATCTGCGAGTGGTTGCCAAATGGGCTCCATCCCGATCTTATTCTTCTAGTTATATCCTTTTCATGGTCCAGATCTGCGGTTACTACTTGTCCTAAGTAGACATATTCGCCTACTACTTAAAGTGCTTCGCTGCCTAACGTAAACTGCTGTTCCTTCCCGAGGCTGTTGATCATTCTCTTATTCTTCTGCATATTGATTTTCAAGCCCACCTTTCTACTTTTTCTGTCTAGGTCATCAATCATTATTAGCAGTTCATCCCCCGAGTTACTTAGCAAGGCAATGTCATCAGCAAATCGCAGATTACTGAGATATTCTCCATCTACCCTTATCCCTAACTGCTCCCATTCCAAGTCTGAATACTTCTAAGCAAGCTGTGAATAGTACTGGGGAGATTGTGTCTCCTTGCCTAACATCTTTTCTTATGGGAATTTTGTTTCTTTATGCAGAACTATGGTTGCAGTGCTGCCACTATATAAAACTTCCAGCACTCACGTACGGCTCGCCTAACCCCTGATTTCGCAATGCCTGCATCCCTGCCGAGGTTTCAACTGAGTGAAATGCTTTTTGGTAATAAATGAATGCTATGTATAAGGGCTGGTTATATTCCGAACATTTTTCTATCACCTGGTTGATAGTATGGATATGATCGATAGTAGAGTACCAATTTCGAAAACCTGCTTGATCCTTTGCTTGATTGCAGTCTGAGGTTGTTCTGATTTTATTAGCGATTACCTTAGTAAATACTTTACACGTAACAGACAGTAAGCTGATTAGTCTGTAATTTTTAAGGTCCTTAGAGTCCCCTTTCTTATGAATGAGGATAATGTTTGCATTCTTCCATGGTTTCGGAACCATCGATGACACCAGACACTGCGTATACAGTGTGGTCAGTTTTTTAGCACGATATCCCCCCCTCCCTTCAACAAATCCGTAGTTATCTGATCCTCTCCAGCTGAGTTCCCCTTTTTCATAGTTTCTAACGCTTCCTTGACCTCGTCCTTCGTCACAGGTGGAACGTCTAACTGTTTTTCCCTACCGCCAATCTCCATACGGTCCCGGCTGCTTTTTCTACTGTACAGATCTGTATAGAACTCCTCGGTTACATTGACTATCTTGTCGATATTCGTGATGACGTTGCCCGCCTTGTCCCTTATCGCATACATCTGGTTTTTGCCTATGCCCAATTTGTTCTTTACCGCTTTAAGGCTTCCACCGTTCTTTAAGCAAGCTCAATTTTCTCCATGTTATACTTCCTTATATCGACCAACGTGCGCTTATTTATTTGCTTTGATATCTCGGCCAATTCTATCTCGTCTGTTGGATTGGAAGCTTTCATACTCTCACGTTTCTAATCAAATCTTTCGTATCCTTAGACTTCTTGCCGGTATCTACTCTAACTATCCTACGCCTATTTCTACCGCGCACTCAGTAATGATATCTCTGAAAGTGTTGTACATTGCTTCTAGGGTAATGTCGCCATCCTGGGTTAGCGCTGAATATCTATTCTGTAGCGAGATTCTAAACTCTTCTGCCCTTCCCTTCACCGCTAATTCGTTAATGGGTTTCTTTCCTACTAATCTGTAGCGTTCCTTCTTCAGATTTAGGTTAATTCGGTACCTCACCATACTGTGGTCACTGCATCGCACTTTTCCGATTACCTCTACACCTTGCATAATGGCGGGGGTTGAACACAGTATGAAGTCATTTTCATTTTCGTCTCTCCGTTAGCACTTTTCCATGTCCATTTCCAGTTCTTCTGTTTGCTGAAGAAGCTATTCATAATTCTTAAGTTATGGCGCTGTGCAAACTCAACTGGCAACTCTCCTCTGCTGTTCCTAGAACCAATGCCATAGTCACCTACTGCCTGGTCTCCTGCCTGCTTTTTCCCTACCTTGGCACTGAAGTCGCCTATTAGTACTGCGTCTTTACTTTTCGCATTGCCGATTCTACATCTTCGTTAAATCTTTCAACTGCCTGGTCATCATAACTACATGTAGGTGCATAGGCCAGTACAACCTTGGGCTTATACCGCTTATTAAGCCTAATTACGATGCGTGCCAGCCTCTCGTTAAAACTATAAAATTCGTCGAGACCAACTCCTAGTTGTCGCCTCTCTGGTGAACCTCGATAACCCAGTGCATGGCCATCCTTCAGTACAATATATGCCGCATTCAGCCTCTTAACCTCACTAATTTCTATGAAATCCGATTTCATACCCCCTGGTTCCTCTACCAGCACTGTTAAACTAGCTTCACTAGCTAGGGTTCTAGCGTTAAACGTTGCCAGGGTCAGTTTCCAATGGCGACCTGTCCAGCGGAGCCTGGAATTCTTAGCACCCCCTGCTGCGTCACAGGTCTGACCGCTGCCGTGGTCAGTTGTTACGTAGCCGCTGGTGACTGAGGGCCGGGGTTTTATGGAACTAATCATGAGAGGTTTTATTTATTTTTATTTATTGATACTGCAATCCCAGTGTTGGGATTTTAGCAGGGTGGGAATACAAACTATGTAGTTTAACAAAACAGGCAAAAATAAACAATAATTACAGTGCAAGTTGAAGCTCTTCTGAACAATTAATAATAAAACCAAACATATACAACGCAGCAGTGAAATAACAAAAGCAATAAAAAGAAACTATTTTATATGTTGCGAGAACAACTTCAGTGATGGCTGCAGCACTTCATTGTTAGTGAGGTTATTCCAATCGGAAATAGTTCGTGGAAGGAATGAGTATTTAAAGCAGTTATTTCGAACGCGAAAAGGAGTTAAAGTTAGCTGGTGTCGTAGTCGGGTTGCGTATCCGGACGAAAAAACAAGCAAATCGGTGAGTTCTGATCTGTAGTGTCTTTTAATTAATTGGTACAGAAATTTAAGTCGTGCACAACGATTTCGCTCAGTTATTGTCGCAAGGCCAGCTTGAATTAAAAGGTTGCAACCAATTACTGCACCACGGTGGCCAACTCCTGTTCTGGTGAGGGAGTGCGTTGCTGGAGGTGTTCACCGGCATCAGGTCGCACCCCAAACCTGTTTGTAAGATTCCATCGACACGCGAAGTTTTTTTTTAATCCCGTGGATTATTGCGTGGCACCGGGATTTGAGCCCCGGTTCTCTTGTATGCGAGGCAGAAGTTCTGCCGCTACGCCCCTGCTGCACCCTCCTAATGATCCCTAGGTGATCGTAATTACTCCGTTGCTCTACACTACCGCTCCTCTTTTCTTCTTTCCACTTTTCCTCCCACCTTTCTCCCTTCCCTCAGAGCGCGGGTCAGGTCTGCACATAGCAAGTGTGACAGGTGCTGCACCTTTCTTTTCCTCTGAACCTACTTTTATTGTTATTATCATTATTACACTCTGCATCTTGGCATCACCGCTTGCCAAGGCGTTCTTCTTTTTGCTCCGGCATCTCTGCAACTCTGCATCTTATCGTCTCCGCTTGGCAAGACTTTCTTAAGACTCTTTGTTTGGGCGCCGCACCCCACTCGCGATGCAGCTGTCGTTTGGCGTATGAGCACTTGCGGTCAAACTGGCACACGACGAAATGCGATTCTGACTAGAGTAGCGCAGCTTTCGCTACATAAGAATGATACACCCAAAGTTGGAGCGTCATCGAGAAGTCTTTCTGAAACGAACGCTACACTGGCACGAAGTTTCGATTTCGCTTTGGCCGCACTCTGAGGAGTTACACAGCCGTTGACTAGCAACCGCGCCATGAGGAGCATGCCACGCGCTCGCAGCGACATTCGGAATAACGTCACACCGCGGGGTCGATGTCGGCATGAAAAAACAACAACAACTACAGCTGGAATCGAAGCTCCATCCCTCGAATTTCGAGCAAACGCTGTGCAAAATGCGCCACACCCAGAATCTTGTGTACCGCATCTCAATTCCCTTCTCCTGCGTGTTAATAATTGCAGTGATGATGATAGTCTTGTCAGCAGCGCATTTCAGACGAGCGTGTACTGAGCTTTGGATATGATAGGATTAGACTAGATAAAATTGACGGGATTGGATTGGACCCAATTTGAATGGTTTGGATTGAATTGGAAAGTATTGGATTGGATTGAATTTCACTGGAATGAAGTGTACTTGATTAAACTGGATCGGTGTACACTGGTTGGATGGTATTAGATTGTTTTCGTGAGGAGTGGGCAGCCCAGCACAAGGCACTATTGCTTTTGATACGCATATTCTGGCCACCGCGAATTTTTCCTTCAGCACTCACAAATAAGCTTTCCAAACGCCATGTTGAGCTGTTTTTCTGAACAATTGGGTGTAAATGTTCCTTCTGTACTGATTCTCATTATGGAATTGAACGGTGGAATGTTGGAAACTATTTTTCACATTCATGCCAAATAGTTTAGCTTGACGATGATGCACTGGCTGCCAGGCGCACTGAAATTTGCCAGCAGTGCCTTCAATCCGCCACTAAAGCACCTGGTGCATGTACAAAGGGTACACGGGATAGGACACGAGATAAAGAGCGTTTTAATCCAGAAATGTACTCCTTCAGTGACATAAAAGTGAAGCTTTGGCCCAGATTAGCATAGACCATTATCCAAGGCTTACACTGCAGAGAGAATACTGTACCAGGCTGTACTCTCGCTGGCTTCGCGTTGCTCTCCGCCGTCTATACTGAGCATGTGCGAGGAGCGAGTAATGTCACTGCGCGCAAGTAGCGACCCTAGCCGTCGCCGCAGGGGGGTCGAGGATGATACCAGCTATGATGACTTGACCAAACATAAAGAGAAGAAAGCTTTGCCAAGCGGAGACGCCGAGAGCAGAGCGAAATAAATAAGCGAGATCTACGGAGTAGTTTAAACCGCCTGGAGATCTTTAACGCGCAGTGATGTCAACGTTGACTGACAAAGCATAGCACACTGACTTCTCTCCATTTCGCCTTCATGGAAACGCAGCCGCCGGCAGAGCGTAAAAAGCGGAGCAAAGCAGCAGCAAAGAGCGACTCTGAGCAAGACGGCGATGAGAGCAATGAAGATGCCCGAACAGAGAGGGGGACGGTTTGCCAAACGGTGATGCCAGACTGCCGAGCGTAATATACCAAGACATAATCGCCGAGACGGGGGCTATGAGAAAGTTCAGTGAATGGGAATCAACAGAAGGGGATCTGACTCTCATTGCTAAACTAAGATGACCACAACAAGCTATGCAACGGAAACGTACCTCTCGCTACATATATCATGGCATAACTGAGCCGGATGATATAAAAGTGAAGAAGTGAGCGAAAAAATTATCAATGGCTTAGCTCAGCTATGCCAGGGAAACGTACTTCTCGCTACGTATATCTTGGCATAGCTGAGCTAAGACAGTGCTAATTTGTTTTCTCACTTCGCTTTTATATCATCCAGCTCACAAATTTCCTCTCTTCAGGTTTCTTTTGGCTACTCTTAGTAGCTAGAGTTGACCATGCAAGAATTTCCCTACCTTTGATATTCCCTTGTTGCAGCAGTGATGATGTACTGATGACCTACAATAATATTGGCGGTTTTAGCGAAAGCTCTTTCAGAATAGTTTTTGCACGATTTCGCAAGGCTACAAACGATTTGATGGTTGTAGCTATGGTTATGAATGAGATTGCTTTATAAGTACTCGCGATAGCGTATGTAATACCACTTTTCTTTACGCGCTTGTTTCCATATTTTACTTGAAGGTAATTTTTGGGGAACGAAAGCACCCTAACCACTCAAGTTGATTCACATTTAACAAGACAATACCTGAAGTTCCTCACAGAGTAGTATAGCTAACGCGATAATACCCCTTTGTTGTCACCCTATACTCCCGGACAACTTCTGGCTATGCAGGCAGAGCTTCAGTCGAAAACGTCATCTCACTGCACAGTGTAATATAGTCCCTTCGTAAAGGTCGAGGATCGTTATTTAGGATATTACTTCTTTACGGGATTTTTCACGTTAATATTATGTCACTACTCTATTACGACGCAAGGAAGGAGGAGGAAACAACTTTATTTAACGCATTACATTAAGCTTTTAGAATGTGCTGGGCCAGGGTCACCAAGGCCAACTGATCTTGCAGCTGGTCAGAGGCTAACCAAGCCCGCCACGTTGGGGGAGGAGGGTGTGGAAAGTGAGGAGATTGGAGGGCGACAGGGCATGAAAAGATGCAATGCTCCAAGTTTGCATAGTGTTCTGGGCAATTTGGGCATGCAGGGAAATATATGATTCTGTATTGAAAAGATCGGGCAGGAGTAAGCAGTGTATTTAGTGGTATGCGTCTAAAAATGCGGATTTGCGTGGTAGTGAGAGATTTATCAGGAAGAGGAAGTGTACGGAGAGTTTCTCTAATGTTGTCGTAGTGAACGTTGATTTCTTTTTTGTAGTGAAGAGTAGTGTCCCACGTTGGTGGATAAGGCCAGGGAATCCCAGGCGCCCGGTGTTGAAGTTCGCGGGCGAGGCGATGCACTAAGCTTTTGCAACGTTATTTCAGTCCATTTTGAAATGAATGCTGTACACTGAGCTAAATGGGTGGCTGCGCCATATCGTGGGAATCACCCGAAGTGTATGTTGGCTGCTTCTGCTGCGTCTTCGCGCCGGTTTCTGCACGCTTTCGCAGTGCGCTTGAATCAAGTTCACTTAAAGCCTTAAGGATTCTAAAGAAAGTTATTTCTGCGTTTTAGCCTGCTCAGGAACTTTAATTTAGAACAAAGGTTTAGCAAAAGACGAAACCATAACTCAAGTAGATATTCCAGAAATACATGGTGTAACACCGTGACGGAAGCTCCGCGCCCGTGGACTTGGCTGTATAGCCAGAAATAGTTTCGCTTGAATCTGAACTGTGTGGCTGACATCTATGGTGAACAAATTACTTGTGAATAAAACTTAATTCAGCCAACTTAAGATCTCGTCGTGCTTCAAAGAAACGCAAGATGGAAGATATCCCTCGTTTTTATAAAAGAAGTAATGAAAAAGTTTCCTGCCCTGCTGGCCTTATATAGGAACGAAATAGGACGCTGCAAAATTTACACTGAGTTTTTCCCTGATGCACAACTATATGAAAATTCGCTACCATAAGGGTGGACAGAATTCACTCAAGTCTCTAGCGATGCGATACTTGAGCAACTTTAAGTGCGGTTGTCCCTCTGAACAGAACAATACTGAAGACAGCAAACGACATTTTTCTGAGATAAAAATGTGAGAGCGAATACAGCCCTTGTAAGTTATATAGCGCAAAAGGTATCAGCAACCACAACATGAACAACGCTCCCGTAGCGAGATGACGCCGAGGTTGGCTTACTTGGCCCAGGCCCACTTGAGAATCATGTCATGCTATAAGAATGCTATAAGAATAAAGGATCGCCTTTTTCTGTCGTAATGTGCACCGAGTACTGAAGTGTACTTTATCTCACGTTAATTGGACACGATGAAGTGGCCTTGTATTAACAAGACTGAACTAAATTTGAACGCCGTGTTAGGTTTGAGGAGCAGCAGCAAGTTGGAATACTGCAAGAAGCATCGAGAAGGGCGTGGGGAAAGGGACAACATGATGCGATATGTCTTTACCAGCATGTACTTCGTTAGGTACGTTGAGTCCCAGAGAATACCTATAAACACATTTTAGCATTTCAAGTTGCGAGAAAACGTTTACTGCATGTCTGATTCCGTTCAGAGTTTGTAACATTGGCGAAATTATGTGCTTCCCGTCGATGTGGTTCAGTAAATACAGCACACAACTGCCGCCACTGAGAACGCAGGTTTCAACTGTGTCCCGCCGCCGCTTTCCGATGGAGAGGAAATTGAAGGCCCCTGTGTGGCCTTCTATGAGTGCCCCCTAAATATCTCGATCAAAAGCTTTCAAACACTACATTACGGCGTCTCTCACAGCTGAAACCACGTTCAGATGGTAAATGCTCTAACACATTGTGCTGGTTGTCATAAAGAATTAGTTCGTGGGAAGACAAATGTTTAGTAAAATACAGTGGTTGTTTCCTGTAAATGCCTTATCTCTATTAAAGAGAAGCTGAAATGCTTTTTTTGTCATCTTCCCGAGATGTGCAAAATATAATATATGAAAGCTGTAGATTAAGCTACAAAATGTTTTCGCGCTACCATATAAAGTTATGACGTACTATACTATTAAATTGGCGACAATTCTCCGGCTTCTCCTCACAGCAGTGTAGCAGCATGGTGAAACGAGACAAAAACGTCATTACTGGTTACGTTTAGGGTTTCAACATGTTTAGCCCAATTCATTCTGCGAATTACTCGATTCCTCCGAATGACGCCTCGCGACCTTTACCTTAATTGGCTTCGGTCTTTTTCCTCAGAGCAAACGTTTCCGCGTTGAAAATACATCATTTTCAGACATGACTTCATCACAGGTGTCCCCACTTGTCGCCGTGTACTGCGGAGAAAGCTGAATGCTGAAATAGTATTTTTAGCGATTCTGTAGTGAATTTAATTTACGCATAACGGCTTGAGATTAATTAACTTTAGCCTTCACCCATTCGAGTAAATAAATTTAGTAGAATTTTTAAATCTCTTCTGCTTCCCTTTAAAGATAGTTTCGTCTCTGTTGTGTTTGCAGAGGCCACTATGGAACGGAAAGTCTTTCAGCGGAATCTCCTGACGGTCACCCAAGGGCTGGCAGAAATTCTTGAACTACTACGAAGCCTGCAATTGTACAATTGTTTTTAAGGCAATAATGACCACACTTCTTTAAGCGGTTCGTAGCGCCAATACCTTGGCAGCGTGTACGTGGCCAGTAAACAAACCCGTCTCCAAAAGGTGTTTCTCGGGTCTCCTTTGCGACAAATCGACAATGGCGCTTCTTGAATCTCCACCCATTTACAGTTCACTGTAAGACGATTTTTATCTGTCCCTTTGTGATTTGTGCCAGCGGTCCCTTCATGTTGTTGGCAGCGTAGGAAATTACATTACCTCCTTAGTGTTCAGTGATCGTTTGAGTAAATTTCCATGAAACGAGGCCGAAGTTCCGTATGCCAAGGAAGATTAGAATTCGTGTTGCAATGGTGAAATTAAATAAAATAAATAAAACAAGTTTGAACGAGTGATAATCAACGCTCTTTTTTTCCACAAGTACCCAGAATACTCATTTGGAGGCGGTATTACAAAGGCGCACACCAAACACACTAAGAACAAATTGTGAGTGTTCAGAGTACTGCATAACTAATAATTATAACACCACGCAAAAAAACAACGCCAACACAGCGAAACAAAATTAATGCTCGCTAAAGGAGAGAGAAAGATATCCTCAGAAAGCTACTATCCGAAGGAGTTTGAAAATTTCACACCTGGTACACTGAATGCAGAAAGTAGCCCACTGTAAGAAAAACTGCTCGAAATTTGTTGGAGGCACTCAGAACTCTCTGAAGTAAGGTCAGGCTTAAGACTTTCCTTCAACTGTTTGCACTCATTTGCCGCTTTTTCAGACAACAGCTTTTTCTCTTTTTTTTTAATGTTTCGCTCCGTTCTCTCTTTTTTTTCTAGGTCTTTTTGCTTTTTGCGGATTCCACGTTTTTTTTCCCTTCATTGTTTTTGCTGTTTTACTGTTTTCATTAACAGAACTTGAAGATGGTCTAGATGTTGCAGTGTAACTTCACGAAATGTAAACGCGCACAGGAAGACACACTCTCGAGTGCAGACTACCCAGCGCGTGTCCTGTGTCGTCTTCACTGATTGTCGTGCCGTCCTGTGTCGTCTTCTTTTGTACTTTTACTCTTTGTCAAGTTACTGTATTTTCTTTAATAATCTTCCTGCTTTACTGTTCACTGATTGTTTTTTTAATTGCAATGCAAATATGAGGCTTGATGAAGCTTTTCTGCTTTTCTGCATGGGTTGCACAGTTTCGAACTTTTTGCGCCACTTCCACGTCTCTGGCTATTTTGACGTCTACGCAGGATATCGATGTCTATTGCTCTTTCGACGTCGAATTCACTTATCTGGATGTAAATAATCAACTAACTACTCCACATCAACAAAATTTGTGCATGAAGATATTTTCATCCTACACCTCATAAAGCAGTTATTTTGCTCATAAATTACTTTACTCTTCGAGAGCTACAGTGTGACACCCTCTTCTGACGGACATTGTTTTAGCACTCTGTTAGCTTTAAAGGCCGCCGCATTAATAAATTTTGGAAAGACGAAACATGCATTAGAATGACATTGAGCAAACGTAACTAACCCCAAAATCACATGGATGGAGGATTTAGCCAAATTGACTGCAGGAACTTCAGTGGCAATATCAAATGGTGAGTTGTTGCACTCCGATATTGCGACGTTGTAGCGTATGGTTCTGGTTAGTTGGTTAGATAGTTATATAGGGTTTATCGCGCATAATAAACAACGGCTATCATGCGCTGAACTCACGGTTAGATGTATGGATTACTGTATTTGCCCTGAAAAATTGGATTTCTTGAGAAATGTAAAACATTTGTGAAAAATGATCAAGTGGATGTTCTCCTAAATTCAGTCCTGGATAAAATAGTTGATTATGACTATAAAAAAACAGGTTTAGATGTCTGAATTACTATACTTGCCGAAAAAAAATATTTTTCTTGTTTAATGTTTAAAATTGTGAAAATTGAAAGTGCATGTTCTCCTAAAAGCAGTGTTGGATGAATTAGTATGTGCTGACTGTAAATTAAAGTAAAATATTTTTCGCTCAGATCCTCGAGATATTTGCGTGCAAATAAATGTTTACTTATAGTTAGCTCATCACCACAGAATTTACATAGTTGTTTGTCTTTCTTTGTTAGTAAAACATTGTGCGTACGATCTGTGTGCCCTATATTTAGATGACATAGAACTACATCTCAATTCTTGATGTTTACATGGTTTCTGCTCTCTTAATGTTGTCTTCATATATTGGCACTTGTGTTTTGTTTCATTTTTTAAGCAGCCTGTTACTTGGTTCTGCAAGATGACCGAGGTTCAAATCACTGTGCTGGGCAATTATCCACCCGATAAAAAAAAGAAATATCCGCCTGTCGATGGAATTGTATAAACAGGTTTGAGATGCGCCCTGATGACGGTGAACATCTTTAGGAACGCCCTCCTTCACAAGAAAATGAGTCGGTCACCCTGGTCCAGTAATTGGTCGAACTCTTCCATGAATATTTCTATAATACCTCTGTTCTCAGTCACCAGCGGCTGCGGAGCAACTCACCACAGCGGCGGTCAGACCTGTGACGCAGACAGGGATGCTAAGTATTCCTGGCTAAGCTGGAAAGGCCGCCATTGGAAGCTGACCCTGGCAACGTTTAATGCTAGAATCCTAGCTAGTGAAACTGATTTAGCAGTGCTGTTAGAGAAACTAGAGGTTATGAAATGGGAAGTACTAGTGCTTAGCGAGGATAGGAGACCGAATGAGGCATATACTGGATTGAAGGACGAGCATGTACTGTGTTATCGAGGTTGACCGGAGGGGCGAGAACTAAGAGTATATTTTCCTCTTTCTACCTGACGTAAAACCCCGCTGATAATGTGTTGGCGAAGAGGATTCTGCACGCTAAAAACGGCCATACGCGCAGGACATAAGAACATTTCTGAGTGCTTGGTAATCAGAGGTTTTGTATAAGTGTTCACGGAATGAAACTGTTTCTCCGAAGATAGATTCTTCAGTTTGTTATTTTGGAAAGCTACGTGGGGGGGGGGGGGGGGGGGGACCTCGTTTGACAATTGTTGTATGCTCTGTACTGAAGGCCTTCGTATAGCATGCAATGAAGAAAATGTGTATTGGTGGAGACAGGTGCTTCGATTTTATTGTTGCTGAAGAATACATAATGATCATGAGTATTACCTCCGTAACAGTCATTTGAGCAGAAGTAGAAATAACCTGAATATTAGCATGTTCATTTGTCACCAGTAAGTCACCTAGTTTATTCGTGCTGTGCAGCCCGAAATACTGGGCAATATGGTTAAGATGTAGGAGATTTTATCGAGAGGTAAGAAAAAGACGTCATAATACAATCTCCCTAAAGCTTCATAATTTTATCCAGTACTGCGGCAACATGGCATCAATAAATGACATGATCCACCAATGGCCCAAGATGCAGTGCACATGTTAAAATGCCGGCTGTCTCTGGCCCAGCTCAAATCACTTTATTAAAGATACAATACAAATACACATTATGTAACCTCCAGTATCTAAGCAGAAGCACTTGTCCTCACAAAAGCTGCCGAGGGCATGCACACATCATATACACAGTGTGCCGTTTCCAAAAATAACTTGCAAATCATGAATGTTTATAGAATATGTGTCACATGGCATATCCAAGCACATGAACATGGGGAATAACATGGTGAAATTACAAACGTATTTATTTCTAAAGACTGCATGCAATATATATATCGCGTGTCTTCTACTCTTCCACATGGCCAGATAGAAAAGAGCAGAAAAAATGCTATTGTTTGTGCCATCATTTCATAGACATTGTAAAAACAAGGCAGTGATATCCAGTGCATTAAAAAACTAGCACATATAATTCACTAGGCAGAAATCAAGTAGCCTTCCCTATATGACCATTCACTTATCTTGTAAAGGAGCACTGAACAAGGGTAAAGGGGGTAAGCCTTAGTTCGCAGGTTGAGCCAACGTCTCGACAAGTGGACTTGTCTTCGTCTGGGCAAAGCGATCATCACTGGCAGAGGTTTAATTATGCTTTTGCTTCCGAAGAAGAAAAGCTTGGGAGGGGGAGGATGCTTGCGAAGAAAGTAGGTCATGGAGTGAAAAAAATGTTTTTGCAGTAGGTATTTATTATCCTGGAACCATGGATCCTGTGGCCGGCAGAAGAAATAAAAGTGGCAGAACCAGGAACAACCACAATGCCGGGCAGATCAATAGTCACTACTTAAGCAAGTTTGGTGCATCTACACCTTACAAAGAAATGAACATAGCTAAGGGAGATAATTCTTAAAACTTTCTGCAAAAGGAGTAGGGGGAGAGAAGGACAAAGAAACAGAATAATAACTGCACAGTGAACCACAACCGACATGCATAAGAGAGGTCGAGGGCAAACTCAAGTAGCAAGTTATAAGGAGGAAATGTGTTTGGAGAACCATCTGCAGCTTGCTATAGCGGAGGGGAATAGAGTGTACATCTACTGTGAATAAACTGTATAATTCGCGCTATGTGGGATTTGTTTTACCGAATAGTTATGATGCAGAGGGGATATACTTAAGGGATTCTAACATTAATTCAGAGATATTTATTCCTGCTGGTTGCAATGTTCTAAATTGATGAATTAGATATGCCTTTCTATGTTTTTTGTCCGTTGCAGATTTAAAGCTTGACATGAGAATATATAATTCAATTTCTTCGAACTTTTGGGCTTTGTGATTGAAATGCTGGGAAGTTGCTATCAGAAGGTATTTCCCTGTGTGTCCGATGGCCATTAGGCCTTATGTTCATTGGTTGCCCTGTCTCTCCGATGTGCGGCTTATGACACAAAGAGCATTCTAGAAGGTAGACAATGTTTGAAAATGTGCACATAAAGCCTGCTTTTATGTGAAAAGTAAAATCGCTTGCATTACTTTTTAAAAATGGGGTCTTTTTGTATATGACTGCACGTCTTACATCTAGGTAGAGAGCAAGAATGTGGTTGTGTTGGATGCTTGTTGTTGAGTTTCGAATGTACTAGAACACCTCTGAGGTTTGCGTTACGTTTGTGTGTTACACTTACAAACATAAAATACAAACTTAACGCAAACCTCAGAGATATTCTAGTACATTCTGTCCTCTATAAGTATTCCACCTATTTTCGACCCACTCGACCAACTCGACCTATTTAACTCCACTACTGCTTTGCGCCATGGTGAATGCCGCGGGAGTATCCAGCCAATCGCATCTCTTCTGTACTCTGAGGAACCTGACGATGCGCCGCACTCTGGTGTGACTGCGATCAGCCCCCTTCACCTTCACCGATTCTGGAATTTGGCCAAAATATTTTTTTGTGGCTGCCCAAAATATAAGCTGCATCCTTTGCTGCCTTTAGAGTGACGTGCGCTGCGCCTCTGCATAAGGCTTTCACAGTCAGTCTCCACCACTGTTCTTTATTTGGAGGCCCACATTCCGGACCCTAACTCCGGTTCCCGCCTCCTAACTGTCAGAACAATCTTGCGGTCATATGAGGCTACTCCCTGTGTGGCTATACCTATTTTTGTGTACAACCCGGCCCTTCTTACTCACCGGTGGCCAAGGTTCCGCATGCTCCAGGTTATTTTCACGCAAAGAATTTTAACAAAAGGTAAACGACTTGCGCAAAAAGTAGATGAAGAAAGAGACGTGACAACAAGACAGAGCGCACTGTGTCTTGTTGTCGCGTCTCTTTCTTCATCTACTTTTTGCGCAAGTCGTTTACCTTTTGCTAATATGAACCAACTCGCCCAGAAGAGAGTACTTAAAGAATTTTAGCAAACATGATTTAGACCTCGGTACTCTGACTCCTACTGGTTGCTCAACGTCCATTGTCGATATCAATTTTTATACTATACTTCCATCTTATGTGAAGCACTTACCTTCAAGTCTAATAAACAGTCTCCTATCTGATAACCTTGAGAAGTTCTCCGATCCCACTGTAATCGTCACTGATGCATCTGTGACTGCGTAAAAAGGAGCGATTGCAATTTTTTCAGACTCTTTCCTTTAGGTTTCCGCTGTGCGTCCCGGATTACAGACCAATCATTTTAGCAGAGATTATGGCAATCGGCCTTGCCCTATTAAAAATTCCTCGCAAAAGATCAAACATAATATTTCGACAAGACTCTCTGTTTTGTTGTCACTGGAGTCAGGACGGGATGCTCTTTTGAGCCGGTCAATAAAGCATTTCATGTCAGGATGAGTGAAATAAATACGCTTCATCTGAGACCCCTGTCACTGCGGCCTTTTTCGAAACGAAGTGGCAGACGTTTTGGCTAAATCAGCTCTTGATGCCCCTGTTCTATGCACCATTCCTAATATTTGTTTTTTTGTAATGTCCAGTTTTCGGCCTTATCAATACATAGCCTCCTCATGCAATGATCTCTTGCTATCTACACCAGAATACCAACATCTCCCATACTCATGGAAAGTTCGTTCATGTAAATCATGGTAGAGTTAGGTAAGGCTGACTCTCATGAGATGCAGAATTCCCTGCCTAAATTTTCACTTATGCAGATGCGGGTTCAGGCCCACAAACCTTTGCGAGACTTGCGGTGAGATTGAAAACACTGAACATTTTCTTCTAGCTTGCCGAAGGATTTCACATTAGTGGAGGGTGCATTTAGAAATTCCAATAGCACAATTGGGATTTACGTTGTCGGTCCCGCTTATGCTCTCCTTCGGAGCGAGTGCGAAAGGATTTGCGTTGCCTCAAACTTTTCAGTATTTTAGATGACTACATCACAGCTGCGGACACAATTTCTTGCTATTTGTATTCCAAATTTTCAAACTTCCAAATTTTTAGCTTCATAGTTTTTTCCTTTCGTTAAATTTTGTGATGTTAAATCTTAGGTTTTTGTTTCATTGAGAATTAATTTAACACACTAATTCAGTATCTGTGGGACATTTGAAAGTCCACACTGAACCCTGGCCAATCCCCCTTCGTCGGTATATGCCATTAATCAAGGAAGACGCAGAAGAAGAAGAAGAAGAAGACGAAGAAGAAGAAGAGCTTCTCGCTGGCAACAGACTGTCGCTCGTCAGGGCACTTCTTGATCCGAAAACGATTTTTCTCTCGCCGATCATCCTCTGAGCCTTGGGTTACTCCAGCCAAGGTGCGTGTACTGCCTCCTGGTCTCGTTTTTATGATTTGGATTCGGACCTATTTCAGAGACACAAGGTAATGGGCCGCGCTGACGTTCCCTTCGCGTGATGGCTCTGCTGTGGTATCTGAGTTTCTGATAAGACCTTCATGTCTTCGAATGATGAGTTGCAGTTCTCCGCATATCAGCAATGCGCCAGAATAGGTGGCAGCATCGGTATTGGTATGTGCGGTTCAATATACTGAAGCCACTTTAGGGTAAGAGAGAAGGTTGATTTACCTTCACGCCATCGTGGCAATATGTGCGATCCCCAAGATGGGGCGTAGTCTCTGGAATTGCAAAGTTTGGATTAGGCGGACCTCCTTGGTGCGCGTTCTGGCATGTCTCGGTGTTACCGTGGGCGTTGCCTTGTCCTTTGTAAGCACCAGCGTAAAGAAATAAATCAAATATATGAATAAGTAATCTCTGCACCGGGCATCCATTCTCCATCCCTTGGAAGCCCAAGTCGAGCCGATTTTGCCGTACACGGGATTTTTTAGATCTTTATTGCCTTTGAGGCTGTAGGATACAATGTAACAGAACGGTACAGAACAATACTAAACAGTGCAGTATACAATAGAATATAGCACAATTTTATACAGTGAAATATAATACAATATGATATAGTAGTTTGCAATAATTGCCTGCTACACAGCATCATGAAACATACATCATAAGTCTCCTTGTCCATCGAAAGCATGATAGTAGCGATGACAATGACGCTGCAATTAATGAATGGCAATTATGACATTAGCAACGATAATGACGCAGCACTTGTGATAATGAACATGAGAACAAGGGTGATGCATCTTATGCGCCAGGAACGCTTAGGGTTTCACATTTCTGCAGTGTTGATTCTGCAGTGCTCTTGGAAATTTAGAGCTCAACTCTTTGGCGCCCGTTCTTTGTTTCGCAGTAAGCATTAACATAATCACCGGCGCAAATACTGTCTTTCATAACCGCCTCCGCTCTATCCTATAGTACCATAGGATAGAGCGTCAAGGAAAGATGTGCCAGTGACAAAAGCTCTGATGTGGTTTAATTAGGTTACTAATCGGAGGCAATAACAATAATAATTAGTTCACAGAACAGGAAAGGCGCAATGTCCATCAGATCTACTCTGTGCACACCTTAACCGCGCCGTAAAGGTTGGAAGGAAGAGGAAAGGGACAGCGAGATGAGTGAAAGAGGTGCAGTAGCTGAGGGCTCCGTATTATTTCGACCACCTGGGGATCTTTACCGTGCACTGACTTTGCACAGCACACGGACGCCTCATCGTTTTGCCTCCATCGAAACTTGGAGCCAGTAAATAGGTTTGCAGGAAAGCAAAGGCCAAATATAGGTAACTCGCGAAAGAGAACCTAGTTGGCACAGAATATGTGTGAAAAAAAAAAAAACGGCGTCTGTATTTGGACATGCGCGACTTGCTCTAATTCTATGGCTCGCTCTGTCGAAAAGCTTCAACAGCTAAGGAGCTATGCTCAAATTTCGCATTACAAGGTATCGTAATCGTCGGCATTTTTTTTTATGATATGAAGCTTTCGGTTCTGTATATTCACTTATACACTGTGGTACATTTTGTAATCTTTCGGGGTAACAAGCTGAGGTTTCAACAAAGGTGTTTTTCTGAATTGATTGAAGATGTTCCCGTTGTTTTCTCTTTTTTTCTTCTTTATCGAGTGTGGTCAACCGAACACTTGCTATACTTTGGGCATTTATAATGTGACAAACTTCGTAGAAATATTTCGTAACACTGCAACCTATTTTGCTTACTATAGCCTCAAGCTGGTCCCCAAAGACGGAATTGACCCTGGATGATTACGACCCGATGCCCGACGACGACCTAATCTGCGCCATCTGCCGCTCGGTGCTGCGGGAGCTGGTGGAGCGCCACTGCCGGCATATCTTCTGCCGTCAATGCACCGAGAAATGGGTTCGCACCGACAACAGCTGCCCCGTGTGCCGCGATCTGGACATCGGAGTCTTCAATCCCGATCTTCCACTCGTTCAGAATAGGCTTAACAACCTGAAGGTAAGTGCACCTGGTGCACCTAACCTTACTAAAGTACATTTTATTGTAAATATGTACCTGGCTTATCACAGAAAGGATGGCGAAAATCCCGTTTTTAAAGCGGATATTTATCGGCCATTTATTCCAACTTATGTATTCTAGAATTTTAATTTAAAAAACCTCTTCTTTCAGTCAGTTTACAGCAAGTGGGATGCCTTTCTTTGTGACGTATTATTTGTACCTTTCGAGGACTTGCTTGTAGCCTTCTTGAACTGTTTTTCTGTCTGCCGTTGCCCTACTTGAATTAGAGGTGCTTGCTTTCGTGTTCTACTATTGCATCTTCGTCTTATTCGCTCGACCAGTGCATAGAATGCCTATATATACGATTGCACGTGCAGATATAGGTCTACTATGAAACGTGACTAAATTGAACATTCAAAGAAATAATAAACCACTAATGCTTTCTAGAGACGGCGATTAGAGGGAGAATCCTATGCGCTATTTGATACCTGGTCACTGCTGCCCCGTGAGTGCTGACGAGAGTGGTAACAAACCGCGCATAAAGTGTTCTTTGTAGGCAGATCTGTTCTGCGCCAGTTGCTTTTGTGGGCAAGCTGTCAAAAATTATAGCAACTAATATGCACTACTACTGTGGCTTAACATAAAGGGTATGTAGATTAGATCAAATGGTTCCTGGCTATTAGTGCAAACCTTCACGGCTGAAAGACAAAAGAGAGTTAGTACTATGAACCTTTGTTCAAGTTTTATTTTGTATAACTGTCCAGCATTATGGTATACTGTCGTAATCAAGACCGCGTTAATGTCTCGCGCTTTGGTGCTTGTGCAAAAAATGTGACATGTATTCCATGGAGTAAAACTTGACTTGAGATCAGAAGCTTATCAAAATGTTAAGTTACCGTAGCAGCACTGATATGCAGAAAAATATTGGGAGTGTGTTGACAATTTCTAGCCATAGATGAGTCCAGTAAACTGCCAACTTAAACTAATATTGGATGAAAGGTTGTGGTGCAGGATACGTTGTTTCCAATGGATCCTTATTATTTTATATATGCGAAAGCTTTTGAATAACGCGTGTGTATATGCTTTAGTCATGATGAAACATATTTATATTGTAAACATGGGTGAGGATTTCAATGCACAGAATTGTTAATAGTTGCTCGAAGACATAAATTGGAATGCAAATATATGTCAAAATTATATACAGACATTTTTTTTTTGTTTCAATAAAATGAAATTAGAATGGGGTCTTAACATAACTGGACGCGGAACTCTGAATGCGTTCATATTCCCGCAAGGGAGCCTCATGTGCTCCGCTGTGATTCTTTTTTGAGGTATCAATGTAAGCAATACGGCAGAGTATTTCGGCGCTGTTTATGGCGTTCAGGAACTCGAAAATAGTATACATTAGTATTTTTGGTCCACTAAACTTAACTAGTTCAGAAGTGTGGTTTGTGGCACCCCATTCTCGTAACCTGCACTCAGTGGGTAAGTAGGGCCGGGCTATCAAAAGGGTATATTAACGCGGTAGCGTTAAGGAGCTCGTGTCGCAGAAAAGCCGGTGTCGTCTGCGTCGGCGGCGTTGGCCGCGAGCGATAAATCCCGGCATGCACTTCATAAATAAAAAGCAACTTCCAAGATGGGCTGAGCTGTCACCACCTGAGCGCAACTATTAGGTTATCGAACGGGAATGCCTCGAACTTGTTTGGTCATTGACTAAATGTCGCCCTTATTTGTTCGGGATGCCCTTATGTGCAGTGACAGACCACCATGCCTTGTGTTGGTTGTCGTCACGTAAGGACCCTACGGGGCGCTTAGGTTGCTGAACCTTGCGCTTACAGGAATACACATTTGGTATTGTCTGCCGATTGCATCAAGACGCTGACTGTTTGTCCCGCCATCCCGCCGATCTTCCTTGGATACTTCACTGTACTGGGGCCGACTTACGGACTCCGCTCACAATTATGTGAGCCTGACGTCAAAATGATGGGCGCGTGACGCAGCATTGATACGTCAATCGTGACGAAGTACGAAATCGTCCAATTACCAGTAACTTGTAGCATGGCTTCGCCCCGGGAGTGCCGATTTCCTTTTAAACATTATAGCCACAACCGGGGCACGAACCCGGTAAGGGACCGTCCCCTAACGTTTTGTAACATGACGTAATAAATACGCAATAAATAAAACAAAGGTTTATTTTGGCAAGATACTATTTTTGGTATTGAATATAGCATTAGGCGTAAGTAGAAGCGTTATTAGTCTTGTAATTTTACTCGCTGTTAGGTAACTTAGCATGCTGCGAGGGTGCGCGGGCGGCATCAAGGCGTGCACATGGCGGCCTGCAAGCAAAGAACTGATTCCCTGACGAGGTGCTGTTTTAACGCGGTAGCGTTAAGGAGCTCGTGTCGCAGAAAAGCCGGTGTCGTCGGTGTCGGCGGCGATGGCCGTGAGCGATACATCCCGGCATGCACTTCATAAATAAAAAGCAACTTCCAAGATGGCCTGGGTGGGAATCTAACGAGGGTCTCCGGAGTGTGAGACGGAGACGCTATCATTCAGCCACGAGTCGATGCTTGAAAGCGGTACAAAAGCGCTTCTAGTGAATGCGGTGTTGCCTTAGAAACGTGCCGTAGAACGTTATACTGCAGTGTATATCGGTAATTATGAGCATGTTACTTACAGAAGTCGCAGTTACATGAGTAGCGAAGTACGTTTCCGCTACATTTCTTCTGCGCTCTGCGCACATGCTGAGCCATCTTGCGGCAAAGACAGAAGAACCCCTCCTCGCAATGTGCGGCGCTGCCCCGACACGTGGCGCGCCACTCACCCCTGACGTTTCGCCGTGCACCCTCACGGGTTTTAGAATCAAGCGTCTTTCCTTTCTTTAGATCACTATCTTCGCTCACCCGCTACTACCCTTCGGGCCGCGCGGGTACCGGTGCGAGGATGCCCCGATATCCTTGCGTTTAATAAGTTTTCTCGACGAGGTGCAATAACGCTATCGCGTTCCACTCTTGAAGGCGAAGCTTAAGCGTCCTCCAAATTTTTATTTCCTCCGACCTGATGTTTACCTCTGCTGAGGTTAAAGGCTTAGGAAATAACTGGCTTATTTGGTTTATGGTGTTTTACGTCCCAAAGAGACTCAGGTTCTCAGAGATGCTGTAGTAGAGGGCTGAGGAAATTTCTACCGCCCTGAGTTCTTACCATCCACTGGCACCGACACTTTACGAGTGCCTCAGTGTTCGCCTCTGTCAAAAAGCTGCCGGCATTTGATCCCGCGTCACCGGGTTGAGCAGTGCAGATGCCCAAGCACACAGACACTGCGAGGGGACTTGGGAAAATTGTGTCTAATGAACTCGTTTTGCTCCTGGCTCAGTGATTCTTTCCATTGTAAGACACTCCTAAATACAGCTCGTGCGGCAAAATGTACATATGTCCCCTTCTTTAAATTGAATTTATGGCCGTGTAGTATTGTATCTGCCTCACATTCGGGAGGCACCAGCTTCCATCCTAGGCGCCACTGGTTACCTACCAGATTTCCAATGGGATCAATATCCTCAGTCGTGATAATGTGCTTCTCAGAATGCTTGGTAAAGGGTTCTGGACAACCTCGTCGCGATGAAGGATCCCGTAATGCGTTCCTTTATCAATATCAAGTGTATAAATTGCACAAGCAGCCATTTTTCAACTGAAGCGTTGCCCCTGCATTGGCTATAAGGGAACAAATATGTGGTGGTCTGTGGATGGAGCGAACGCCTCGTATTCTGGAGGTGCCAGTTGTGGTTCCTTAGCTGCCGGAGATTCAACGTTCTTTCAATGAGCACAAGATGTCCAGCAGCCAATTGCGAGGCCTTTATAAGGTGTAGCGCTTGCGAACGGGCTCAGTAAAAATCGCCAATTTCTAGCTCTTGCAAACTTTGAGAGTTTGTTATGTGTTTCAGGTTTTTGCTGATTGCAAACTAGGAGCAAACTATCAGCATTATTAAGGAAATTGTTAACATTTAATACAGGAACAAACGACAGAACTCCGTAGCTTATATGCTTCAAAAATGTTAATAAACATCGATTGCTTGTGTCCGGATACCAAAGAAAGGCGAAGAGGTAGAAATTACGCTTATCTCTTCTTATTTGTTTTTGAATATGACTTACCTACCCTCCTTTTCGTTTTCAAAATGAGAAACTAGTGCAGATGCACTACTGCACGCACTGAAATATTCTCTCTTGTTAATCGCAGGTCAAGTGCGGCAACGCCGGTTGCACTGCCCGCGTGCCTGCAGACAGCTACGCTAGCCATGCCAGGTTGTGCGAGTACCGCGAGCTGGGCTCTCCCAAAGAGGCACGTCTACTGAGGACCCCATACGAGGCAGCCGACACTGAAGCCAACGCTCGCGGATTACTCGCGTGCAAAAGGGCTGCGGGCTGATATTCACCTCCGAGCGTCTTCAAAAACCACAACTGTCTGGAGAAGCTCAGGCGCAAGCTTAATAGTGAATCTAACTCTTCACCTTGCATTTATCATTTATTTGATAATACAAGTAACCATTTATTTATTCCGTGACTTGTTGAAACGAGAAATATTATCAATCGTATTTTGCACTAAAGCAACCTTGCCCACACATGCTTTCGCGGGAGATGTAGATTGTATCCTTGACGCAAGCATTAGCTTCAGCTCACGTAACTGCGTACTGCTATGGTGATGGAGTGAGTGGATAGATCCTCTGGTCCTCTTGGCACCTTAGATGTGTTCCGAGCCGGGAGGCTTCAAGAAATTGCAACATACATAGCTGTTCATGTGGGACCCAGCAATAGCAGAACCAACGAGAAAACAAACATGCATTACTGACGCTATCAAGTAGCCAAAAGATTTTGATGCTATGCTTTCCCCTCCTTCATTTCCGCTTTCTTGCCTTATGCGAAAGTTCATGTGTCATCAGTCTTAAATTATTTATTAGTTGCTTACACGAGTATATAAAAACAGATGTTGCAAACCTCATGTATTTTTCATGGTTCATACGTGATGATGAGCTTCCGTCTCGGAACTGTTGTCACTGTTCCAAATTCCCTCAATATGTTCTGCTGGCATTACCTGCTATGGAAGTTTTTTTTTCGAATACTGGATCATACAATTATGGAAACCATGACATATTACGAGGTGAACGATTGCTTGAGTTCAAAAAGTGTTGCGCAGTGAACGTTGTAACAACAAATGGCATTGTATTAGCTCGGCTATGCTAGGAGATAAGTAGCGAGAGGTACGTTTCCCCGGTTGAGCTTGTGGTCATGCATGTTTCGCAATAAGAGCCCTTGAGTATACACATAATTCATTCATTTCGCTTGAGAGATACGAAGACGGCACGGGTCACATTGCACTTTCGGAACCTCGATAGGAGTGATCAGTCACACGAGGTGCCTTGAGATCCTCTTCCTTTGGTTCTCTTTGACTGAACTCATCCATAGGCCCCATCTATGCTCGGTCTATTACGCTCAGCAGTCTGGCATCGCAGTTTGGCAAACCGTTCCTCTTTATGCTCGGGCATTTCCGCTGCTTGCTTAGCGTTGTTACGCTCATTCTCCCTTTGCTGCAGCTTGCGCCACTGTTTACGCTCTGCCGGCGGCTGCGTTTCAATGGAGGCGAAACGGTAGGCGCTCGTGTGTTGTTCGACATCATTGCACGTGAATGATCCCTAATCATCATCATCATCATCATCATCATCATCATCATCATCATCATCATCATCATCATCATCAGCCTACCGATACCCACTGCAGGGCGAAGGCCTCTCCCATATTTTTCCATTTAACCCGGTTCTGTGCTAGCTGTATCCACTTGACCGCTGCGAACTTCTTAACCTCATTCGCCCACATAACTTTCTGCCGCCCCCTGCTACGCTTGCCTTCTCTTGGAATCCAGTTTGTTACCCTAAGCGACCATCGGTTATCCTCTCTTCACACTACATGTCCTGCCCATGCCCATTTATTCTTCTTAATTTCCACTAGAATGTCGGTAACTTGAGGTATTTCTCTGACCCACTCCGCACGCTTCCTATCTCCTAATGATTCCCCTACCATTTCTTGTTCCATAGCCCTCTGGGTTGTCCTCAACCTAAGTAGAGCCCGCTTGGTTAGCCTCCACGTTTCAGCCCTATAGGAGAGTACATGTAAGATGCGACTGTTGCACACTTTCCTCTTGAGCGATACCGGTAAGCTGCTAGTCATAATCTGCGAGTGGTTGCCAAATGGGCTCCATTCCAATCTTATTCACCTTGTTATATCCTTTTCATGGTCCGGATCGGCGGTTACTACCTGTCCTAAGTAGACATCTTCGCCTACTACTTCCAGTGTTTCGCTGCCTAACGTAAACTGCTGTTCCTTCCCGAGGCTGTTGAACATTCCCTTAGTCTTCTGCATATTGATTCTCAAGCCCAACTTTCTACTTTTCCTGTCTAGGTCATCAATCATTATTTGCAGTTCTTTCCCCGAGTTACTTAGCAAGGCAATGTCATCAGCAAATCGCAGATTACTGAGATATTCTCCATCTACCCTTTTCCCTAACTGCTCCCATTTCAAGTCTGAATACTTCTAAGCAAGCTGTGAATAGTACTGGGGAGATTGTGCCTCCTTTACCTAACATCTTTTTTTATGGGAATTTTGTTTCTTTATGCAGAACTATGGTTGCAGTGCAGCCACTATATATAACTTCCAGCACTCACGTACGGCTCGTCTACCCCCTGATTTCGCAATGCCTGCATCTCTGCCGAGGTTTCAACTGAGTGAAATGCTTTTTCGTAATATATGAATGCTATGTATAAGGGCTGGTTATATTCCGAGCATTTTTCTATCACCTGGTTGATAGTATGGATATGATCGAGAGTAGAGTACCGTTTTCGAAAACCTGCTTGACCCTTTGCTTGATTGCAGTCTAAGGTTGTCCTGATTCCATGACGATTACCTTAGTAAATAAGGTTACTGTCACGTAAGAGACAGTAAGCTTATTGGTCTGTAATTTTTAAGGTCCTTAGAGTCCCCTTTCTTATGAATGAGGATAATGTTTGCATTATTCCATGGTTTCGTAACCATCGATGACACTAGGCACTGCGTATACAGTGTGGTCTCTTTTTTAGCACGATATCCCCCCGCCGTTCAACAAATCCGTAGTTATCTGATCGTCTCCAGCTGAGGTCCCCTTTTTCATTGTTTCTAACGCTTGCTTGACCTCGTCCTTCGTCTCGGGTGGAACGTCTAACTGTTTTTCCCTACCGCCAATCTCCATACGGTCCTGGCTGCTTTTTCTACTGTAGAGATCTGTATAGAACTCCTCGGTTGCATTGACTATCTCGTCGATATTCGTGATGACGTTGCCCGCCTTGTCCCTTGTCGCATACATCTGGTTTTTGCCTATGCCCAATTTCTTCTTTACCGCTTTAAGGCTTCCACCGTTATTTACAGCAAGCTAATTTTGTCCATGTTATACTTCCTTATATCGACCAACGTGCGCTTCTTTATTAGCTTTGATATCTCGGCAAATTCTATCTGGTCTGTTGGATTGGAAGCTTTCATACTATCTCGTTTCTAATCAAATCTTTCCTATCCTTGACAGCTTGCCGGTATCTACTCTAACTATCCTACGCCTACTTCTACAGCGCACTCAGTAATGATATCTCTGAAAGTATTGTACATTGCTTCTAGGGTAATGTCGCCATCCTCGGTTAGAGCTGAATATCTATTCTGCAGCGAGATTCTAAACTCTTCTGCCCTCCCCTTGACCGGTAATTCGTTGATGGGTTTCTTACCTACTAATCTGTTGCGTTCCTTCTTCAGGTTTAGGTTAATTTGGGACCTCACCAACCTGTGGTCACTGCATCGCACTTTCCCGATTACCTCTACATCTTGCATAATGGCGGGGGTTGAACGCAGTATGAAGTCATTTTCATTTTGGTCTCTCCATTAGCACTTTTCCATGTCCATTTCCAGATCTTCTGTTTGCTGTAGAAGCTATTCATGATGTTTAATTTATTGCGCTGCGCAAAGTCAACTGGTAACTCTCCTCTGCTGTACCTAGAACCAATGCCATAGTCACCTACTGCCTGGTCTTCTGCCTGGTTTTTCCCTACCTTGGCACTGAAGTCGCCCATTAGTACTGCGTCTTTACTTTTCGCATTGCCGATTCTACATCTTCGTTAAAGCTTTCAACTGCCTGGTCATCATAACTACATGTAAGTGCAAAGGCCTGTACAACCTTAAGCTTATACCACTCATTAGGCCTAATTACGATGTCTGCCACCCTCTCGTTAATACTATAAAATTCATCTATATTACCCGCTATATACTTGTTGGCAAGGAGACCTACTCCTAGTTGTCGCCTCTCTGGTGAACCTCCATAACCCAGTGCATGGCCATCCTTCAGCACAATATATGCCTCATTCGGCCCCTTAACCTCACTAATTTCTATGATATCCCATTTCATACCCTCTAGTTCCTCTACCAGCACTGTTAAACTAGCTTCACTAGCTAAGGTTCTAGCGTTAAACGTTGCCAGGGTCAGTTTCCAATGGCGGCCTGTCCAGCGGAGCCTGGAATTCTTAGCACCCCCTGCTGCGTCGCAGGTCTCACCGCTGCCTTGGTCAGTTGTTACGCAGCCGCTGGTGACTGCGGGCCGGGGTTTTATGGAACTAATCATGAGAGGTTGCAACCAATTACTGCACCAGGGTGGCCAACTCCTGTTCTGGTGAGGGAGTGCGTTGTTGGAGGTGTTCACCGGCATCAGGTCGCACCCCAAACCTGTTTGTGCAATTCCATTGACACGCGAAGTTTTTTTTTTTTTTAATCCCGTGGATTATTGCGTGGCACCGGTATTTGAGCACCGGTACTCTTGTATGCGAGGCAAAAGTTCTGCTGCTACGCCACTGCTGCACCCTCCTAATGATCCCTAGGTGGTTGTAATTACTCCGTTGCTCTACACTACCGCTCCTCTTTTTTTGTTTCCACTTTCTCTCCCGCCTTTCTGCCTTCCCTCAGAGCGCGGGTCAGGTTTGCACAGAGCAAAGACAGATGCTGCGCCTTTCGTTTCCTCTGCACCTATTTTTTATTGTTATTATTATTATTATTATTGCAGCGCATCTTGGCATCACCGCTTGCCAAGGCGTTCTTCTTTTTGTTCGGGCATGTCTGCAACTCTGCATCTTATCGTCGCCGCTTGGCAAGACTTTCTTAAGACTCTTTGTTTGGGCGCGGCACCTCATTCGCGATGCAGCTGTCGTTTGGCGTATGAGCACTTGCGGTCATACTGGCACACGACGAAATGCGATTCTGACTAGAGTAGCGCAGCTTTCGCTACATAAGAATGATGCACCCAAAGTTGGAGCGTCATCGAGAAGTCTTTCTGTAACTAAAGCTACACTGGCACGAACTTTCGATTTCGATTTGGCCGCAATCTGAGGAGTTATACAGCCGTTGACTAGCAACCGCTCCATCAGGAGTATGCCACGCGCTCGCAGCGACATTCGGAATAACGTCACACCGCGGGGTCGATGCCGGCATGAAAAAAAAAAAAAACTACACCGGGAATCGAACCTCCATACCTCGAATTCCGAGCAAACGCTGTGCAAACTGCGCCACACCCAGAATCTTGTGTACCGCATCTCAATTGCCTTCTCCTGCGTGTTAATAATTGTAGTGATGATGATAGGCTTGTCAGCAGCGCATTTCAGACAATAGTGTACTGAGCTTTGGACAGGATAGGATTAGACTAGATAAAATTGACAGGATTGGATTGGACCCAATTTCAAAGGTTTGAATTGAGTTAGAAAGTATTGGATTGGATTGAATTTCACTGGAATGCAGTGTACTTGATTAGACTGAATCGGTGTACACTGGTTGGATGGTACTAGATTGTTTTTGTGAGGAGTGGGCAGCCCAGCACCAGGCACAATTGCTTTTGATGCGCATAGTCTGGCCACCGCTAATTTTTCCTTCAGCACTCACAAATAAGCTTTCCAAAGGCCGAGTTGTGCTGTAAGTTCTTCAGAACAATTGGGTGTAAATGTTCCTTCTGTACATTTTCTCATCATGGAAATGAACGGTGGAATGTTGGAAACTATTTTTCACATTCATGCCAAATAGTTTAGCTTGAGGATGATGCACTGGCTGCGAGGCGCACTGAAATTTGCCAGCAGTGCCTTCAATTCGCCACTGATGCACCTGGTGCATGTACAAAGGGTACACGGGATAGGACACGAGATGAAGCGTGTTTTAATCATGAAATATACTCCTTCAGTGACATAAAAGTGAACCTTTGGTCCAGATTAGCATAGACCATTATCTAAGGCTTACACTGCAGAGAGAATACTGTACCAGGCCCTACTCTCGCTGGCTTCGTGTGGCTCTCCGCCGCCCGTACTGAGCATGCGCGAGGCGCGAGTAATGTCACTGCGCGCAGGTAGCGACCCTAGCCGTCGCCGCAGGGGGGTCGAGGATGATACCAGCTATGATGACTTGAACAAACATAAAGAGACGAAAGCTTTGCCAAGCGGAGACGCCAAGAGCAGAGCGAAATAAATAAGCCAGATCTACGGAGTAATTTAAACCGCCTGGAGATCTTTAACGCGCAGTGATGTCAACGTTGACTGACAAAGCATAGCGCATTGACTTCTCCCCATTTCGCCTCCATCGAAACGCAGCCGCCGGCAGAGCGTAAAAAGCGGAGCAAAGCAGCAGCAAAGCGCTACTAAGAATAAGACGGCGATGAGAGCAACGGAGACGCCCGAACAGAGAGAGGAACGGTTCGCCAAACGGTGACGCCAGACTGCCGAGCGTAATATACGAAGACATAATCGCCGACACGGGGCCTATGAGAAAGTTCAGTCAATGGGAATCAACAGAAGGGGATCTTACTCTCACTGCTAAACTAAGATGACCACAACAAGCTATGCAACGGAAACGTACTTCTCGCTACATATATCCTGGCATAACTGAGCCGGATGATATAGAAGTGAAGATGTGAGCGAAAAAATTAGCAATGGCTTAGCTGAGCTATCCAGGGAAACGTAGTTCTCGCTACGTATATCTTGGCATAGCTGAGCTGACAGTGCTAATTTGTTTTCTCACTTCGCTTTTATATCATACAGCTCACAAATTTCCCCTTCACGCTTGTTTTGGCTATCTTAGTAGATAGAGTTAACCACGCAAGAATTTTCCTACCTTTGATATTCCCTTGTTGCAGCAGTGATGATGTACTGATGACCAATAATATTGGCGGTTTTAGCGAAAGCCCTTCCAGAATAGTTTTTGCACGCTTTCGCAAGAATACAAACGATTTGATGGTTGTATACTATGGTTATGGATGAGATTCCTTTATAAGCACTCGCCATAGCGTATGTAATACCACTTTTTCTTTACGCGCTTGTTTCCATATTTTACTTGAAGGTAATTTTTGGGGAACGAAAGCGCCCTAACCACTCAAGTTCATTCACATTCAAGAAGACAAAACCTGAAGTTCCTCACAGAGTAGTATAGCTAACGCGATAATACCCCATTGTTGTCACCCTATACTCCCGCACATCTTCTGGCTATGCAGGCAAAGCTACAGTCGAAAACGTCATCCCACTGCACAGTGTAATATAGGCCCTTCGTAAATGTCGAGTATCGTTATCTAGGATATTACTTCTTTACGGGATCTTTCACTTTAATATTATAGCACTATTCTACTACGACGCAAGCGTTTGCAACGTTATTTAAGCGCATTTTGAAATGAATCCTGTACGCTGAGCAAAATGGGTGGCTGCGCCACATGTCGGGAATCACCCGAAGTGTATGTTGGCTGCTTCTGCTGCGTCTTCGCGCCGGTTTCTGTACGCTTTCACAGTGCGCTTGAATTAAGTTCGCTAAAAGCCTTAAGGATTCTAAAGAAAGTTATTTCTGCGTTTTAGCCAGCTCAGAAACTATAATTTAGAACAAAGGTTTAACAAAATACGAAACCATAACTCAAGTAGATATTCCAGAAATACATGGTCTAACACCGTGACGAAAGCTCCGCTCCCGTGGACTTGGCTGTATAGCCAGAAATAGTTTCGCTTGAATCTGAACTGGGTGGCTGACATCTATGGTGAACAAATTACTTGTCAATAAAACTTAATTCACCCAACTTAAAATTTCTGCGTGCTTCAAAGAAACGCAAGATGGAAGATATCCCTCGTTTTTATGAAAGAAGTAATGAAAAAGTTTCCTGCCCTGCTGGCCTTATATAGGAACGAAATAGGACGCTACAAAATTCCACTCAGGTTTTCCCTGATGCACAATTATATGAAAATTCGCTATCTTAAGGGTGGATAGAACTCTCTCAAGTCTCTAGCGATGCGATACTTGAGCAACTTAAAGTGTGGTTGTCCCTCTGAACAGAACAATACTGAAGACAGCAAAGGACATTTTTCTGAGATAAAAATGTGGGAGCGAATACAGCCCTTGTAAGTTATATAGCGCAAAAGGTATGAGCAACCATAACATGAACAACGTTCCCGTAGCGAGATGATGCCGGGGTTGGCTTACTTGGCCCAGGCCCACTTGAGAAAGGGCGTCACGGAAAGGGTCTCTGGGCTTCAAGCTTATACATTCTGTGTCATGTCATGCCATAAGAATGCTATAAGAATAAAGGATCGCCTTTTTCTGTCGAATGTGCACCGAGTACTGAAGTGTACTTTATCTTACGTTAATTGGACGCGATGAAGTGGCCTTGTATTAACAAGACTGAACTAAAATTGAACGCCGTGTTAGGTTTGAGGAGCAGCAGCAAGTTGGAATACTGCAAGAAGCATCGAGAAGGGCGTGGGGAAAGGGACAACATGATGCGATATGTCTTTACCAGCATGTACTCCGTTAGGTACGTTGAGTCCCAGAGAATACCTATAAACACATTTTAGCATTTTAAGTTGCGAGAAAACGTTTCCTGCATATGTGATTCCCTTCAGAGTTTGTGACAATGGCGAAATTATGTCCTTCCCGTCGATGTGGCTCAGTAAATACAGCACACAACTGCCGCCACTGATAACGCAGGTTTCTACTGTGTTCCGCTGCCGCTTTCCGATGGAGAGGAAATTCAAGGCCCCTGTGTGGCTTTCTATGAGTGCCCCCTAAATATCTCGATCAAAAGTTTTTAAACACTGCATTACGGCGTCTCTCACAGCTGAAACCACTTTCAGGTGGTAAACGCTCGAAACATTGTGCTGGTTGTCATAAAGAATTAATTCGTGGGAAGACAAATGTTCAGTAAAATACAGCGGTTGTTCTTTGTAAATGCCTTATCTCTATTAAAGAGAAGCGGAAATGCTTTTTTGTCATTTTCCTGAGATGCACGAAACAGAATATATGAAAGCTTTAGATTAAGCTACAAAATGTTTTCGTGCTACCATATAAAGTTATGACGTACTATACTATTAAATTGGCGACAATTCTCAGGCTTCTCCTCACATCATTGCAGCAGTATGGTGAAACGAGACAAAAACGTCATTACTGGTTACGTTTAGGGTTTCAACATGTTTAGCCCAATTCATTCTGCGAATCACTCGATTCTTCCGAACGACGCCTCGCAACCTTCACCTTAATTAGCTTTGGTCTTTTTCCTCAGAGCAAACGTTTCCTCGTTGAAAAAACATCATCTCCAGAGGTGACTTCATCACAGATGGCCCCACTTGTCGCCGTGCACAGCGGAGAAACTTGAATGCCGAAATAGTTTTATTAGCGATTCCGCAGTGAATTTAAATTACGCATAACGGCCTGGGATGAATTAACCTTAGCCCATTCGAGTAAATAAATTTAGTAGAATATTTATATCTCTTCTGCTTCCCTTTAACGATAGTTTCGTCGCTGTTGTGTTTGCAGAGGCCACTATGGAACGGGAAGACTTTAGCGGAATCTCCTGACTGTCACGCAAGCGCTGGCAGAAAACCTTGAACTACTACGAAGCCTACAATTCTACAATTGCTTTTAAGGCAATAATGACCACCCTCCTTTAAGCGGTTCATAGCGCCAATACCTTGGCAGCGTGTGGCCAGTAAACAAACCTGTCTCCAAAAGGTGTTTCTCGGGTCTCCTTTGCGAGAAATGGACAATGTCGCTGCTTGAATCTCCACACATTTAGAGTTCACAGTAAGACGATTTTTATCTGTCCCTTTGTGATTAGTGCCAGCGCTCCCTTCATGTTGATGGCAGCGTAGGGAATTACTTTACTTCATTAGTGTTCAGTGATCGTTTGAGTAAATTTCCATGAAACGAGGAAAAAGTTCCGTATTCCAAGGAAGATTGGAATTCGGGTTGCAGTGGCGAAATTAAAAAATAAATAAAACAAGCTTGAACGAGTGCTAATCAACGCTCTTTTTTTCCACAATTAAACAGAATACTCATTTGGAGGCGGTATTACAAAGGCGTACACCAAACAAATTAAGAACAAATTGTCAGCGTCCAGAGTACTGCATAACTAATAATTATAACACCACACAAAAAACAACGCCAACACAGCGAAACAATATTAATGCTTGTTAGAGGAGAGAAAAAGACATCTTCAGAAAGCTACCATTCGAAGGAGTTTGAAAATTTCACACCTGGTACACTGAATGCCGGAAGTAGCCCACTGTAAGAAAAACTGCGCAAAATGTGTTGGAGGCTCTCAGATCTCTCTGAAGTAAGGTAAGGCTTAAGACTTTCCTTCGACTGTTTGCACTCATTTGCCGCTTTTTCAGACAATAGCTTTTTCTCTTTTTTTAATGTTTCGCTCCGTTTTCTCTTTTTTTCTAGGTCTTTTTGCTTTTTTGCTGCTTCCACGTTTTTTTCTTGTCATTGTTTTCTTGTCAATGAAACTGATACGGGACAGAGTATTTCCGCTTCTTAATACAAGTCGGGCGGATCGTGAAGCTCAGCCAAGATGACCGCGTCGGAACATGCCTTCACGCTAAATAAGCATGAAACCATACATAATATACATTAAAACGTTTCTGTATATGTGGAGTACGCGTTGTTTCGTACATACCTAGAAGATATGAAGCCGTGGATGTGTGCGCTAGCAAGTACATACATGCATCGCGTTTTGTTTTTGCGTGTGCAACAGTCGCTGCAGTTTGTACGATCTTGCGGTGCATCTTCATAATCTGCGACTGAAGATCTGCCACCTTCAACGCGAAAGTGCAAGCAAGAACGTAGCGTTTCGTTAGCGCGGATAAAATACGCTCGAGAATAAATGAAACATCGCTGACCATCGAAATATGCACAGGTCAGCCGGACACCGGAGTCGCTCGCTCGAGTGTTTACGCATGCAAAACACTTGGTCAGAAGTAAATTCATTGACGTCGCGGCTCCGCTGGCAGTAGGTGAAGCTAAAACAAGCAATATTACAAGTATTGGTGCACCGCATATATCTATATGTAGCAAAAATTGCCTGCGTTCGAAGACGATGTCAAAACACATCAGCACTAGTAAATTGTGACATTCGGAGGTTTGTCTGCAAGAAAGCGATACATTGTAAAGATGCGGGACACGGATAACCCTTCGTGATAGCCAGGAAAAGATGCAGCGTGTTTAAAGGGCGATCGTTCAATTACGATCACAAATTCTACACCCTACAAAAATACACAAACTACAAACGAGCAATCTCGACTACATAAGCAGATATATAACCACGATCACCGTGTCCTGCCGTGTTGTAGTGGGTAAAGTGTGTGCTTGCTGGCTGAAAAGACCGAAATTCGAAACACATGTAAATTTTTTTTCCTTTTCTATTTTCTTTTTGTTTCTTTTTCTTTTTTCTTTTCTTTTTTTTTCTTTTTCAAATGTAGTGGCGTTATGTAGTGTTCAGCCTGTATCAATTAACCAGAAACCGGACGAATGCGTCATTTCTGGAACTGATACCGGGCAGAGTATTCCGCTTCTGAACAGAAGCCGGGCCGATCGACGAAGCTCAACCAGAATGACCATGCCGGACACGCCAGCGCAATAAATAAGCATGATACCAAACATGTTATACAATTGTTCTGTATATAAAGGGCACGCTTCGTTTCCCAAATACCTCTAAAATGCGAAGCCGTCGAAGTGTGCGCTAGCAAGCATATACGCGCGTCGCGTCGCTTTTGCGCGTACAACAGTCGCTGCAGCTCGTACGATCTTGCGGTGCGTCTTCATATCTGCGAATGAAGATCTGCCGCCTACAACACGAAAGGAGAAGCACGAACGTATCTTTCGCTAGCGATGACAAAAACTTTTCGAGAAAAAATAAACAAACATCGCTGACCATCGAAAGATGCGCAGATAGCCGCACACTGGACGACGCGTTCTCGAATGTTTACACATTAAAACCGCTCAGTCGGAAGTGTATTCATTGACATCGATGCTCCGCTGGTAGCACGTGAAGCTAAAACGCCCAGTATTACAAGTATTAGTGCACCGGATATCTCTGTATGTAGGAAAACTTACAAGCGTTCGTAGATGATGAAAAACACATCAGCACTAGTAAATTATGATATCTTGAGGTTTGCATTCAATAAAGCGACGCATTATAAAGATACCGCACATTTGTAAACCCTTGTGATAGCCTGCAAAGATATTCAGCATGTTTAAAGGGCGATCGGTGAATTACGGCCACAAATTCTACTGCCAAGGAAAATATAAAAGCACGAAAGAGTAAAAGTAGCTACATATACTGAATGATAACCACTGTAGCCATAAGCCGGCGTAGAGTAGTGGTTGAGGCAGCTGACGTGTTTTATTAAGTGTGACCATTTGTTGTTCATGTATACTTCGGAAATAAAGAAAAAAAAGTAGTGGTTAAGGTGCCCGTCTGAAGACCATAAGGACCGAGTTTCGATTCCAAATTCGGTAGTAAAATTCTTCTTATTTTCTTTTTATTTTATTTATTATTTAAATGTAGTCGTTTTATTTTATATTATTGCATGCTTTTTCCACCCTGGCGACGCGTTTCTTTCCGGAAACGAGGGCCATCAACCATACAGGCCATTCCGGTATCAGAGCTCCGCGCGGTTTCATTCCGGACTTTCCAGGGCAGTACAGGAATTTACTGAAATAGCCCCCAATCCTGTATCCCAGATCCTGTGCAGTAAACCTGTATACGATTTCCTGTACGAATTATATACAGGATTTTTCAGTAGGGCTCCCTAACAAGAACAGGAGTCGGTCACCCTGGTGCAGTAATTGGTCGCACTCTTCCATGATTATTTCTACAATACCTCGGTTCTCAGTCACCAGCGCCTGCGGAGCAACTCACCACCGCGGCGGTCAGACCTGTGACGCAGCCAGGGATGCTAAGTATTCCTGGCTCCGCTAGACAGGCCGCCATTGGAAGCTGACCCTGGCAACGTTCAATGCTAGAACCCTAGCTAGTGAAACTGATTTAGCAGTGCTGTTAGAGAAACTAGAGGTTATGAAATGGGAAGTACTTAAGCAAGTTTGGTGCAGCAACACCTTACAAAGCGACAAAGAAATGAATATATCTAAGGGAGATAATTCTTATAACTTTCTGCAAAAGGAGTAGGGGGAGAGAAGGACAAAGAAACAGAATAATAACTGCACAGTGAACCACAACCGACATGCAAAAAAGAGTTCGAGGGCAAACTGAAGTAACAAGTTATAAGGAGGAAATGTGTTTGGAGAACCATCTGCAGCTTCTTATAGCGGAGGGAAATAGAGTGTACAGCTGCTGTGAATAAACTGTACAATTAGCGCAATGTGGGATTCGTTTTACCGAATAGTTATGATGCAGAGGGGATATACTTAAGGGATTCTAACATTAATTTAGAGATATTTATTCCTGCTGGTTGCAATGTTCTAAATTGATGAATTAGATATGCCTTTCTATGTTTTTTGTCCGTTGCAGATTTAAAGCTTGACATGAGAATATATAATTTAATTTCTTCGAACTTTTAGGCTTTGTGATTGAAATGCTGGGAAGTTGCTATCAGAAGGTTTTCCCCTGTGTGTCCGATGGCCATTAGGCCTTATGTTCATTGGTAGCCCTGTCTCTCCGATGTGCTGCTTATGATACAAAGAGCATTCTAGAAGGTAGACAATGTTTGAAAATGTGCACATAAAGCCTGCTTTTATGTGAAAAGTGAAATCGCTTCCATTGCTTTTTAACCATGGCATCTTTTTGTATATGACTGCACGTCTTACATCTAGGTGGAGAGCAAGAATGTGGTTGTGATGGATGCTTTTGTCGAGTTTCGAATGTACTAGAACACCTCTGAGTTTGCGTTACGTTTGTGTGTTACCCTTACAAACATAAAATACAAACTTAACGCAAACTTCAGAGATATTGTAGTACATCTGTCCTCGACAAGTATTCGACCTACTTTCATCCCACTCGACCAACTCGACCTATTTGACTCCACTACTGCTTTGCGCCATGGTAAATGCCCCGGGAGTATCCAGCCAATCGCATCTCTTCTGATCTCTGAGGAACCTGACGATGCGCCGCACTCTGGCGTGGCTGCGATCAGCCCCTTTCACCTGCACCGATTCTGGAATTTGGCCAAAATATTTTTTGTGGCTGCCCAAAATATAAGCTGCATCCTTTGCTGCCTTTAGAGTGACGTGCGCTGCGCCTCTGCATAGGGCTTTCACAGTCAGTCTCCTCCACTGTTCTTTATTTGGAGGCCCGCATTCCGGACCTTAACTCCGGTTCCCGCCTCCTGTCAGAACAATCTTGCGGTAATATGAGGCTACTCCCGGTGTGGCTATACCTATTTTTGTGTACAACCCGGCCCTTTTTCTCACTCACCAGTGGCCAAGGTTCCGCATGCTCCAGGTTATTTTCACGCAAAGAATTTTAGCAAACATGATTTGGACCTCGGTACTCTGACTCCTACTGGTTACTCAACGTCCATTGTCGATATCAATTTTTATACTATACTTCCATCTTATGTGAAGCACTTACTTCAAGTCTAATAAACAGTCTCCTAGCCGATAACCTTGAAAAGTTCTCTGATGCCACTGTAATTGCCACTGATGCATCTGTGACTGCGTAAAAAGGAGCAATTGCAATTTTTTCAGACTCTTTCCTGGAGGTTTTCGCTGTGCGACCCGGTTTACACACCGATCATTTTAGCAGAGATTATGGCAATCGGCCTTGCCCTATTAAAAATTCCTCGCAAAACGTCAAACAAAATTTTTCTACCAGACTGTCTTTCTGTTTTATTGTTACTGGAGTCAGCACGGGATGCTCTTTTGAGCCGGTATTTGAAAGAAATACGCTTCATCTGAGTCCCCGGTCACTGCGGCCTTTTCAGAAACGAAGTGGTAGACGTTTTGGCTAAATCAGCTCTTGATGCCCCGGTTCTATGCACCATTCGTAATATCATTTTTTCTAATGTCCCGTTTTCAGCCTTATCAATACATAGCCTCCTCATGCAATGATCGCTTGCTATCTACACCAGAATACCAACATCTCCCATACTCATGGAAAGTTCGCTCATGTAAATCATGGTAGAGTTAGGTAAGGCTGACTCTCAAGAGATGCAGGATTCCCTGCCTAAATCTTCACTTATGCAGATGCGGGTTCAGCCCCACAAACCTATGCGAGACTTGAGGTGAGATTGAAAACATTGAACATTTTCTACTCGCTTGCCGAAGGATTTCACATCAGAGGAGGGTGCATTTGGAGATTCGAATAGCACAATTGGGATTTACGTTGTCGGTCCCGCTTCTACTCTCCTTCGGTGCGAGTGCGAAAGGATTTGCGTTGCCTCAAACTTTTCAGCATTTTAGACGCCTACATCACAGCTACGTACAGATTTCCTTGCTAATTGTATTCCAAATTTTCAAACTTGCAACTTTTTAGCTTCGTATTTTTTTCCTTTCATTCAATTTTGTGATCTTAAACCTTAGGTTTTTGTTTCGTTCGTAATTAATTTAATACACTAATTCAGTATCTGTAGGACATTTGTTAGTCCACACTGACCCCTGGTAAATCCCCCTTCGTCGGTATACGTCATTTTTCAAGCAAGAAGCAGAAGAAGAAGAGCTTCTCGCTGGAAACAGGCTGTCACTCATCAGGGCTCTTCTTGATCTGAAAACAATTTTTCTCTCGCTGATCATCATCTGAGTCCTGGGTTACTCCAACCAAGGTGCGTGTGCTGCCTGCAGGTCCTGTTTTTATGATTTGGATTTGCACCTATTTCAGAGAGACAGGGTAATGGCTGCTCTGACGTTGCTTTCGCGTGATGGCTCTGCTCTGGTATCTAGTTTCTGATAAGCCCTTCATGTCTTTGAATCACGAGTTGGAGTTCTCCGCATATCAGCAATGTACCAGAATAGGTAGCAGCATCGGTATTGATATGTGCGGTTCAATATACTGAAGCCACTTTAGGGTAAGAGAACAGGTTAATTTACCTTCTCGCCATCGTGGCAATATGTGCGATCCCCAAGATGGGGCGTAGTCTCTGTAATGGCAAACATCGGATTAGTGGGCACCTCTTTGGTGCCTGTTCTGGCATGTCTCGGCGTCACCGTCGGCGTTGCCTTGCCCCTTGTAAGCACCAGAGTAAATAAATAAATCAAATATATAAATAAGTCCTGTATCCAACGGGCATCGATTCTCCATCCCTTGGAACCCCAAGTCAAGCGAATTTGGCCGCACACGGGATTTTTTAAATCTTTATTGCCTTTGATGCTGTAGGATACAATATAACAGAGCGCTACAGTACAATACTAAACAATGCAGTATACAATAGAATATAGCACAATAATATACAATGAAATGTAATACAATATGTATATAGTAATTTGCAATAATTGCCTGCTACCCAGCAACATGAAACATACATCATAAGTCTCCTTTTCCATCGAAAGCATGATAGTAGCGATGACAATGACGCTGCAAATAATTATTATGACAATTATGAGCTAGCAACGATAATGACGCAGCACTTGTGATAATGAACTTGAGAACAAGGGTGATGCACCTTATGCGCCAGCAACGCTCAGGCTTTTGCATTTCTGTAGTGTTGATTCCGTAGTGCTCTCGAAATTTTAGAGCTCAGCTCTTTGGCGCCCGTTCCTATGTTTCGCAGTAAGCATTAACATAATCACCGGCGCAATTACTGTCTTTCATAACCGCCTCCGCTCTATCCTATGGTACCATAGGATAGAGCGTCAAGGAAAGATGTGCAAGTGACAAAAGGTTGATGTGGGTAAATTAGGAAACTAATCAGAGGCAACAACAATTATATTTATTTCACAGAACAGGAAAGGCGCAATGTTCATTACACCTACTCTGTGAACAGCTTAACCGCACCGCAAAGGTAGGCAGGAAGATGAGAATGAAAGCGAGATGAGTGAAAGGGGTGCAGTAGCTGAGGGCTCCGTATTATTTCGACCACCTGGGAACCTTTACCGTGCACTGACATTGCACAGCACACGGACGCCTCTTCGTTTTGCCTCCATCGAAACATAGAGCCAGTAAATTGGTTTGCAGGAAAGGAAAGGCCCAATATCGGTAACTCGCGGAAGAGAACCTAGTTGGCATAGAATATGTGCGAAAAATAAAACGGTGTCTGTATTTGGACATGCACGACTTGCTCTAATTCTTTGGCTCGCTCTATCGAAAAGCATCAACGTCTATGGAGCTATGCTCAAATTTCGCATTACAAGGTATCGTAATCGTCGGCATTTTTTTATGCTTTAAAGTTTTTGGCTGTGTATATTCTCTTATATACTGTAGTATACTTTATAATCTTCCATGTTAAGAAGCTGAGGTTTCAACAAGGGTGTTTTTCTGAATTTATTAAAGATGTTTCCGTTGCTTTCCCTTTTGTGTCTTCTTGATCGAGTCTGCTCAACCGAAGACTTGCTCTTCTTTGAGCATTTATAATGTGACAAATGTAGACATATTTCATAACACTGCACCCGATTCTGCTCACTAGCCTCAAACTGGATGGCGGAACTGACTCTGGATGATTACGACCCGACGCCCGACGACGACCTAATCAGCGCCATCTGCCGCTCGGTGCTGCGGGAGCCGGTGGAGCGCCACTGCCGGCATATCTTCTGCCGCCAGTGCATCGAGAAATGGGGTCGCACCCACAACAGCTGCCCCGTGTGCCGCGAACGGGACATCGGAGTCTTCAATCCCGATCTTCCACTTGTTCAGAATAGGCTGTACAAGCTGAAGGTAAGTGCACCTGGTGCACCTAACCTTACTAAAGTACATTTTATTGTAAATATGTACCTGGCTTATCATAGAAAGGATGGCGCAAATGCCGTTTTTAAAGCGGATATTTATCGGCCATTTATTCCTACTTATGTGTTCTGGATTTTTAATTAAAAAGCAATGCACAGTAATGAAATCGATGCTCTGTACATGAATGGAAGCTGAGGATATCGTGTCAGATGAACATGAAACTTTTCGTTTATCACTCTGGACCTTTCCAAACGATATCTAAATGTCTCCGGGTTTTCTTTTACATGTGTTTTGCGCACCCAAGTTAACGAAACAAAGCAATCAGTGGCTACGTTTGTGCGTGAGCCAGTACCTCAAAGGAGAGAAATAAATTACAATATGAGGTTAAAATTTTCAGGTCGCTCCAACTTTCCTGTGCATTAGTGACACAAATTGACCTGAATGAAATTTTGATTGCCATTGTTGGAGTGGGAATTGAACGTTTGGCTGCAATACTGGCATGCATCCAATAAACCACAGACACCGGTTGGCTAAATGTGAATCAGTGTGAACCAAGTGAATCCATGATACGGACGCAAATGACCGAGTGGAGAATTTGCGTGCAAACTGTGAACAAGCATAGATATAGAGACAAGATATGGTAGACGAACTTAGTTTCTAAAAGGGCGCAATATGCTCGTAAAAGACAAATTAAAGGCTGCGTCAAATCACTTCTTTCATTCATTTTACAACAAGTGGGATGCCTTTATTTGTGACGTATTCTTTGTACCTTTCGAGGACTTGCTTGTAGCATTCTTGAACTGTTTTTCTGTCTGCCGTTGCCCTACTTTAATAGGAGGTGCTTGGTTTCTTGGTCTGCGATTGCATCTTCGTCTTATTCACTCGACCAGTGCATAGAATGCCTATATATACGATTGCACGTTCAGATATGGCTCTACTATGAAACGTGAGTAAATTGAACATTCAAAGAAATAATAAACAACTAATGCTTTCTAGAGACGGCGATTAGAGGGGGAATCCTATGCGCTATTTGATACCTGCTCACTGCTGCCCCGTGAGTGCTGATGAGAGTGGTAACAAACAGCGCATAGTGTTCTTTGTAGGCAGATCTGTTCTGCGCCAGTTGCCTTTGTGTACAAGCTGTCAAAAATATAGCAAATAATATGCACTACTACTGTGGCTTAACATAAATGGTATATTGATTAGATCTAACCTTTCTCGGCTATTAGTGCTAACCTTCACGGCTTAAACACAGAAGATAGTTAGTACCGTGAACTTTTATTTTAGTTTTATTCTATATAATGTTCTTGCATGATGGTGTACAGCCGTAGTCAAGAGCTCGTTAATTTCTTGCGCTTTGAGGCTTGTGCAAAAAATGCGATATCAATTCCATGGAGTAAAACTTGACTTGAGATCAGAAGCTTAAGCAAAATTTTAAGTTACCCAAGCAGCACTAATAAGCAGAAAAATATTGAGAGTCTGTGACATTTTATTTCCATACATGAGTCCAGTAAACTGCCTACTTAAACTAATATTGGCCGAAAGGTTGTGGTTCAGGATACATTGTTTCCATTGAATCCTTATTATTTTATATATCTGGAAGCTTTTGAATAACGTGTGTGTATATGCTTTATATATGCTTTAGTCCTCATGAAACATATTTATACTGTAGTATAAGTGAGGAGTTCAATGCACAGAATTGTCAATAGTCGCTCGAAGACATAAATTGGAATCCAAAAATATATTAAAATTATATACACATTATTTATTTGTTTTAATAAAATGAAATTAGAATGGGGTCTTAACGGAACTGGACGCGGAACTCTGAATGCGTTCATATTCCCGCAAGGAAGCCTCATGTGCTGCGCTGGGATTCTTTTTTCAGATATTAATGTAAGCAATACGGCAGAGTATTTCGGCGCTGTTTATGGCGCTCAGGCACTCGAAAATAGTATAGATGAGAATTTTTGGTCCACTAAACAAAACTAGTTCAGAAGTGTGGTTTGTGGCACCCCATTCTGGTAACCTGGACTCAGTGGGTAAGTAGGGCAGGGCTTTCAAAAGGGTATATTATTTCCTCCGACCCGATGTTCGCCTCGGCTGAGATTAAAGGCTTAGGAAATAATTGGCCATTTGGTTTATGGTGTTTTACGTCCCGTAATGCGTTCCTTTATCAATTTCAAGTGTATAAATTGCACAAGCACCCATTTTACAACTGAAGCGTTGCCCCTGCAGCGGCTATAAGGGAACAAATATGCGGTGGTCTGTTGATGAAGCGTACGCCTCGTATTCTGGAGGGAGCAGTTGTGGTTCCGTGTGATGCCGGAGATTCTCCATTATTTCAATGACCACAAGATGTCCAGCAGCCTGTTGCGAGGCCTTTATAAGGTGAAACGCTTGCGAACGGGCTCAGTACAAATCGTTAATTTGTGTCTCTTGCAAACTTTGAGAGTTAGGTGTGTCGTTCAGGTTTTTGCTGATTGTAAACTAGGAGCAAACTATCAGTACTATTAAGCAAATTGTGAACATTTAAGACACAAACAAACGGCTGAATTCTTTAGCTTACCTGCTTCAAAAATGTTATTAAACGTGGATTGCTGCTGTCCGGATACCAAAGAAAGGCGAAGAGGTAGAAATTACAGTTATCTTTTCTGATTTGTTCCTGAATTTGGCTTACCTACCCTCCGTTTCGCTTTCAAAATGAGAAACTAGTGCAGATGCACTACTGCACGCACTGAAATAATCTCTACCGATAATCGCAGGTCAAGTGCCGCAACGCCAGTTGCACTGCCCGCGTACCTGCGGACAGCTACGCCAGCCATGCCAGGCTGTGCGAGTACCGCGAGCTGGGCTCTCCCGAAGAGGCACGTCAACTGAGGACCCCATCCGAGGCAGCCGACACTGAAGCCAACGCTCGCGGCTTGCTCACGTGCGAAAAGGGCTGCGGGCTGATATCCACGTCTGAGGTGGTCAAAAGCCACAACTGTCTGGAGAAGCTCAGGCGCAAGCTTAATGGTGAATCTAACTCTTCACCTTGCATTTGTAATTTATTTGATAATACAAGTAACCGTTTATTTATTCGGTGACTTTTTGAAACGAGAAATATTATCAATCGTATTTTGCACTAAAGCAACCTTGTCCACACATCCTTTCGCGGGAGATGTAGATTGTATCCTTGACTCAAGCATTACCTTCAGCTCACGTAACTGGCACTGCTATGGTGAAGGAGTGAGTGGATAGATCCTCTGCTCCTCTTGGCACCTTAGATGTGTTTCGAGCCGGAAGGCTTGAATAAACTGCAACATACATAGTTGCTCATGTGGAATTCGGCAGCGGCAAAACCAGCGAGAAAACAAGCTTGTATTACTGGCGTTATCAACTAGCCAAAAAATTTATTCTATGCTTTCCCATCCTTTCTTTCCGCTTTCTTGCTTTATGAGAAAATTCGTGTCATCAGTATAAAATTGTTTATTTATTGCTTACTTGATTATATAAAGACAGATGTTGCAGCCTCACATATTTTTAAAGCTTCATACGTGAAGACGAACTTTCGACTCGGCCCTGTTGTCACTGTTCCACATTCCCTGAATTTGTTTTGCTGGCATTACTGCTATGCATATTGTTTTTTAAATACTGGATCATACAATTATGAGAAATCATCACAAATGTTGCGAGGTGACGGTTTGTTTGCGTTCAACAAGTGTTCCGCAGTGAACGTTGTAATAACAATAGGCTATGCTACCTCGGCTATGCTAGGAGATAAGTAGCGAGAGGTACGTTTCTCCAGCTGAGCTTGTGGTCGTGTATGTTTAGCAATAAGAGCCCTTGAGTATACACATATTTCATTCATTTCGCTTGAGAGAGACGAAGACGGCACGGGTGACATTGCACTTTCGGAACCTCGATAGGAGTGAGGATGATAGGGTTGTCAGCAGCGCATTTCGGACGAGCGTGTACTGAGCTTTGGACAGGACAGAATTAGACTGGATTAAATTGACAGGATTTAATTGGACTCACTTGAACTGGTTTGGATTTAGATAGGTTTTATGCGCACAAAAAGACGACACAAAAGACAAGGGAGACAGGACGGAGCGCAACTTTCAACTGTTTTATTCCGGAAATGTACACGACATTTATACCAAAAAAATTATCATTGCATAATTATCAGTGCCACGTGCGAGCCCAGGAAAAGCACAAAGGAGGGCACAGGTCACTCACCTCTTATCTAATTTATCTAAAAAGACAAATTCTTTATCATACATTGTCACAGATGGTGCGCTTATACATGAACTTCCGCTTTTTCTAATATGGTAGGCCTCAGCCAATTCTCGCGCAAGCGTGTCAGTGCTCCTGCACAAGATACCGGTGCCTTGTAGCGTTGCATCACACAGTTTTTCTGCTTTCAGTTTTTGGTCGTTATCTTTTCCACACTCACTGATGTGCGCCGGCAGGTGCAAACCGGTACCGTTCCTCAAAGACAAATTGTGCTCCCTTAACCGGTCATTAACACATCGGCCCGACTGCCCAATGTACACCTTCCCACACTTCAACGGAATCCTGTACACCACCCCTTTTTCACACTTCACAAACTTATTAACATGTTTGATTTTGCAGTCTGAGTTACGGCTATCATCTTGCGAAACCAGACGACACAAAGAAGAGAGTTTCCTTGGGGCCGAAAAAACCACGGGTACCTTAAACTTGTTAGCCACGCGTTTGAGGTTATGAGCCACTTTATGCTGATATGGAATGACTACCGGTTTCACTTTCCTCTGTGCAACTGCAATCGTTGTCTGGTTCTTATTTCTTTCTTGTTTAATCTTCTTGAGAAGAGCTTCAGCCACTGAACTCACTATTATCTGGGGAAAGCCTGCCTGTTTCAGCTTCGCGATCTGATCGTGGAAGCTTTCCTGCGCCATGTGACAACAGGACTTCCTTAGGGATGACTCAAGGCACATCAAGGGAGCACAATTTGTCTTTGAGGAACGGTACCGGTTTGCACCTGCCGGCGCACATCAGTGAGTGTGGAAAAGATAACGACCAAAAACTGAAAGCAGAAAAACTGTGTGATGCAACGCTACAAGGCACCGGTATCTTGTGCAGGAGCACTGACACGCTTGCGCGAGAATTGGCTGAGGCCTACCATATTAGAAAAAGCGGAAGTTCATGTATAAGCGCACCATCTGTGACAATGTATGATAAAGAATTTGTCTTTTTAGATAAATTAGATAAGAGGTGAGTGACCTGTGCCCTCCTTTGTGCTTTTCCTGGGCTCGCACGTGGCACTGATGATTATGCAATGATAATTTTTTTGGTATAAATGTCGTGTACATTTCCGGAATAAAACAGTTGAAAGTTGCGCTCCGTCCTGTCTCCCTTGTCTTTTGTGTCGTCTTTTTGTGCGCATAAAACCTATCTAAGTATGAACCAACTAGCCCCACAACGCATATTACTGGTTTGGATTGAATTGGACAGTATTGAATTGGATTGTATTTGACTGGAATGAAGCGTACTTCATTGGACTGGATCGGCTTACACTGAATTGGATGGGAACAGAAACTTTTGGTGAGGAGTGGACAGCCCAGCACCGGACACACTTGCTTTTTATACGTATACTCTGACCTAGCTGAGCTAAGCTACGGCGAATTTTTCCTCCTGCAGTCACAAATAAGCTTTCAAAAGGCCGAATTGTGCTGTATTTTTTCGAAACAACTTCGTGTATATGTTCCTTCTGTACAGATTCTCCTTACGGAAATGAACGGTGAAATGTTTGAGACACTTTGTACATTCCTGCCAAATATTTTAGCTTGAAGATGATGCACTGGCTGCCAGGCGCACTGATATTTACCAGCAGTACCTTCAATCTGCCATTGAAGCACCTGGTGCTTGTACGGAAGGTACACGGGATAGGACACGAGATAAAGCGTTTTCTAATCAAGAAAAATAATCGTGTAATGACATAAAAGTGAACCTTTGGCACTGATTATTATAGAATATCCTCCAAGGCTTACATTGCAGAAAGAATATTGCCCCAGGCTGTTTTTGTAGCGCGCGCTACACTGGCCAAATTCTCGCTGGTTTCGCGTGGCTCTCCGACGACAGTACTGAGCATGCGCGAGGAGAGAGTACCGTCACTGCGCATAGATGGCGAGCCTCGCCATGGCCACAGGTGGTCGAAGATGATAGCAGCCGGGATAAGGTGAACAAACACAAAGAGAAGAATGCCTTGCCAAGCGGAGACGCCAAGATCAGAGCGAAACAATCATAGTATTAATAAAAAATTGTTTCTGAGGAAATAAAAGGCGCAGTATCTGTCACACTTGCTGTGGACACCTGAGCTGCGCTCTAAAGGAAGGGAGGAAGGTGAGAAAGAAAATGAAAATAAAGAAAGAGGAGCCGTAGTGGAGATATACAGAGTAATTTAAATCACCTGGAGATCTTTAACGTGCAGAGACATCAACGTTGACGGACATCGCATATCACGTGGATTTTTCTCCATTTCGTCTCAATCGGAACGCAGCCGCCGGCAGAGCGTAAAAAGCGGCACATAGCAGCGACAAAGCGCGAATGAGAGCAAGAAGGCGACGAGAGCAGCGTAGATGTCAGAACAGAGACAGGAACGATTTGCCAAATAGAGATGCCAGACTGCCGAGCGTAATATGCGGAGACATAACCGCTGAGATGTGGCCTATGCAAGAGTTCAGTCAACGGGAAACAAAACAAGAGGATCTGACTCTCATTGCTAAACTGAGATGACCAGAAGAAGCTATGCCCGAGAAAGCACTTCTCGCTATGTATATCCTGCCATAGCTTAGTCGGATGATATAAAAGCGAAGTGAGCGAAAAAATTAACAGTGGCTTAGCTCAGTTCTGCCAGAGAAACATACCTCTCGCTACGAATATCCTGGCATCGCTGAGTTAAACCACTGCTAATTTTTTCGTACACTTCTATGCTTTTATATCATCGTGCTCACAAATTTCCTCTCTTTTAGTTCCTTTTGGCTAGCCTTTTTAGTAGATAGAGTTAACAATGCAATATTTCCCCTACCTTTGATATTCACTTTGTTGTTGCAGTGATGATGTACAGATAACCTACACAAATATTGGTGGTTTTAGCGAATGCTCTTCCAGAATAGTTTTGCACGCTTTCGGAAGGCTACAAACGCTTTGATGGTTGTAATTATGGTTACGGATGAGATTGCTTTATAAGTACTCGCGATAGCCCATGTAATACCTTCTTTTCTTTGCGCGCTTGTTTTATATTTTACTTTAGGTTAATTTTTGGGGAAAGAAAGCACACTAACCACTCAAGTCATTCACATTTAACAACTCAAAATCTGATGTTCCTCACAGAGTAGTAGAGCTAACGCGATAAAACGCAATTGTTTTCACCCTATACTCTCGGACAACTTCTTCTGGCTATGCAGCCAGAACTTTCTCGATCCTTTTTTCGCCGCAGTGGAAAGATTGATGTCTAAAATGTTCGAATCCATAACGGTTTTGTTAGAAACGCTGTAGAAAAGTTTTACCGGGAATTTTTCGATCAATGAGTGTTCCTGTTTTTATGTAGTCCGATGCTGGAAACCATGAGCAGCGACCGTGATGACGGCTGGTGGTCGACAAAAAGGACGTACCGAAAACAAATATAAATTTCACTCGCTAGGCAGTAATCAGACATTTTTTGCGTAGAGTGACGTCCTTTTCAGTTTCACACTCAATGCTGCTACGGCACAAAGCGCACGACCTCATCAATGAAAGTTTTAATGGGCACTGTCATTGCTTCAATCCGAAATTGCAAACAGTGTGGTGCCATCTAGTGGCAAAACCTGAAAGCATACCTCTCGCGGTGCGAAAGCATGGGTGGTTTTTATTTAAGGACGCACTGGAGAGAGCTCAAAATATAATAAATTTGGCAAGCACTCCTAGAAGAAAAGAGAGCAGTGTGCCGTTACGAAAATCAGCGATATTTTGCTGACAAGTAGTCACGTGGGGGCTACACTGAAAGTACTAGCGTTTTTCCGCTAGATAGCGCCTCGGTTATTTTTAGGCGATTTTCAATGGCAAATTAAAATTGTAAAGCCTCTTTTCCTTTATATTGTAGTGCTCGATCTGTACTGGTACGAGGCAAGATCTTTTCATCTCCACCGTAATCTGATGACATATTTTGGCCGGTGTTCTGTCCCTTTAAGTCGAAAACGTCATCTCACTGCACAGTGAGATATAGTCCCTTCATAAATGTGGAGGATCTCTATCTAGGATACGTTTTCTTTACGGAATTATTCACGTTTTTATTATGTCACTACTCTACTTTGACGCAAGCGTTTACAACGCTATCGTGCGTGTTATGAAATCAATGCTGTACTTTGAGTAAATTGATTGCTTCGCCATCTGTCGGGAATCACCCGAAGAGTATGCTAGGTGGCTTCTGCTGCGTCGTCTCGCCGGTTTCTGTACGTTCTCGCAGTGCGCTTGTTTTAGAACCGTATACTGTGCGCCATATTTTTTAATCGCGTAATTAAGGATTCTAAACAAAATCATTTCAGTGTAGTAGCCGACTCAGAAAATATAGTTTTAGAACAAAGGTTGAAAAAAAAAAACACGAAACCGTAACAGAAGCCAGATAGTCCAGAAATACATGGTGTAACAACACCGTGACGGAAGTTCCGCTCCCGTGGCCTTGACTGTATAGCCAGAAATAGTTGTGCGGAAGCATAGATCATTGAAGGAGGGTTGAAATCTGGGTCAGTTGGTACATAGTCAGAGAATAAAAACCAGAAAGGGACGAGGACGAAGAAAGACGATGTACCAGCTTCCGTGTGTACATCGTCTTTCTTCGTCCTCGTCTCTTGGCTGGTTTTTATTCTCTGACAGCTTAGAGCCCTTCGTTGGAATCTGTTGTGGGTGGCTGATATCCACGGTGAACAATTTACTTGTCAATAAAGCTTAATTCCCCCTTCTTAATATCTTGTCGTGCTTCAAAGACACACAAAATGGAAGATATATCTCATTTTTATAAAAAAAGTAATGAAAAGGTTCTTGCCCTGCTGGCCTCATATACGAGCGAATAAGGACGCTAAAAAATTTCCACTTAGTTCTTATTATATAAAAAGTCACTACGTTAAGGGTGGGCTGAATTGACTACCATTTCTAGGGATGTGATACTTGAGCAACTTCAAGGGCGGATGTCCGTCCGAAATGAACGATACTGAAGATAGCAATAGACATTTTTGTGAAATAAAAAAATGCGGCAGCGAAAACAGCCCTTGCAATAGCCCAAAAAGTATAAGCAACCATAACATGAACAAAGCTGCCATAGCGAGATGATGCCGAGATTCGCTTACCTGGCCCAGGTCCACTTGAGAGAGGGCGCCACGAAAAGGGTCTCTAGCTCGAAGCTTATACCACCTGCGCTATGTCATGCTTTAAGCATGCTATAAGAATAATGAAGCGTCTTTTTCTGTCGTAATCAGCACCGAGTTCTCAAGTGTACTTTATTCTTACTTTAATTGGATATGATGATTTGGTTTTGGTTTGGTTTTGGGGTTGAAGCTCTCAAAGCGACTCAAGCTATGAGAGACGCCATAGTGGAGAACTGCAGAAATTTTGACCACCTGGGGTTCTTTAACGTGCACTGACATCGCACAGCACACGGGCGGCAAGCTTTTCGCCTCCATCGAAAAGCGGCCGCCGAGGCCGGTATTCAATGCCGCGTCCTTGGGCACAGTAGGCGAGCGCCCTAGCCGCAGCGCCGCCCCAGCGGGGTTGGATATGATGGTGCGGCCTTATATTAACAAGATTGAAGTAAATGTGAGCTCCGTGTTACGTTTAAGGAGGAACAGGATGTTCGATGCCTGCAAGAAGCATTGAGCAGGGTGTGGGGAAAGGGACAACATGATGCGATATGTACTTAACAGCAAGGATTCCCTCAAGTACGTTGAGTCCCAGATGGTAGCTGTGAACGTATTTTAGCTTTTTAAGTTACGTGAGTTGTTTAGTGCTTGTTTGATTCCCTTCAGATGTTGCGGCATTGGCGAAATTATGCGCTTCCTGTCGATTTGGTTCAGTAATTACAGCACTTAGCTGCCGCACCTGAGAACGCAGATTTTTACGGAGTCCTGCAGCCGCTTTCCGATGGAGGTCAATTTCAAGGCCCCTGTGTTCTTTTCTATGACAGTGCCCTCTAAAGATTTCGATCAAAACGTTTTAGGCACTCCATTACGGCGTCTCTCAGAGCTGAAGAAACTTACGGACGGTACATGCTCTACCACATTATGCTCGCTGTCAAAAACTTAATTCGTGGGAACACAAATGCTAAGTAAAATACAGCGGTTGTCGCCTGTAAATACCTTATCTGTATTAAAGGGAAGCTGAAATGCTTTTTTTTTTACATTTTCCCGAGGTGCGCGCATTAGAATATATGAAACCTGTAGATTAAGCCCTCGAAATCTTTTCGCGTTACCATATAAAGTTATGACGTGGTGGACTAATTTGCGACAATTCTCTGTGTTCTAATCACAGTATTGGAGCAGTATGGTGAAGCTAGACAATGACGTCATTACTGGTCACGTTTAGAGTTTGAACATCTTTAACCCAAATTCTTTCGGCGAGTCACTCGATGCCTCCAAACGACGCCTCGAGACCTTTACCTTCGTCTGCGTTGGTCTTTTTCCTCAGAGCAAACGTTTCCGCATTGGAAATGTATCTCCATGAGATGACGCCTTCACAGGTGTCCCCACTGGTCGCAGTGTACAGCGGAGAAGCCTGAATGCCAAAAATGTTTTATTAGCGATTCCGTCGTGAATTAAAATGCCCGAGAAGGGCTTGTCATGAAGTAATCTTAGCCTTTCCCATTCGACTCCTTTTATTTTGTTAAATTTTAAAATCTCTTCCGTTTCCCATTACGATAGTTTTGTCGCTGTTGTGTTCGCAGATTCCACAATGGAACGGGAAGGCTTTGAGCGGAATCTCCAGACTGTCACGCAAGCACTGGAAGAAAATGTTGAACTACTGCAAAGCCTACAATTGCACGTTGGTTTTTAAGGCAATTCATGACCAGCCTTGTTTAAGCGCTTCGTAGCGCGAAAGCCTTGGCAGCGTCTAGCCAGTAAACAAACCCGTCTCACAAAAGTGTTTCTCGGGTCTCCTTTGCGACAAATCGAAGATATCGCTGCTTGAAACTGACTCCATCATTTTAGAGTTCACAGTAAGACGATTTGTATCAGTCCATTGTGATTTGTGTCAGTTGATGACAGCGTAGGAAATTGCATTACTTGCTTAGTGCTCAGTGATCTTTCGAGTAAATTTTTATGAAACGAGATGGAACGAGGCCGAAGTTCAGTATTCTAAAGACTGGAATGCTTGTTACAGCGGTGAAATAAAGAAAAATAAATAAAACAAGTTAGAAGAAATGCTAATCAAAGCTATTTCTTCCACAAATATCCAGAATACCCTATTTGGAGGCGGTATTACAATTACGTACACCAAACACAAAGAACAAATTGTGAGCGTATAAAATACTGCATAACTGATAAATATACCATCACACAACAAACAACGCCAACATAGTGAGGCGAAAAAATGCTCGCGAAAGGAGAGAGAAATATATCCTTATAAATCAAATATCCGAAGGAGTTAGAAACGTTCACACCTGGTAGACAGAATGCAGAAAGTAGCCCACTGTAAGAAAAACTGCGCAAAACTTGTTTGAGGCACTTAGATCTTTCTGAAGTAAGGTAAGGCTTAAGACTTTCCTTCGACTGTTTGCACTCATTTGCCGCTTTTTCAGGCAATAGCTTTTATTTCTTTTTTATGCTTGGCTACCTTTTATCTCTTTTCTAGCTCTTTTAGCTGTTTCACTGCTTCCACGTTTCTTCCTTTTGGTTGTTTTTGCTGTCTTACTGTTTTTTTAACTAAACTTGAAGATGGTCTAGATGTTGCAGTGTAATTTCACGAAAGGTAAAAGCACACAGGAAGACACACACTCGAGTGAAGACGACCCAGTGCGTGTCCTGTGTCGTCTTTACTCGAGTGTGTCTTCCTGTGCGCTTTTACCTTTCGTCCAGTTACTATTTTATCTTTTACTAATCTTTTCCTGTTTTACTATTCACTGATTGTTTTTTTATATTGAAATGCAAATACAAGGCTTGGTTGAAGCATTGCTGCATTTCTGCAGGTTTTGCACAGTTTCGACCTTATTGCGCAACTTCCAGGTCTGTGGCTATTTTGACGTCTACACAGTATATTGATGTCCATGGCTCTCTCGACGTCGAATTCACTTTTCTGGATCGAAATAATCAACTAACTACTCCTCATCAACAAAATTTATGCATGGAGACATTATCATCCTGCACCTCATAAAACAGTTATTTAGTGCATACATCACTTCACTCTTCGAAAGCTACGGTGTGACACCCTCTTCTGACGGCCATTGTCTTCACACTCTATAAATTGAAAGGCCGCCACAAAAATAAATATTACACAAACGAAAAATGTATTTGAACAACATTGAACAAAAGTACTTAACCTCAAAATCATACGTATGGAGGAGTAAGCCAAAGGGATTGCAGGAACTTCAGTGGCAATATGAAATGATAAGTTGTTCCACTCAGATATTTTCATATGGTAGCGTGTGGTTCTGGTTAGTTGGTTAGTTAGTTAAATAGGATTATATAGCGCATAGTAAACTACAGCTATCATGCGCCGAACTCAAGGTCCAGATCACTATATTTGCCATGAAAAATTAGATTTCTTGAGAAATGTAAAATATTTGTAAAACATAAACAAGTGGTTGCTCTCCTAAAATCAGTGCTGGATGAAATCGGATATTATGACTAAAAAACAGGTTTAGATCTGTGAACTACTATAGTTGACATAAAAAATAGGTTTCTTGTTTTATGTTTAAAACTGTCGAAAATGAACAACTGCATTCTCCCCTAAAAGGAGTGTTGGATGAATTGGGATGTGCTGAATGTAAAATAAGGTAAAACAGTTTTTCCTCAGGTATTCAAGTTTTTGCATGCAATTAAAATGTAACTTACAGTGAGCTCATCACCACAGGGATCACATAGCTGTTTGTATTTCTTTGTTAGTAAGCCATTGTGCGTTAAATCTGTGTGCCATATATGTAGACGACATAGGAGCACCTCAATTCTTGGTGTTGACACAATTTCTGCTCTCCTAATGTTGTCGTAATATAATGGCGGCTGTGTTTTGTTTCAATGTCTCAAGCAGCCTGTCACTTGGCTCTTAGTTTGCTGCTGACTTGCAGCGGTGGCGTAGAGGTAGAGCATCCACCTCGCACGCATGAGGTTTGTGGTTCGAATCCCTGTGCTGGGCAATTCTCCACCTGATAGAAAGGAAATACCCGCGTGTCGATGGAATTGTATTAACAGGTTTGGGGCGCGCCTTGATGACGGTGAACGTATCTGGGAACGCAATCCCTCACAATAACAGGAGGTGGCCACCTTGGGGCAGTAATTGGCCGCAACCTTCCATGATTATTCCTATAATACCCTAGCCCTCAGTCATCGGCGCTGTGGAGCAACTGACCATGGAAGCCGTCAGACCTGTGACACAGCAAGGGATGCTGAGAATTCCAGGATCCGCTGGACAGGCCGCCATTGGAAACGCACCATGTTAGCGTTTAGCGCTAGAACCTTAGCTAGTGAAACTAATTGAGCAGTGATTTTAGAGGAACTAGAGGGTATGAGATGGGATTTCATAGGGCTTAGGGAGGGTAGGAGGCCGAACGAAGCATATACTATACTGAAGGACGAGCATGTGCTATGTTATCACGGTTTACCGGAGAGGTGAGAAGTAGGTGTATGTTTCCTTGTCAATAATAGCTGGCACTATAGATGAATTCTATAGTGCCTCGTGGGCTTCTGAACCGGATAGAGCCTGCAGATGTCGTGCTAGCTGACAAATGCTTCCCTGGAATAAGTGCACCGAGGGAAAGTCACAGTGGCATTGTGGTTCTGCCTCCTTTTCAAAAGGAAATGCACAGTTTTCCTTTGAAGATCTCCACTCGACTATAATATTGCTCAAGTATGTGTGCATGTGGAAAGAGATGTTCAGAGACTCAAATTGTTTGCATCGTCAATTCCCGAGTGCCAATTGACCTCATTCCCCACACGAGTGAAATAATGTGGATGTGCTGTGTTCTTGGGAACCTTCAACCACCAATTATAAATGTGCAAGATGCTGTGGAAAAACAATGAGCTTCAATTTTTTGTTCCCATGTCTTGAACACTCTGAGTTGCAACAGTGTGCAGGCCCAATAGAAAGAAATGCTTTGTGAAAGGAGGTGCTACACATATGCTACATAAGCATGTAGTTTTGTTATAAGTAGCTTATGCAGTAGTGACTTGATAACATAACCAGGTTAATGCTGATAACTACAGTTCAAAAATTTGGCTTCAGCAAACATTGTTTTTTTAATATATGCCTTGTTACTTCCTTTCACTCTGTCATAATGGTTTTGTTGTGATTACTGGCTATAAGAAACTGAGACTATCATGCGCCATGAGGTTAATAAAATCGTTTGCGGTTTCCATTGACCTTCATTTCACTGAAGGGGTTCGTCGGCAACAAGCGTGCCAAGTGTTTGTGACAAATGTTGAGGCGGCGTAAGGTTATTTCAATAGAATTCTTTTGGGTGCTTGCATGAATTCTATTCTCCTATGCTGGACTTCATGAAATAGTCTGTTGCTCAGTTGTTTGTCCCAGGCCTTTTGTAATTTAATTTTCAATTTATTGCGCATTGACTTATGCTGTCTTTCCGGGGTATTCAGTAATTTCAGTAGTCGGGGATAGCGCGGCACACGCATCAGCTCTTTTGGGTACCTTCTATCTTGATGTTGCTCGAGATCCGGCAAAAACTTACTTTGTTCTTGAACTGTAACTTTTTATATTTTTACGCGCCTTCGCCGAACGTCGGCGGAAGTTGAAAAAGAACGGTCGGGTATATCGGTGAAGAAGAAAGAAGAACAAGGGCAAAGGGACGTTTGTACGCTTCGCCCCAGTCATGTTTGGACCGATCGCTATAAATAACCCCCCCCCCCCCCGTGGGCACAAAGCACGTAACATCTTGGTGGAGGTGCTTGGGTAGCGACCACGGAGCGTTCCATCTACCGAGGAAGCCGTAGACTCGCTGGCTTATCACCAATGCCATCGGACATGTCTGAAGACGGCAGTACCGAGCAAGCCAGGACCATCCACGGCGAACAACTGGCCCCATTATCGAGAGCCGCGTACATTCTCTGGAAAACCTGAGGAGGACGTTGATAAGTGGCTGAAACACTACAAAGGAATGAGTAAATTCAATCGCTGGAACGCCGCTACTAAGCTGGCTAACGTGCTGTTCTTTCTTTCCGCCACTGCCTTCGACTGGTTCAATAATCACGAGGATTCATGGTTACCGTGCAGTGTTATTCCTCTAGGTGTGTGTGCTTCGGATGTTATAATTGGCGGCCTCAAGTTTAGAGTATAATTGGCAGTGCTGCCTCGTGTAAATAACCCCCCCGTGCTTATAAAGCACATAAAAATATGCTGTGTACGATGCGTTTTACAAAGCGTTCAACCAAATTTCCTGAGTATATTTAGTGAATTAGTTTAGTACACTGCTTTTAATTACATTGCTATGAATAAAACAAACACTTTGTAATTTTTTATGCCAGGACACAGAGATGGAACCTTGGTTTCAGTTGTTTCCTGGCTGATTTTAGGTTTGTCACTTGCAGTCTTAGACAAATGGTGTTCCTGTCTGTAGAACAAATGGTAGATTCCAGTTTGGTGTATATGTGAACATCATTAAGCGGGAATTTCCTTATGAACCAATATGCCAAGCTACGTCATGTCCATGTACATATGTTTTCATGCCAGCCAGAAGAATCCACAGAAACATTTTTCGTATTTCAACATTGTTGCACACCACGACATGCAAAATGTGCATTTTGTTTTTTGCTCAACAGTTTTTTGTGGCTTATTTCTGTGAGCTAGTGTATGGAAAGTTGACCTTTAAAACAGTACTGTCCACATTAACGAGGCACAGTTGTGTTATGCGGAACTGGCTTTCAATATTGTTTTGTGCTTACTTGTATTGAAGTGTGTATATTGTAATGACGAGTTGCGGCTGTTGTAATCCTACTTTATGCTCCGTTGAATTATGTTGTGCTATGGGCGCGCGATGGTTTTAATTGAGCTTTGACCTGCGCTGTTGTATGCTCTGTTACATCTAGTATACTTGGGAGTAGTGTGTTTTGTTCTTGACTCTGTGGGGATCTCAAGCAGGGTGTGTGCTGTGACGCATGTAGATGTATTATTTACTTTGCTTTACTATAACAATATCGAATACATAATTTCATTGGATCGTACCTGGCGCTTGGCACTGTTTACAGTATATACATGACACACACTATTGTTTAAAATTTCAGGGTGAGAGAAGATTATGGTCTCTGTCTTGCTAGTCTTTTCAGCAAGTACGAAAAGTAAAAGCTTTCGAGCTTTGGGATAAACACCGCCAAGAAAGCATCATCCCTTTAGTACACTATACTCACACTGCCTTTAGAAGGGTAGAAAAAAAGAAGGCAATCGCTTATCCCCAAAATACATAACATTATGATTACTTGAGTTTAATACTGGTGTTTTTCTAACTGCTAGCTTGTATTATTATGATGTACATATGGTATATGACCAACCTCATTCTCATGGTAAAGAGGGATATGATCCCTCAAAGAAAATGGGCATTTGATTTCAATGAGCTGAGTGGCGTCATTGGATGCAGTAACGCCATCCGGGCAGCAGCACAACCAAGTCTGTTCATGGTGGATGATAAGTACCACCTGCCAGAAATAAAAATGTGATTACTTCAACGGTGGAAATGTGGATGCGGCTGGTGATAAATATAGCACAACGTTCAAAGTACCTCATGGATGGTAGTTTGCAATAATGCTGCTAGCTCTGAACGTGCCTGGGGTTTCATCTGTTTGCCTCTGGGGAGTAACAATTGACGGAAGTCCATTTATTGAAGCACATACCGATACTGTAGTACAGAAACAATGCCATGACCCTATTTCTGGCTGTACTTTGGACTGCTTCTTTTGAAGGTGAATGCAAAAGTGAATGACTATAGAAAGCCAGTGTGCACACATTTCATTTCATTTCACAACATCTTTCTTCTTATGCACTACAAAAGCTACACTAGCTCAAATAGGATGCCATGTGTGGTGCTAGAATATTTTGCACGCTGTTCCTTATCATATGAAGTAGCAGCAGTTGAGAAAATTCTCCTCCTTACAAGGCTGTCTGCCAGGGCTTTAGACTCACTCTGCCCTGTCTTTTTTCTGTGAGCCTCGGAGCTGGTCTCCCGGAGCTATCGTTCTAGATGCCTCCTGTTATAAAGCATGCATAGTATATTAGCACAGGCCTGTGCATGCAACCAGATGTCGCACATTCAGTGTAAACCAATAGCAAAACCTATGTAGTAAATCTGCTTGGCCCAGGGTATCAAGGCAATCTCAGTGATCTCAGTGGGACTTTTCTGCACAAACCTCTCATAAAAGTGTTTTCGGTCGTGGAGACCGCCGTCAGCATTTTGCACCTTTCCAGCTTTACGAATGATAAGGACAGCACCCTAAACGCGGTGAATCATGGTCGCTTGTTATTTTGGATCACATTTATCAGCTGACCGTTTGACTCTGCTTCTGCTGTCTCCTCAACCGCAACTGAGGGTGGTGCTTCTTCACCTTGTATAGCACGAGTTTAGCGATCAAGGACATCCCTAAATGGCGAACTGAGGACCAGAAATTGCGCGTGATCGACATCTGTGTCGAGTGGTTGCAGTACCGGCGCTGGCAGTGAGCGTCTTAGGTGAACATTTTTGAAAATGTGCTAAATTATTGACCTGGCAAGCGTCGTAAACATCAGTATTGCTCTCACCTGAAAAAAAATGCTTATCAACTTCGTGTCAAGATTCGGGCGAGATGACTGCTTATTCCACGCCCATGGCAGGTGCGTTCGCGACGCATGATAGTGGCTTTAATATAAACAGCCAAC